>NW_012130103.1:338081-367513 GCF_000143395.1 Atta cephalotes | reverse complement strand
TTGTTGTGTGTGTGTGTGTGTGTGTGTGTGTGTGTGTGTGTGTGTGTGTGTGTGTGTGTGTGTGTTTTTCGTGTTGCACTGTGTTGCAAATTGATTTCGGAACACGAAACAGCAAAATCTGACAGGATAACGATCAATTATGTCAAATCGTTGCCACAAATTGGCATTATAATTCACACTTAATTTCATGGATATTCAATAAAAGCACGAGATTTGCTCATAGAGTTAAATTTTCAAGATATAATTTTATTAATTAAAAGGAATTTAAATCGCTTTTGTATCTTAAAGTCGGTCTCCCTGTCGATAATCTTGATATAAAAATAATAAGAAAATTGTAGAGAATATTTTAATAAATAATACCCGTAAGACTTTCATGACATTAAAGAATTAATAAAAAGTTGTTCACCTTCGAAATAGTTAATTTTCACTTGTTGGACAACAGGTGGTCAAGCATTCCCTTTGATGTGTGAATTCACCCCAGGAATGTAATTGAGTTGAAATTTGATATTAGCCAGAAGTGCCAAGCAATTAACAAAGATATCTTTGAATAATTATTAATAGTTTCAATTTCATTACTTTTTAAAATTATACTTTTCTGCTTATTATCAAATTTAAATGTTTTAATTAACTGTTTAATGTTTATTCATAATTAAAGATCTCTGAGTATTTATCTGGAAAATCTTTGAAAAGTATAATAAGCGAATACGATTAATCACTGCTCTTTCTGAACACTGCTCTTTCTAACAATGAAACTATTGAATTCATTCAGTTATAAATCTCTTTGTCAAAAATGTCAAACAATTCAATTTTCTTTATGCTACATCTGCGGATTATTCTTGTTAAGATATACTTAGCATTCATTCTTTTTTATACGAGTTATATCATCTTGAAATTAATTAGTGGCTTTTAATTAACATAATTAAATGGATCTTACAAACAGCGATAGTAACCGTGTTGCAGATTCTGACGTCAACTCAAGAGGATTAGATAAGCGTTTTAAAGAATGATTTTAAATCTTATTTCAAATCCTACAATTCTCTCTTACAATTATTTTTTACAGTGTCTTTTTCTTTTTACTTTTCAGGCTCAAGCCCTGAGTGCGGCGTGCCGGACATGACAGTCATCAGCAATATTGACGAAATTGGTATCAATCGAAATCTTCAAGTTCGGTATAGTAGGGACCAGATATACGTATCCTTTCTGACGATATACTGCAATATATCGTGTATAGCTATGCTATACACTGCATATATTCACATTCGCATTATGTCATTCGGTGCAATATTATTATTATGTCTCTTTGATGCTTGAAATATTGTATTAAAGTTACGACAACTCGAGGTACAATATAAATTGATTTCTGAAATAGATTTTTTTCTAAATGATTATTTAGAATTGAACATTAAATGATTATTTCTAAATGATTACATTAGACAAGTAAAATTAGTCTTGTAATAATTATGATATAATTATCTTTGACAAATTTGATAATCTAAAAATTTGAGAATAACTCACACAGTATAATATATGAACAATAATATTTAAAAACATTGAAAAATTGGAAAAATATAATGATTTTGTTTATCTCAATATTACTACAGTTAAAACTGAAAAATTATTTTTGTTCTTCGAGTTACACGCTTTTATATTTATTATTTATTTTATGTTTATGTATGATTTACTTGGGGCTTCATTCAAATTAGGTAAATGAATGGAGAAGGATAGGTAGGTGACGAAAAATTAACCGATTTCATCCGAGAAAGAGGTGCAAGATAGAGGGAGAAAAAAAATAAATTGGCCAAGGGAGATGGCATGAGAGGGCGCGTTCATATTCACATCGCAGAAGTGGGCTGAGTCCTAGGTTGTCGTGTTGCTATGACGATCTCAGCTGGCGAATCACCTCAGGGTCAGATTCATTTATCTCTCATCGATTTGGGTTTGCTAACGATCTAACAAGTCGTTATCGCAGCGATCCATCTGATTTTTCCTTTCCTCCTTTATCGATTATGATACGAAAAAATCCGAATTACTAATAATTCAAGGTACATTTAGCTCGATGAAATAATCGGTGACTAATATTTCAAATAGAGGTCGTCTGATCATCTAATATCAGAATGTCAGAATGATATGTGTATCATGTAATTCTAATCACAGCAATATTATATTCCATAAGAACCAACGTCTGAATTAATTCTGAAGTAAACACATAGGTACTGTTTAGTGGAATTAACACGAAGTGTAATATTATCATACAGAATTATTAATATCGGATATTACGTTTTGCTTTGTGCGTCTAATGTAATAATAAATACACATAATCATTGAAAGTTAGAATTATCTCATTCAATCTGTTGGATTATTCGATTTAATTGATTGAATGAGACACATATTTATAGAAGTTGCATTTCGTAATAATGAATGAGATGTACGAAGATTATTATAATCCCGATAATTGCAAAATCTTATGACACTCAATGTATTATAATTCAAAATCTACAAATATTCGCTCTAATTGACCAATTAGCTACCGGAATTTAAACACGCGATTTAGGTCGTCGACAATCCGCTCGTTAGTGGACATTTCCTCGTACGTGAAGAACATGTACGACGATGTACTTAACTAATCTTCCGTTGCATTTAAATGGAAACTGTATAAGACCGGATGAAGATGATAACTGTACATAATTTTCTATGACATAATTTTTAACCAAATAACATATTTTTTTATTAATTATTCAATTATTTCGTTTAGAAACACTTTAAAAAATTTTTTTTAAATTAGTTGGAAATATTAGTTTAGTGAATTTTGTGAATATAATTGTTCCTTAATAATTATCCTTAATAATTTAATAATTAAATTATCAAAACATATGAAATAATTTCTAACTTCGTGCAATCTTTAATTCTTAATTAGAAAGTATCTCATCCATCGAAGGGGCTACATAAGAAACTGAACTTGTTTCCCAAAAGGGCTAAGCTCTACCTCATCATGTATGTACATACATACATATGTCGGTGCTCACTTTTTGTCGTCTGATGTAATCGAAAAATTAAACGGCTCGTAAAGCGGTCATTCGGGTCCCTCGGTCTTTTCGAATCTCCGTCACTGAACATTTCTTATCACTGTCGTGGGCGCAAACGAGATTCGCAGCTGGTAAAGACAGCTCTTGCTGTAAACATCAAGCATGTTTCTCGAATACATTATATATAATACATAAATATCAAAATTACGTGATAGGGGAATAAAAATTATATTATGATATAAGAATCTGTTACGTGTTCATCGCTCAAATGCAAATGAAATCCATGTAAAAAAGTATTAAATATTATTTAAAAATTATTATATTTTTAACAAATTTTACAATTCTAAAATTAATAAAAAAATTAATAAAAGTGATAATTTAGACATTTTACGAAAACAAATATTAATAAGTTAATAAAAACACAAATACATATAAATCGCGCTTAGACAGAATTTCTAAAAAAAGATTGACTCGTGAAAAGATTAATCTTTATTCGGGTAAACAGAGTACGTATAATTCAGCATTGTTCACTGTTGTGAATATTAATTAAACTTTTACAGAGGGAGCAATTAAGTCTGTCATATTTTAAAATGTCATAACAGTAGCGGCAGACTTCGCTTTCTTGTTACAAAAGTAGGTCGATCGGATAAATAATACGGGTTAAGAAACCGACGACCGAAATCATCCAGTCATCCATCATGCGTGATAATTAAACGCTTTTCTTACCGCTCAGCTTCCAGGCAGCTTAACCCTTTCCAGAGCGAGTGGCCTAATTTTTTCGCATCGGTGAACCCTCTCGCGACCCTCCCAGACATTCACCCTCCTATTCTCATCGCCGTGTGTCTCTTGTTTTTTCCTTTTTTTCTTCATTCTCTCCCGGTAATAGAGGTACACGAGTCATCCCATTCCTACCCCCGCGACGAGTGCAATTCAAGTCGGCTAAGGGCGTTTCGCTGGTGAGAGAGGTTAATGAGAGGAAACTACCTTCATACATGCAGGTATCTGTTTGTGCGAACGCGCGCGCATCGAGCGCAAAGGAACGGATAACATCCGGTTCATCGACGAAGCTGCACTCTCTGATCTTGCACGCTTGGTTAAATTAAAATGTAACCGATACCTCACCCTCTAGCCAGACGTCACACCGCCGCGCTGCTATTATTGGCTTAAATCGCTTAATTATTCGTTTTGCCCTTAGATTGAAAGGATCATTCAGAAAGAAGAGAGAAACCAACGAGTACGTCTTTTCATTTCGAACGATTTGATTGAAAGAATTTGTTATTCAAGTTTATTAGCATCTTTTTTGTTTTATATTTAATCAAATATTTTTGTAAAAATAATATAAGTTTAGATATGAAAATAATTACTTAGGTATATCTCAATTTTTAAAATTATTCGAACGATGAAAAGTTCGAAGTAAGAGAATGAACTGTCTTCATATACAAGAAAGATTGACATATAAAAAAAAGAAAACGAAGGAAAGGAGAAATTGCATAACTAACTGATCTCTGTGATAATACATAATATTTAATTATTATAATATTCAGTACAACTTTTTTAAATAACATATTAACGTTAGTTTATTTTTAACTTTGTTATTTTTCTATAATTAATAATTGTATTAATTTAAATATAAAAGATCTGAAATTTTTTAAGATAGGTATTAAAATTTTTTTTAGTGGGAAAAGGGATATTGAAATTATTCGCAACGATTTCATTTTAATATGATTTTATTTAGAGTTTAAATAATAAATATGACATATTTACATACTGAAAAAAATTTATTAAATCTTAATATATTTTTTTTAATAGTACTAAGTAAACATTTATTTAAAATAACTAAATCTTTATTAAAAAAATTAATGATTAAAAAGTTAAATTAATGATTTTTGTATTAAATGAATATATATTTATATATATATATTTTTAGTAAATATTTATTTAGAGCTATTCGAACAATTTTTTAAAATTTAGTATTTTTTTCAGTATATTCATTTGATAATATAACCGAAATATTTTTTGTCTATAAATAACATGTTTCTAACGATCTGCAAGCTGACAAATATCGCCAAAGAGAAAGAAAGGATCTGAAATAATGCTCTGAAACAAAGAAAATTAATTTTTTATTTTCGATTTATAGTATTTCCGATTTATATTTATACTATTTTTATACACGAAAAATCGAAGAAATCGAAAATAAAAAATTGATTTTCTTTGATATACAGAGTATTATTTCGGTTTCTCCCTTTCTGTGTGTTCAGCGATATGTCAGCTTACAGATCTCGTTAGAAACACGTTATTTATAGATCACAGAATATTCTGGACTTTTATTCGTGGTTTACGGAATATTCCAGGTTCTTGATTTTAATAATTATTTGCATGTGTCGGTATATTAATAACCGGAGTTCTGAGAATACGAAATACTTCGGAAAACTAATTTCGTGATTCTCAGATAATGAATTAAAGTAATAGAAAGTGAATTAAAGTAATAGAAGTGAATTAAAGTGATAGAAGTTAATTATAAGTCCTATGTTTCGGAATGTGATAGCAATAATATAATTTTGCGAGAAAAAGTTGAATACTTTTCAATCGATTGAAATTCTCTATAAAGTAAAGCGGGATAATTTGAATAAGTTAGATAGAATAGAAATTTTCAAATTGTATAAAAGTTTAAAATTGTATAGTGTATTCAAAAACGTATGCTATTACACCAATAATACGTATATGTTTTGTGAACTGATTGAATTCGAGGATTGAATTATATTAAGTGACCTCAATCTTTTTATGCAATTTGAAAATTTCAGTTTATTCTATCCAAATTACCCGTTTTATCTTAGAAATTGCTGCGAATAAATAGAGCTATCTTTCGTTCTTCGTCTACTATATCTATACGGATAAATTTTTCAATACTTGGATGTCATTTGTAATTAAACTTAATTTTATTATAGCGAGAACGTATAAATCAAGAAGTTATCGATAGGCGATGCGAGACGCGATTACCCAAGGGATTAATTAAATTGTTAGATAGGATTTTCAGTAATAATGGGGTTTCGATATAGTTTGGACCAAAGGTTCTACTGGGAAACTGTAATCACCACAAGGGTTGACAGCTTCTATACGCATGTTGGCAGTGTACGCGTTCAAACTTGTTTCGAAACAAAGAATAAGATACAAGTATAAATAAAGTAATAAAGCGCCATAAATAAAGTATAAACACAAAGTATAAAAGAAGTAAGTGAACTGTCTTCTCATATATAAGAAAAATTGACGTATAAAAAAGAGAAAAGGAAGAATAAGAAAGGAGAAATTGTACAGACAATTGATCTCTATGATAATACATAACATTTAATTATTATAATATTCAGTATAATTTTTTTAAATAACATACTAACGTCAGTTTCGTTTTTTAGCTAATTTCCTTTCTATGATATTCATAATCGGATCTTATATTTAAGATCGACTTAAATATAATCTTAAGATGCCATGAACCAATCAGAGAACCGTATTATATCTTAAGACATTATTTAAGATGCTAATTACCAGTCTTCAAATAAGAACGGACTATGAATATATCTTCATTTCTTATATCTTCATTTCTTCATTGTTTGTTTAAAGTAGTTTGTTTAATATAAAGTATAATATAAAGTATGAAGAATAATATATGAATAAAATATTTTTCAGATATTTTCTGAAATATGAATTTATTCTTAGTTTGATTTATACTTTTAAATATTGAACATTTTTTAAATGTTAATCAGCAGGACAGGGGATTCAATAGTTACCCTACCATCGGTTAAAATGAGTTTCGAACTTTTGGGCATAGATCAGCACCCTAACTCGTCTCAAATGTTGCCGAAGGGTAGCACAGTTATATGGAAGGTATGTTCCCCTTTTCGCTAACGGTGTGGTTCCAGCCATGAGTCATACCGTACCCTATAGATCGCCCCCGAGTGTGACGTCATTACCGAGCTCTCTCCCCCGGCGAAGGCATGTCATCCTCGGGTTATTATGCAAGGGATAGGGCTTATGGCAGAATTGTGCGCTCTATCTTTCTCTGTCTCTAGAGATTTCTTTGACGATATTCTCGCGAGTCTAAAATTGCGCGACGTAATTCCAAGCTCGTCTTATACATAGCCTGTATTATTTTTCTGTTGAAGATTAACATTTTATCGCAATTTTATATATCAGAGTGACTCTAAGGCAAATCATTAAATTTTACATTTGTATTTTTAATCAACTCAAACTTCATGTTTCTTTAACGAAAGCGTCGAGACATCGATGTTACTTGAATTAATAATTAACAAATAAGAGATTAAAAGTAAAAGTAAAATTGAATTTTATTTTTATCTTAATTCACTAAAATTGGATTAAATCGAATTTCAAATAAATTTGCAATAAAATCAAACTGCTGATTTCTAACTTTTTTTAAGATTAGCGATAAAATATCAATAAAAGAATATTATTCCGAAATTATCCATGAGATATTAAAGAGAGAAAGAAAGAATGTATGCATATCTAGTTTCTGTATATAATTCTGTATATAGACACATATTAAACGCTTTATTCGCCTTCGAGAGTTTTCTCTTTTATAGGACGAGCAATAAAAACGGATTGGCGCAACTTTCTGTTCGCGCTTCATAAAATAGAGTTTGTTCGGAACGCGAGCGCGAGGGAATGTTAAAAAGGTCACACGTTTTTAGACTGATTCGTGCCTCTGTCTCTCCATTTATCGCCCACTTATATGTACTTGTATTGCACTTATAGATATTTCAAGGGATATCATGACTATGAACGCGGAAAAATGTCAGCGGCAGAGAAATGTCAGAACTTTTTCTACGTTAACAGTGATAACAATGTTATTAATATCCAACATAGACTATGAATATTTATGTTTATTGAATGCTATTCATGCTGCATATTCCTTAACACGATATTACATAGACTTACACGGGATCCATACTGGTGGCCGTGAATCCTTACAAAGAGGTGGACTTCTATACGAATGTGAGTATAATTATTTAATTTTAGCGAAATCATGTTAATTCTTCATTTGCAATCTGGATCGTTTTTGGAAAGGGGGAGGGAGGAGGATCGTTAAAAGGGAAATTTTACTCACAAATTTCGTTCTATTTTTAATTCAAATTTTAATTTTTAAATAAAAATTTTAAATAAATATTTAAGTTAAACAACTATTCGGTAACTAGAAACCTTAAAAAAAAATCTTGAATCTTTTTTTTTGAAAGCTTAGTAACAATAGAAAAACTTGGGCTGGACAAAAAACTTAGATCACAGAGGGTTAAATTAAAGAGCGTAAAGAAAAGAGGAAAGAAAAGGGAAAAATTTGATATATTGTATTTTTTTAATTGAGTGCTTTCTATTTGATAACACAATTGATATAAGCATTATTCTTGACCTTTAGTGGTTAAGTTAGAACGATATTTATATTACCAAATAGAAAGCATTCATTATTATAATATTTTAAATTACTCTCTCTTTGAGTATATTACTTTTAATATTGTGTCATGTTGAAAGCAATATAAAATAAATGGAATTTTATTAGAATTAAAATATATTTATATCTATTATACAAATCACAACCATAATTGCTTATTTAGTTAAGACTTATTTAATTATATAAGTATACAATAATTATACAATAATTATATTACTTATTTAATTAAGAATATCTATTCAGATATCGTTAAAATTGAGTAAGTTAAATATTACACAAATATAAAAATTAAAATATAAAATATTACGCAAAATTCTGAGAGGAAAAATTAAAGATAGAATTTAGATATCGATGTGACGTAGATACGATACTTCTTGCAATTTTTAGAGATTATTTATTTGAGATATAACGGAGAAGAAACATTTCCATTCAAGTAAGGTATACAAATCCGATACAATGAATGAGTATTATCGATACGAAGTGATCGATAGGGTGGGCTCGATAGATCGCTTGTGCGTACAAAATACGCCGCGCTTCCTGCGGCTGACAAAAACCGGAAACACCAGCAAGGAATAATAAATATCAGGCATAATGCGTGATGTCGTCGCTTTGTGAAGCAAGGTGAAAAAAGAGCCGCTAAATGCTATACACGATTTTCTAGATGGAGATGAAAGATTAATAGCAAATTCGAAATACAAATGCGGACTAGCGCACATTAAACCGTAATACACAAATTGACGTAAAAAATGCTTATTCAATATAAATATTAAACCACGAAATTCTCAATACATTTTATTGTGGCTATAATAATTATTATTAAAATTTTATTGTGTTTGTTTTGTAAAATATATGTAGGGCGTTTTATCATTCAAGACGTTAGCATTTTAAAAAGCTGTGATATTTCATATCACAGAAGATTGTGAGTTCGAAACTCATACAGTTTTATTGTTATTACATTAAATAATAAATTTTAAATCTTGATTTAAAAAATTATTCCTCGTTCGTTGGCTTTCTATTTTTGCTTATTGTTCTTACATATTACGAGCTAAGTAATTATATATTGTATATATTTATAATTATTAGCAATTTCATTTTTACACTGAGATTAAA
The DNA here is from genome assembly GCF_000143395.1 of Atta cephalotes. Taxonomy (NCBI): domain Eukaryota; kingdom Metazoa; phylum Arthropoda; class Insecta; order Hymenoptera; family Formicidae; genus Atta; species Atta cephalotes. Next base: position 357,931 of record NW_012130103.1, on the reverse strand, counting down.
GTATTCAATGATTTTAATATGCACCAGTACGCAGTAGTGTGTTCAATCAAATTTGCTATAAAAATGCTGTCTCGGATCTTTCGACATCTCGTTGAATGCATTTCTTACATGCGGCTGCTCTTGCTACAACGCGCATTGCGAAAACAAGAAGTAACTGCAGTTCGTTTAGCAGTCTCTCAAATGTATGATAATACGACGTTAGCAACGAAATTACACAACATTTAATGAAATTTTCACTTTATTACTTTGTGGTACTTTGTAATAAAGATACTAATTACGTTTAAGTCATTCAACTATACATTTGCAAATATCAAACAGAAAAAAAGTAAGCAATGTGTGGCGTTAAATTTAACGGAGAATTTGAAAGGATAAAACTTATCATAATTTTTCACAATGTATGAACTCAAACAAAATTCTTGAAAAGGAATAATAGAACCAATTGTATATTTGCAAAAATAAAATTTCCATTTCAACAGAATTATTACAAAGATTTTTCAAATGTCATCATTTACTATAGCATATATTTTCTAATTAAGTTTCTAATTAAGTTTTATGAAGTTTCTTCTTTTAAAAAATTCTCTTAAAATCATTTTAAAACGGACTTCATCTAAAATTAATTGAAGAACATAATAATCTGAAACTTAGATCGCTTTTGTAGAAATATTCGTTTATTCGTAGCTCAAAAATTATAACTTTGATATTCTCAATAAAAATTTGATATTTTCGTGGAAAAATTAATTTTAAATTGACAAGCTGTTGTAAGAAATAGTACACAAGAAGAAAGATACATTGTATTCAAGTGTACATATATTGTTGGCTGAGTTTATGAGTTTCTTTCCCTCGGACCCTAATCGACGATGAATTTCCTCGTCGCATGTATACGTGCAATTTGCATACTCGTGCAAAATTATCATGTTTGTGGCGGACGAGTTTTTCCGAGAATGGCTTCACAAATCCGCAAAATGCACCGCGGCAGGACGCTTTTATCGTATTGACCCTCGGTTTGAAAACAGGAAACGGAAGCCACAACGTGCTTATAATGCGTCGAGATAACTCGCGAAACGGCGAGCGTTACTCTTCTTCGACAACGGTTTTTCTAGGTCACGCTAATGGAACAAAACTCAAGCGATAGCACGCTCGACTTAGTTTTTGACAGGATGATAATGTTAACAATTACGTTAATTGGGATGCTCATATATATAGACTTGATTCATTCGTGCAGAAATCGCGAGACCTTTATCGACGAGCTTTTGCTGATATTTGCGATCGAGGGTGAACGAGATAAATTTCTGCTCGTTCACTATTTATCGGGTAAAACACTAAGTGCATATACTCGATAATATAGAGCAGTGGCGTTTCCTTTTCCCGCCGGTGCAGCTATTTTCGGGTGCACGTAATGCGCGACGGCTTTGCTCCCTTGCATGTCGCAGACTCATCGTCAATAGTTATATGTCTCGAATATGTCTCTCCGGGACGAATTATTTTTGGGTACCGAACAGCAATTCCGAGCAGATCCAAAATGAAGAAAGGAAAAGAATTTATTGTTACAGAGACAATAAATTTCACAAAAATTTAACAGTAAATTGAAAATCTAAAAAATTCAAAGCTTATTATTAAAAAAAAAAAACCTTGATAATATTTCTCGGGAAATTTCATCGGAATTTTCAGTTCATTTTTATCAAAATTATTCTTTCGGCAACTTTATTTTTAGTTTGTCAAAGTGGTATATAAATTTCATTTAACTTTTAAATTTTTTTTAACTTTAAATAAATTTTTAAAAGTTTTACTTTGATATTTAAACGTATTGATTCTTTTTATGCTCATGGATTTTATCTTTTGTTGTATTAAACTTAACAGTCAAAAAACTTTATATATTTCTGTAAAATTGAAACATAATGCTCCAATTATTTTTAATAAGAAAACAGCAAAACTGTTAAAAATCTGAAAAAATGTTTGATATTATTATTTCATGTTATTATATTAATGTCATATTATATTATTATTAAATTGTTATTACTACACTATGTACTTAGGCGAAGATTAGTTTTTTGCAAATAGTTTTGATACTTCTTTTCAACGAAAAAAAAAAAATGAGAAGAAAGCTATAGATTCCGCCACATGAATGGGTTTTATATTAAGCTAACAAATAATAGAAGCCTCTTCAAATTTTTGAAAGAATTCTTCAAATATTATTCTGTGCAGCCACGCGTTTATACGACACGGAAAGCATCGAACGGCGGTGCATGCGACCGTAAATTGAATTGGACGGTGAGAATTGCCAGAGTTAGAGTGCAGCGATAAAATTTACTTTGTCTCGTGTTTGGGAACGAACTGGCTCTCTAAAGGCTTATACATTTTATTGCATTTCCCCTGCTTCTCTCTCTACAATGTACGCAACCTTTTAACAGGATTTTTTAATAAGAGGGTACTGTATATTCTCGCGATGTTCAGAAAACTTTTCGAGCCTCCCTCAAACTGACAAGTTGCAATAAAATTTTAATAAGAGGTCGTCAACGGTGTTTTTATTACCACATTTTTAGCAATTTTTTTAGTATCCAAATTACTTTTCGGAAACACAATAATTTGGAAACTATTATCGCGCATGGCGCAATCCGTGCGCGAACCAATTTGTGCGAAACGAAAAAAACTGATTGTAAATTCACGTGACTGCGGTACATTAACCTCGTGCACACATTTGTGAAAATTTGCGTGCTACGGTATCATGCGTGATTTGCGAAGGTCAGCTGGGGTACCGCCGACCGAGGACTCCTGCCGGGACTAGAAGGAAGAGGGTGGCACGCAGTGGTGGTGCACGCCCCGCGTTATTGATCGCGCCGAAGCATGCGGATCGGATTCGGGACTCGGCGTGGTCGCCTCGGGAGCCGCCAATTCCGCACATTTCTACCGGATACTCTTGCTGGATCCTCGCCAAAACGATCACGATGATCCACGTGCAAATCGCGCTTGAATTACCAATGAGTAGTAACATACAGGAAACAGCTACATTCGCGTTATCCAAATTCGTTATAAATCTGACCTCTATTTCGAGAAAATAAATTTTCCAAGCTAATTACGTGAAAAGCTTTTCTTAAAATTATCGACGAAGAAAATTAATGTAAGAATATGCTGTAATTATTAATTATTATACATACAATTAATTATTATGAAATAACGATGTTGTATATCATTTATTTGCTATAATAACGACACAATTAAAATAAAAAACAAAAGTTTTTCAAAAAATAAGTTTAATATATTAAATCATTAAAATTTTGTAATATTTAAAATATAATTTTGATGTAATAATTGATTATAAAGAAATAAAAGGATGTTTTATTAAATAATTTTTGAGTTGTGTTGTAGCAAATGAGTGACATATAGTATTTTAAAATGTTAAACATGTATTAGATTATTTTAATACCCTTGTCGTTAGATGTTCGATAGAAACATCCGAGATAAAAAGTCACTCTTATATAAAAGAGAAACAAAGAAATAGCAACCTTAATTAACTAATTTTTTAATTCACTTATTAATCCGCTACGCTCATTTTTTGTACACTTCCAAGCTAAGAATAATTCAATTTTGACATCATACTGTTACATTCATTTGACACATGTCTCTCTGAAAAATAAATCTAATTCTGTGAAGAGTGAAATCTCACACTCTTAAAGAATTGAAAATTGAGCCATTCTTTGTTAAGATTGGCTTAATTTTTACTCTTTAGAAAGAACTTTCATTCCAAAGAATTTATGAGTAGCGATGTATGATATCATTTTGTTGATCATAAGTAAGCAAATATACTCGAATTGTTGTCGAAGTAAATGATTGGTACTTCCATAGTAAACCCACAATCAAGTCGTTCAAATATTTGCCGATATTAATGGCTAGGAAATACGAAAGACTTGTGTGAAACTTTATCGGTTTTTAAATCAATTATTTTATTTTACTTATTGGAATACGATTATGCGAATTATTATTTATTTACTGGATAATAATCATTCCATACAAGATTCCATACAAATACATCTTTTCCTTTTTTATCAAAATTGAAAATTATTTGCGATATTTTATTCTTCGCGATGTATATAAAATAGTAATAAACGCAAGGGAAAAATTGACAGTTTTTTTATGAGATTGCTTAATATATCGGATAACCGTAATTCGATTTGAACCAATCGATTGGATGTTCCGAATATCACGGTGATGGTTTAATAATCAATCTTGCGGTAATCGAGGGGGTTAACATCACAAATAAGTCGATTCGTTTCCGATTTCCAGACTCGGATCTCGGAATACCCATCTATTGCAAATATTTCTTCGTCCCTCTCTATATCAGGATAAACGGAAATTGACGTTAATCAATCCATATTTCGTCGCGAGTTTAACGCTCGATTTGTGTAATGAAAGCGGGATGAAAAATCATCGAAGTTTCTATCGACGATGACACGTGTTCAATTCCCTCATAGACGATACTGATCGATGGACGTGACCCACTAACGAAATGGAACGAAGAATCGACATCCCTTTGCAACACTACCGGTGTTGACGACGCTGTGTAACAGCGGGAAGCTTAAACTAATTGAAAAAAAAGCAACACTGATTTTAGTGGAAGTTGGCTATGGATTATTTTTGAGATAAAAATTGGTATTTTTATCCAAGATATTTAACAGATGCAATTAATCGTGAATAAGTTGATTTAATTTATTTGATCTTATTACTTAGGCTTTAATTCCATTTAAATGGAGTAATGGCTTACAATTTTAAATGTAGAACTGTAGATATAGTTACGAATTATTATTTAAAAAATTACTTTGTTATTACTTCGTTTATTATTGCATTGCTATGTGTCACAGAAACAGGAAAAATTAGCTATAAATGACAAAATTGTAATTATAAATACTTTGTATTTAATTCCAAAATCTAATTACGGATATATGTATTTGGCATTATCTTAGTGCGTTTAAATTATAAACAAATAACGATAATTAGTACAGCTGATAAACACGAAAATTTAAAATAAAAATAAAAGTAGGTATTTTGATCTAAAAATATAAATTATCTGTGAGACATTCTAAATAAATATTGGACATAAAAATGACATTTTTCTATTTGCAAATATTAAAATTATTTATTTTTGGATGTTTAAATACTCTGAAACTTTAGAAGCCAATTATAAAGTTCAAAACTTTTAACATTAAGCAGCTTAGAATGAAGATACCATGTTGAACAGCGCAGTATTATATAATGTGACATGTATTTATATATGGATGCAATCGATTTTTTTCAAAAAAAGAAGCAACGAGAAGTGTCGAAACTTCCGGCGCGTTGCTTTGAAGGCGTCCTTTCACACTTATTTTTATATCCCAGCTTGTTTTCTTAAGGTTTTCCGACTACGCTTGGTTTATCTCGGGCAACCCATGCTCTATAAATGTACCTTGAGATAATTTTCTTCCAAAATAACTTTTTAAGGTTACATTGAAGCGTCTTAAATCATTCTATAGCAATATTAATATTCAGAACGTCATTTATTGAAATTATTGATTTACCATATAAATATGTTAACAGCACAAATTAATCTTAGCTTTTAGTTAATAACGTAATTACATCGATTTAATTAATTTTTTTACATAAAGTATTAGACAAGAAAAAGAATTCTAAAATTAGTACTTTAAAGATATATTTGAATTGGATTTGAATGTTTGTAATTATGCATTTGTTAAAACAATTTATATATTTGTTTTTCGGAATTAGGTATTGTTGCTTAGGTGCTAACCTAATCTTGATTTTAATTTAACAGACGTTTATCAGGAAAAATACAGTGCGTCACGTTAATCTAATAATATTTCCACTTTTAAAAGAACATAAACATAAAATAAAGAAATAAGTACAATAAAATTAAATCCTTTCAGAAAATTTAATTAAGAATAATTTAATTAAGAATTTGTAGTGTACTTTTAGTACGTATGTTTGTTTTTTTTTGTCGTGTAAAGATGGTAACTTAATAAAGGTCTATAATGTTATTAGCTCTCAAAATTTATTTTTTGTACAGAAATGAAGTTAAAGCGCTGGAGAAATTGCTACATAATAGCTATATAATAAAAATTATAATATTATTTCTGAAGCTAGAAATAATTTATTAAGTCGCGTCTTCGCTGATTTTTACGAGTCGATTTGTACTAAAAATAATCTTTCTGTCATCGAGAGGTCGTTTTGTCACGGTACTATGTATTTTCCTGTTATCACATGGCGGCAATTTCAGCCGAGTGCATTTCATCCATTTATAACGGGCGTCGAGGCGCATTCTCGCTGCCTGATGCTTAGCGGCGCGGGCGGCCCGACGCAAAACTGGGTTGCACTACTTCGGCTGCGAGACTAACGGCCGAGAGCGACAACCCAGGCGGAGAGCGGCGTTTTGCAGAGCTTGTATGCTTGTGTATATATACCCGCGTCCCGAGGGAGAAGGCTAAACGAAGAGGGCCACGGTGGAACTCGGTCATCGTCGGCGGTGCACGCGCTTATCGGGTGTCGTCGCTGATTAATCGGGTTACCGGGGTTGATGCGCTACATTCGTGCTCATATTTTCAAACCTTCGGCCGGATGATTAGCCAGGATTATCGCGGCGTTATCGCGCACGAAGGTCTTGATGTGGCTATATTCTCTTCACTCATGTTAAAGGCAACTTATGAAAAAAATTCCTGGCACGCCCTTTTACACTTTATGTTACATCACATCTAATCATCACTGTAATATAAATAGTGACTCTGTAACAAGGCCATGAACAATTTTGTCAAAATCCTATGAGAGAGAAAGATACACATAATTTCTCTCTGTAATATACTTTAACACAAACTGTTTCACTTTATAGCCAATATTTATAGTCGGATCTTATATTTAAGATTGTATTAAAATATCATAAGCCAATCACAGAGCAATATTAGCATCTTAGGATACATTACTTAAGATCTTAAAATAAGAACTGTCTACGTATTGGTCTATAAATATCGGACTATGAATAATTTTAATTAAGATTATAGAGTGAAACACACAAGTATAAATTGAATGAGATAATGTATACACAGGAAGAAATTGCACCCAGGGAGAAACGATAATGGAATCGATATTGAATCGAAATCATTAAATCGATGTTGATTCGACATCGATTTCATTGTCATTTCTCACGCAAGTATATGCTTTTCGTAAAGAAGTACCTTTTAAAAAAGTTCGCTTGTGGTCGAACTGAGGTATAAAGTTTTTAAGTAAACAATGCGATTTAAAAATATTGAATATTAAAAAAGCTACACGATTTACGAATTATCTTCATATTTTGATATGTCATTAAAAATCAATGACGTTTTGTGACGTGTCAGATTACTTTTCGCCTTAATGAAGGCAATTGCAACGTTTATGAAATATGAAATATGTTTATTTTGAAAAAGATATTCTTTAAAACGAAACAATAGGTCTGTTTTTTATTGCTGTACTTTGAACCGGTACAATAAGTTGAAATGAAACAAACGTATATTTGTTTCATTTTAATATTGCCCTGTACGTACCAGTTTAGAAAGTGCAGCAATAAAAAACATACCTAATGTTTAAATAAATATAAAAGAATTCTTTCTCAAGTAAAGAATGTATACGTAAATGTTAACATTTTATAGTTACAAAAGATTGTATCTATATTTTTTAGAAAGAATGAATATTTTATGTAATATAAAATATCTTGCTGTAAGCAATGAAATTATTCTATATTTCGCCAAAAATGTATAAAGACTTTACAAACTTCTAAAGTGAGAATTAACAACACTGTGCAACGCTTTGCTGACTTTCTTTGGAGCATCCGTCAGCCTTTTTCTGCGTCCGTGAGTTCTTCATAAAGCTCTCTCCATTTTAGTACAATAAACTAAGTTCATTTTTCGTTTTTGGAGCAAGAATGCTGTTCGCGAATCGAGGCTTTTAAGACCATCTATTCTCACGAGCAAAGTTGTAGCAAAAAGGAGCGGCGGCGGCACCTCGTTAACGACCGGAACCTGTTTCATCGAAAAGGGCGTCTTCCTCGTCTTTTCGCAGGAATATGTGAATCGATACCATGGCCAGAAGATGGGCGCCTTGGAGCCACACGTGTTCGCCCTGGCGGAGGCGGCATACAAATCCTTACAGGACACCGTGAGCAACCAATCCTGTGTGATATCGGGAGAGAGTGGCGCTGGCAAGACCGAGACCACCAAGTTCATCCTACAGTACCTATGCTCGGTTACTAGCAACGTCGATACGTGGGTGGAACAGCAAATTCTAGAGGCCAATACCATCCTCGAGGCATTTGGTAATTACATCCAGGTTCCAAATTACGTTTGTAATTTTGTGATTATATATTTTCCGGATATCTCTCTCCCATTCTCTGTACACAAATTTGTTAGAAAATATTTGCTAATTGAAATCTTCTGCTTTGGCTCAAATCATTGGAATGAATTTTGCCGTTTAATCAGATTAAATTAATCTAATAGCAATTCCGATAATGAAATATTTCCTCAATCGCTGTAACAAAACTTGAATGACATGATTAGACTGATTATAAAGTAATTTATAATCCTAGTCTGTTTAACCCAAAATATAATTAACTTTCTTACTAATTTTATTTAAAAATTATTTTCTTTGATATTTGGTAACTTCATTTGTTGTAAGATCTTTTGTAAAAATTATTTATTTCTTAATTTGTAAAACTTGTTCATATTGATCTATATGATCAGTAAAGTAAATTCATAAAGTAAATCAGTAGAGTAAATTTTTTTTAACAGATCAGCACAGTTAACGAATTTAGTTAATAATTGTGAGAAATTATATTATGTAACTTAAAATTATGTAAAATTATGAAAAACATTTGTTACAAATAATTTTTTATAACGTATAGATGAAGAAAATGTCTGGATCTACTAAACTCATGAATAGTGATTATGATTAAATATATGTTAATCTTAAACTTAGATTATAAATATCTGAAAATATGTTGTATCAAAAAATTGGAGATTTTTAAAATTTGTTTTTTAAATTGAATAATTATATCTGTCGTCGATATTTCTGATAAAATTGATCTCAAGATCGAGGAGTCTATGTATAAGTCGCAACCTACGAAAATACGTCAGAATTTAAGATTCGATACAAAACTATTAGATGTCAGAAAAGGAACTGGGCTAAAAATGAATTGAGTATCGCTAGGAACAACTTATCTTCTTCAGAATTGGATTACGGTAATAGACTGTTAAAGAATCGATGTTTTAACCGAAGTGAAGATAAACGGAGACGATAAAGTGGATCCTTATCGTGCGTTCAGAAGTAAACAAGCGATTCATTAATCGTAATCTAGGTGCGAATAACTCAGGTGTTAAATACAGTGACGAAGGGAAATGAAGTGGGTCACGAAGCAAAAAGATTTTATGAATAAAACACATCAGACAGCGTCGTTCATTCACCTGCATGAGAGAGAGATAATGATTTCTTTTTTAAATCTTACTTATTTCATTTATCTTCGTCACAGAGTTTTATCCATGTTTCGCATTTAAATAAACTTGAGAAAATCTCGCTCCTCCTATTCTGCATAAGTCTCGAGGAATATTTAACAAATGTATTTCCTCTTAAAAATGCATTATAAAAGAATTTAAAAAAATGTCTTTAATGTAATAATATTGTAAAACTTTTAAAATTTTAAACTCTTATTAATCTTAGAATGCTATCGATATATAAATTTTATATAGTAAACGAAGTCATTGAACGCTAATTTATGCCTTCAGTGATCATTAGGGAAATCATCCAATCATCCAATCATACTAAAAGTTAGAACGAAAGAAGACGAGCTTTAAAAAATTCTATCCGTTGTATATTTTGTACTCCTTGATGATCTGTACAAAATTATAACAGAAAACAGTGATTTCAAATTTTAAAAATAGTTTTGTTTTATATTATTTTATTATGTATTATATATTTTATTTAAAGGAGGAGACATATATCAATTGGACTACACACGCTATTATTATTTTATATTATTTTAAAATTTTAATAGCGTGCTTATTCTTTTTTCTCTTTTAAGTCAATATTTAAATTATTTAGATGTTTATAAAGATTTCGATTATAAATATTTTGTGATTAAAAGTGACAAATGTATAAAAAACTTGTGTTACATTATTTAAGAGTGACCTATTTTCTAATTTCTTATATAATTTATGTGTCGATAATAATATTGTTTTTCAATCACTTAATATTGATAACGTTTTAGAATTGGTAATAATAAATTTAGTTTTTGAATTTTTCTCAATATTCAAATTAGAACGATGAGAAAGTTTAACGAGAGAAATTTTATTCTCGTTAAAAGGCAACGCGAAAACTGTACGGAATGACAACAGTTCGCGCTTTGGCAAGTTTATGCAAGTGTGTTTCGACAACAAGTGGATGATCAAGGGATGTATCATCCAAGACTACCTGCTGGAGCAGAGTCGTATCACCTTTCAGAGCCCCGGGGAACGCAATTATCACGTGTTCTATCAGCTGGTCGAGGCCGGCACGAGGGATAAGGAATTTGCGGAGCAATATAAGTTAAGGCCAGCCAGCCACTACAAATATCTCAATCAGTCCGGCTGCGTGAAGATCGACGGAATTTCCGACTCTAAGAAGCTCGATTCTCTCAGGCTCGCCTTTAATGTGCTTCAGGTATTTCTCTGCTGAGAAAGAGAATTTTGCACTCCTATTATTGTCGAATAATTATTATTCGTCTTCGTGCAGATCGCGCCGGAAATGTGCGAAGGTATCTTCCGAGTTCTATCGGCCATCCTGTGGCTCGGAAACTTGAGCTTCGAGGACGTCGATGGCGAGAGATGCGAGTTATCGAAGGAGGACGGGAATATAGTCGACACGGTTGCGCCGCTGTTGGGTCTTCAGGTAGAGGATCTCACCAAGGTGGTGCTGATACGACAGATAAACGTTCGTGGTAATATCACGGAGATTCCACTGAAGGTGCAAGAGGCCAGGGAGAATAGGCACGCGATGGCAAAAGCACTCTACTCTCGCACTTTCGCTTGGCTTATCAACCACATCAACAACTGCACGAACCCAGGTCAGGATATCTCGCGGTTCCTTGGGGTTCTCGATATCTTCGGATTCGAGAATTTTACGCTGAATAGCTTTGAGCAACTCTGCATCAACTACACGAACGAGAAGCTGCACAAGTTTTTCAATCACTACGTCTTTGCATTGGAGCAGGAACTCGTAAGTTTATCCCAGTGCTCAGAATTTTTATGTGATCAAACAATTCGTATGAAAAACTGCACAAGTTTTTGAAATCTAAAGTTACCAAAGCTTAAAAGCAGTTCTTAGACGCACAATATATATTGTACAATTATTTTGTATAACTGTTTGTTGATAAGCAATTCAAAACAAAGTCTAAAGACTCAATGTGACCTTCAGATGATCAATAATATTAAATTAACTAATATTAAATATTTTATATTACTATTGATTATCTATTTAAGGGACGCTTAAAAATTTCGAATATCTCGAATTATTCAATTTGTTACATCTAATTTTAGGTAAAACAAATAAAATGAAACAAATAAAAGTAGCTTTTTTCATTCAAACTTTCTTTAATGTTCTAATTAGAATGATTTAAGAGAGAATTTAATGCTCGAATATTTTTATTTTAAATTTTCTAAATTAAGTTTACTTTAATTTGAGCTTTAAAACTTATTTTATCCCTCACTTTCGTACATTTTTTTGTTTTGTTGCCAAAAAGTTAATTCAGCATAAATAAATATATAAGTATCAAATATATGTTTAGTATCATCAAGAAGAGATCCAGTACTCCCACATCACTTTCACTGATAACACTATGTGCCTGGAGCTAATTGAGAAGCCTCCGCGATGTGTTCTTAAGTTACTTACCGAGCAGTGCCATATGCCGAAAGGCTCGGATCTAGCTTATCTGACAAACCTGCACGCTGAATTTGAGAGTCATCCGTGCTACGTAAAGGGAGATGATCGACGGAAATGGGAGAAGGAATTTGGGGTCAAGCATTACGCCGGTTGCGTGACATATACTGTCGAAGGTTTCGTCGACAAGAATCGGGATGTACAGCAGGATGTATTCTTCGACTTCATGTCCAGGAGTACAAATGAGTTTGTACAAGAGATCAGTGTTTATCAGGATCTATTGGGATGTACCGTCGCGCGTGCAACCGGCGGCACAACTACTACGATGTCGCGAGGAACGTCCAAGGGCAAGCCGACCCTCTGCGACTCATTCCGGCATCAGTTGCAAGCTTTAGTAGACGTTTTACAGGGGACGACGCCGTGGTACGCGCGCTGTATCAAACCGAACATGGAAAAAATGGCCAATCACTACGATGAGAAGCTCGTTATGGACCAACTCAAATATCTTGGTATGCTCGATATCATACGCATACGCAAGGAGGGCTTCCCAATACACATGTCGTTCCATGATTTCGTTGCGAGATATCGTTGTCTGGATAAAAGCCGATCCTCACTTTCCTCTAACGAGAAGGAGGCGGTTAGATGTCTGATTAGTAAACAAGGTATACCGCAAACTGAATGGCAAATTGGCCGGACAAAGGTGTTTTTGCGAAGCTACGTGCACGAGCCTCTGGAGGATTCCAGAAACCAGGTAATAACGAAGAATGCCATTGTGATACAGAAGATTTGGCGAGGATACATTAAACGACGAGGTATGATCTGCGTTTCCTATCTTTATATGTTTTCTAACTCACGCTATAATTTAAAATATTTGTTGTTTTCAAATATGATATAAAATATTAAAGGGAAAAATTATTTGTTTTGAAAAAATAATATAATAAGCAAAAAATGTTCTGAAGGTCATATTTTTCAAATTTCAAGACATAAATATAATACAATTTTTAAACAAATAAAAAATTATTCTTATTCCGAGTAAATTAGAAAGAGAAATATGACATTCAATTTTAACTTTGAAGAAATTATATTATACTTTATTTATTTGGAATAATTAATATATTTTCATTTGTTTGGAAATTGTATTGTACTAATAATGTTATTCTCTGTTCTATAGAGTATAGACGTATAAGGGAGGCGACACTGAAGGTGCAGCATGCATATCGTGGTTGGAAGTTACGAATAATGTTCATCAGGAAACGCAGGGCAGCTATAGTAATTCAGAGTCATTTGCGAGGTGTCTTTGCGAGGGAAGTAGCCGCAGCTCTACGAGAAATGCGACGAGTCGATGAGGAGATGAGAAAAAGGGAACGGTTGGAAGAGGAACGAAGAATGATGGAGGATAAGAAGGCGTTGGAAGAGAGCCAAAGGTATATGAGAGATCAACTCCGTTTGAATTTCTTAATTCCCATGAACCTTGCTTGCGACGATAGTAATTCTCGTGTAAGATAACTGATAACAATGGAACCGATTAATTATGCGTGCCGATCGATTGTATGCATTAATCGTTTCCGTTTGTGTTCCTTTTATAGCGCGCAGTATGATGGTATTGCCGAGATGGAATCTGGGTAAGTCCGACGATGGAAAAGATCGTGTGACGTATATATGACGGCATACACTCGTTGCATGCTAAATATTGCGTGTATCTTAAACGCCTTATCGCTTCTTCGTTTGATATATGTATGGTTTTATACTGAAGACCGATTGTGAAATTAAACGCTACATAATAGAAAATCACACGTTTATAATTGATGAATTGGATAGAAGAACGGCGTAAAGCACGCGACTTTAAGACATAAATATTACAATGATATAAATTTAAATAAAATATTATAATCTTTGAACATTTAAAGAAAATGTAAAATTATCGTAGTTATAGCATATTATAAATATTATAGATTAGCTGTATGTAGCTAAAATTTATTCATGATTGTGTATCTCTTAGCGAATTCAATTGAATGTACTAATGCATATTAAAATCGTTGTACACTAATTTAATCTGAGTAAAAATAAAATGTAAATATTTCGAATTATAGAGCACATATTTTACTTAACATTAAAATTTATCAAGGATTTTACGGTTTAATCCGTTTTTATATTTATATTAAACATATCTTTGTCAATCAATTTGTGTATAACGATGTACGTCCAACCGAATTTGCTATCTGATTTTTTTCAAGACATTATTTTATAATTTACTGCATGGAATGCCTCGTTGTGGTTATTGTTACACGATAACATTACACGAAATTTACTTTGCTCGTAATACTAGCATTTTTGGAAAAAAAACATCGGTAACGACAATACAATTTTCTTTTTAATTTTGCAGAAAAGTGCAAGAAGAAATCGACGCGTTGTCACAGATGGCCGAGCAAATGAACTCGAAGATAGCTGTCACGGATTTGCAATCGGTGGATCTTGACAATCTGTTTTCCTTCCTATCTGACGTACAATCAACTAAAAGTAATCAGATTATCGAGGAAATCGGGGAACAGATGGACGAATTGGTGGAGGACCTTGACGTAGAATTAGAAAATGTTATTCAACAAGAGATGGAATTGAATGCCAAGGCCGAGTCGAAGGTCGCTTCTCCCATGAATGGGCAGGAAGTACAGTCTCCGCAACAGCAACAGCGAATGCCGTGCTCGAATAACTTGAGTAGTAGCAAACTTGGTCAACCAAGTCTTCCGGAACCCACGGAACCACCACCGCCGCCACCACCTCCGGCGCCACCTTTAATTGTGAATGGCGAGTCATCAGATGACAACGGCGAGCCAATTTACGAGTCAGTGTTGCCGCGAGAAGCGAATGATTCTGACATTCCAATTCATAACGGCGGCAGTCCGAGCCAGATGATGAACGGTGAGACTTGCGGATCGCCACCACCGCCTCCACCCAGTGGTAAGATAACCAAAGAAATCGCTGCTAGTCCGCCATCTAGGCCAGAGTCCAGGAGTTCCGCCCATCATCATCCGGCTCACCATCATCATCATCATCAGACGATACCCCAGGCGCAACAGAACGGCCATGATCAGCTGCAGCCACAATCGCAGACGGTACAGCAACTGCCGGTGGAACGTGAGCAGCGGCGCAAGACTCGTGTGGAGCGGAAACTGCAAGAGCTTGAAGACAAGAAGGAGCAGGAGAACGAGGTGACCTACCACGACATTGTAGAGTTTGCGCAAAATTATTTTAACAGTCATGAACGTTCGCCGGAGGGTACCATAATGGCTACGTTAACGAGGAAATCGCGCGGGAAAAGTATCGAGTTCATTCCGAAGTACGAGATGGTCACATACTACAAAGGATCGAGTATCCCGAACTCGCATATTCATATGTATGATCCCGACAACGTGAATGTTGCGTGTTCCGTGTTCAGGGTACGCCTGCATTAATTATAACTTGCAGAAAACTCAAAGAAAAGAATAATTATTTCTTGTAACTTTTAAGTAAATTCAATAATTCAATAATTTGAAGTTAATCTACAGCAATCTGACCATAAAGTTGATGAATCTTCGAGATTGGAATTGCATTTAAAATTATTAAAAAACTGTAGAAAATTCTTTTCTTTCCGTTTAAAGTTTTTTTTGTTGGGTTATAAATGTTATAATTAGGATACATAATCATGTTATTCTTTTTCTCAGGATTTGTGTAAGTATATTCGCGGTGAAATGAAGTTGGATCAAGAAATAGTCACGATTCAGAGTATCATCGCTTATGGGATCGAGCGGGAAGAGTTAAGAGATGAAATCTTTGTGCAATGTATGCGTCAAGCGACGAATAATCCCAACGCTGAGTGGTCAGAACGCGTGTGGCTGCTATTGTGTTTGGCGATCGTCGCCTTCCAACCGAGCAAGCTACTTTACAAGTATTTTGTCTCCTTCCTGAAAAAGAATCTTGCTCTTGAAGGCAAGCTGAGACAGTATGTGCAGTGGTGCGTAGATAATTGCAAGAACACCAAGGTATCTTGCAGGCAACATCCACCATCTACGGTGGAAATCGCTGCTATGAGACGATTGGGCACCATAGTATGCAGGTTCTTTTTTTTGGACGGAAGAACGAAGGCGATCGACGTGCATCCGATTGATACAGCTGCTGATGCTGTCGCCAAACTAGGAGAAAAGTTGGGTCTTCGATCGCTAGAAGGTTGGGCCATTTATCAAAGCAGACCAGATGGAGAGGAGCACGTGCGAGCTCACGATTATTTGTACGACGTGATTGCTGCATGGGAAATGTAAGTGTGAATGCAATTATATTCACGTAGAATTATTATACAATAATCTATAACTGCAGGAAACAATGCAAATTGAATACGGCACAGTCGACGTTTTCGACACTACGACGCGGTAACAATACTACTTTAGGCAGCGGCGATAATCGTTTCGTCTTCAAACGAAGGTTATTCCGTAATCCAAGGGAGATCTCGCAGGATCCCGTAGAAGTTAATATGCTATACGCGCAAGCGGTCTACAATGTCGTAAAGGTATGATGCTTCATTATAACAAATAGATTGCTTCACAATTTAAACTTTTATTTTTAGAATAAGATGGTATAATTCTGAACGAAATAAGATTTTAATCCAATTTCCGAAGTTCAAGTTTGATTTCTTCCTATTTGATTTCTTTCAATATCTTTTATATAATAAGGTTACCAAATTTGAACTTCGAAAATTGAATTCAAATTTTATTTCGTTTAGAATTGTACCATGTTCAAAAGTGTATCATCTTATCCTATATGTATTTTATTCTTCTATTTATTTTTAGTGCGATGATTTTCCGGTGTCCGAGAAAGTAGCATTGCAATTGGCAGGATTGCAAGCACAAGTGTCCCTCGGTGATCCCAAGGATAATGATAGACTAGATTATTACAGCGAAGTGGATAGCTTCCTACCCTACAGAATCAGTCGGGCTCGTGGCGACGATGTTTGGGTGCCGATTATAGCGCAAGCACACCGACAATATGGTGCCGGACGCAAAGAGCTCGCTGCCAAAGTTCTGTATCTATCCTGCGTGATGCAGTATCCACTTTATGGCACAACGATGTTTAATGTAACTTACCGCGGATACTGGTCTTATGGCAACCAGTTGATTCTCGGCATCAACTGTGACGGTCTGATGTTAATCAAGCCGGATGATAAATTCGTTCTGTCCGAGTATCGTTATCAGGATGTCGAAAGCATTATGTTAGATCCGAGCGATTCATTCATCACACTCTCATTGTTGCGACATAATCCCGATAGTTCGCACAAGTGTTTCGTTTTCGAGACGCCACAAAAAAACGAGATTGGTAGTCTGATTGTCAGTTACTGTTCGGCACTGGCGGGTTGGATCACAGAGAATGAGGTACCCACGAAGAAACTCAAGTGTATTACTAACGAAGATCGCATCCGACTCTATCACAATCTAATCAATTGTCGGCGAACTCTAGTCGATTCGGAGATTCTTAGAAAACCGCAGGATTCCGGTGGTGGTTTTCTTCGGAATACACTTAGAAGATTATCGAAGCATCGAATAGAAAAGCTCAGGCAGGAACATGGAAGTGCCGATCACGGCGAGACTTACAAAGGTTTCCCGTATGCTTACTGGGCTTTCAGCAGGCAACAGATACCGCAAAGTCTATCGAAACTGCCTGATCCCGATGAACAAGTGTCTCTAAATATCTTCCAGTTAATTTTGACGTATGCGGGACTTGGGCAAAACGGAGATACAGTACGTAGAGTCGAGGATGAACACGTGAATCTTATACAAACCGTAATGGAACGTTGTATACGAAAAGAAAATCTACTGGGTGAATTATATCTCCAATTGATCAAGCAAACCACTGATCATCCAGATCCCAATAATCGTGTCAATCTGCGACACTGGGCATTGCTCTCGCTCGCGTGTTCTGTAATCCTACCGCCTCAAAAGACGATACGCAAATACTTGATAGCACACTTAAAACGATGCGCTAGCGATTATGTCACCGAGGAGGGTAAGTATGCGAGGTTTGCAGAAAAGTGCCTTTACAAGACTCAGGGCACTCGCAGGCGGCAGTGGCCACCGAGTCGCGAGGAGATTATGTGCACTATCAATCGCCGGCCGATCTATGCCAGATTCCATTTCATGGACGGTCAATATCATGCCGTCGAATTTCATCCATCCGCGACCGCTAGGGACGTCATGGAAATCATAAAGACAAAGATAGGACTTGAGGAGACTGCTATGGGTATGCTCGATATTTTTATTTTTTATTTATATTATTTTATATTACTATCCTAATTCCTTTTCTTCTGATCTCTGTTAGAATTACAGTATCATGTATTCTAATTAAATTCAGACATATCTTCAATTGCAAAATTTGTAAATATTACAAGTCTATATTTAATTCATTTTAATTTGTCCTAAAATTGGATTTTATTTAATTGATTTTTATCGTTATTTTATTCTTTATCAGGTTATGCAATTTATGAGGTGTTGGGACCGACTGAACGATCGCTAATTCCCGAGGAGAAGATAGCTGATGTTATGTCTAAGTGGGAACGATACAGGACGTCGCAGCAGAGTCAACATCAACGCAAGCATGCGCATCACCTTTTCCTGTTCAAGAAACATTTGTTCTTAGATCAATACATGAATTTAGACGATCCTGTCGAAAAGGAATTATTGTATCATCAAGTGTTACACGATTTACGAGCCGATCGGTTTCCTATCACCGAAAAAGAAGCTGTAAGTAAGAAGCCTCGTTGCAGTAACTTCTCTGCGCTTAACTTTCATATTTTCTTAATAATTTAATTTTAAATAGAACTATTTCAAATTTAATTCTTTACACATATGATTTAAAATTCATTAATTATTACATTTGAAATATATATCAAAATGAAGTTATAAAAAAATCAGTAAGTTATAAGATACTTTTGTTTAATTTCTTTTTTATTTTATATTATTTTGTGAATTTAATTTAGTATATAGATTATATATTATACTATATTATATTATAATATATATACATATATATATATATATATATAAAATTGTTGAGTATTCTATATTGCAGACTATTACTTGTATTTCCTTTGTGTTATTATCAGTTCAAAGAGAATTTCACGAGACTAATATCACTTTCAGATGATGCTGTCGGCTTTACAAGCGCAGTTGGAATTGGGCGATTGTCAAGAGATCATATCGGAACCGGATTATCGAACAATATCGAGTCACTGCCTATCATCGAGACTGGTGCCGTGCCTGTGTGTGGATGGTGTGCGCCAACATCATCAATCTCTACGTGGAATGACACCGCCGGAGGCGAAAAAAGCTTTCTTAAATCTGATCCAGTCGTGGCCGTTGCACCGCGCGACAATCTTCGATGTGATGCAATCGTTTACTTCGAATTGGCCTCGCGTCCTCTGGCTGGCCGTTGACCAGCAGGGTCTTCATCTCTTAGAACACCGTTCCAGAAACGCGTTGTGTACTTATGAATATAGCAGTATTTTAAGCTATACGCCTGCCGTTAATTGCTTGATGATTATTACTGGTACGGATAAGAAGCAGAGCAAGGTTATCCTCACTACGTCGCAGGTAACGTGATTCAAGCGGTGAAATGTCATCATTCATGTCTACTCAACCTTTGGAAAAAATTTATTCAAAATTTTCTAATTTTCTAGGAATTTTTATTTACGTCTTCAAGCAAAATAAAAATATCAGATAAAATAAAATAGAAATTGCTATAGACACGAAGTATTAACATTTAATTAAAAAAGAAAGTTTCTTAAATATTTGAGTCACTATATAAAAATATAGTATTTTTTATATAGTACTCGCAAAATAATAAAGCAATATTAAAGAAATAAAATCCTCAATAAAAATTTTTCGATTTTTAATACAATTGAAAATTTTTCTATGCAAAAA
>NW_012130103.1:334483-338061 GCF_000143395.1 Atta cephalotes | reverse complement strand
TGTGTGTGTGTGTGTGTGTGTGTGTGTGTGTGTGTGTGTGTGTGTGTGTGTGTGTGTAACTAGACCTTATATATACAGATATATATCTATTTAATTCAATATTCAATATTCAATATTCAACTTCATATTAATTGTTTTATTCATTAATTGTTTTTCTTCAGGCTCATCAAATAGCGAATCTAATCCGTGAGTATATGGAAGTGCTTCAGTCTCCGCCGGAAATTCCGAGGCGGGACTCGACAATGGCTCAACAGTTGGCTGCTCAACAGCAACAGCAGCAGCAACAACAACAACAGCATCAGCAACCGCCTACGAGCTTATCGACGTCTGCGGCCGGCGGTCGAAAATCTCGGCCCGCTTCGATGTTACATAGAGGTGCTCCGGTAATACAATCGCAAGCTAGTTAGAATGGCTAGGTAACCTTCTCGTTAAATTTAAAAAGTTTCCTTTCAATCTGCTACTTATCGAGTTTTTATTGTTAATCACCGCACGTTCCATTACCAAGTGCCATAAATTCAAGATTACGCACACTACGCCATGTAGCGGCCAGTGTCTATTTTATAAGAAATATGCATATATACAATAAATTTTAATTTTCAAATCGCGTTTTGTCCATATCCATCACGATGAGGCGTTCCCTCTATGTAGCTATCTTAGCAATTTATTCCGAGATTAAAACGTAGGACGTTTATCAGGTTGTGGCGATAAGACAATTTATATTTAAACGCGTTACACATTTAATGCTAATTGCGGCTATCTGAGCTTCAATATGATCCTCGTATATTAGATCTGAGCGACGTAGTGTTTAACAATCACAAAGACATGCGGAATCTAATCTTCCGTCTTGAAATTCAGACTTTTGTTTCGTTCGGAAAAGCCGCATTCTGCAATAAATGCGATATAGATAGGAATACGAATATATGGGACGAAGTCTTAAATTATGCTTTTTTTCGGCCGGGCCTATCGAGGCGATGATGAATCGTCGAGTAAAGATGGCACTAGAGCTTACAGATATTTATTTCTTCCATATTTATTGGATTAGCTTAGATCTTGAGAGAAAAACGTCAAAGACTAGACTTAATTAGTCTCCGCGAATTTAGCCGATTTAGGGAGATGAGTGATAAATAACTGCCATTAGAGAAGTTATTAATCGCAGGGAAAGTTGTCGAGGACTTTTCCATTTCTATTGCGATCGTTATCATTGTTGCCTTTTTTACGAGTGACCGCCGCCACGTTTTTTGATAAAGGATTTTTGCAGTACGGAAATATAAACGTGCGAGAGCGAGAATACGGAAATATATATACGGCGATATTTAATGTTCAAACAATTATTCCGTATACACCATTATAATTCCGATCGACAATGTTTTATCCCTCCGGCATATCAGTTAATATCAACTGAAGAGAATGATTAAGAAACTATGCAATTATCTACGAAGCGACCAAAAAAATGCAATCTTCCGAGCGTGAATTAATGTTTGACTGATTGTAAGCACATTTATCTGTTATATTAATATTTATATTAATTCCTATATACACAGATTTGGAACACGCGACGATACTGTGACCATTTTTGACATTATAGATTCACAATAAAGGAATCTATACCGATTATTTAATGAATACAATTCAGGTATAAGAAGGAATGTTATTGAAACGTTTGCATTTTAAGAAACTGAATGATTACATCTGAAAAACTTTTCGACTATCACTATTTCCTGAAACTCGAAGTCGTAAGGTATAATCGCCAGAGGATTATTTTTTAAAAACCGATTTATTGAGATTTGTAATAATATGTTTATATTAATAATGAGGTGTCTCTTAAAAATTATAACAGACGATTATATATGTCGTTAAACGAACTGCAAGTTCAATAATTAAACCTTTTTTTTGTAATGTATCAAGTATTACATATATTGATTTTTTTTTTTATAAATGCTAACTCCGAGGTATTAATTTTTAGAACAAATAGAAAAATATCACAAAAAACATGGAATGATATTAGCTGCATGCAACAGATAAAACTGATCAATAATAAATGCTCGATGATTCTTTAATATGATTGGTTCCTACACTTTAATATAATTGGTTCTAACAAAGAACTAAAGACAAGAAGCAATCATATCAAAGAAATACTGAGCGCTTACTGATCAGTTTTCTTTGCTGGACGCAGCCATTGATTTTAGTTGTTTTGATTATCGTGATTTTACAAATGTTAATTCACGAAATAACGTATTTTTTCGCATAGCCTTAACATACAGATCTCGAATGACAAATTGGTGTACGATAAACGTAAACAAATCGACTGATCTTCATTCTCCATGTAATCCTCTTGATATATCATCACTTTTCTTCATATAAAGTTAATCGTTAAATTAGAAATAAAAACAGAATAAGTGAGAACGTATCCATTGTGTATCCGCGTGATTGACGCATCCGCATTTGTCAAGAAAAAGAAATGAAATTGCGTCCAGTCGATATACTTCAGTTTTCAATCCGAGAGACGAAATTCGCTCGTGTAAATATATGAGACACGTTCCATCATAAATTGATAATAAATTCCTCGCAAGTATCTCCAGTGTTCAGTAGTCTCTTGTCAGAATGCAATCGCGTTCCCTGTATTAATATGGGAGGACAGCAATTTTATTAATTTTACGTTTTTTACAGATATGTACTTACGTATACATTTAATATATATATTTATTTATACGTTTCAAAAATATGAATCGATAAAAAGGAAATAATGGAATGTATTTTTAATTTAATATTCGCGTTGGACAAGTGATAATTTATTGTATATTTAAGTTATAATTTTATAGAATTAATTTTGAAATACGAACTCGTGTATAATTAAAGAATTGAAGAACTGTTGGGTTTTATAAAAAAAAAAAAAAATAGCAAATATTTTCGAATATTCTCAGGAACGTCGTAGAGAAGCTGTTTTATCGCGATGAAAGCGCGATGGAGATGGTTGTTTTATTACGTTGTCGTTTCTATTTGAAAGTTTGGCGGAATCTCGACGTGTGCAGAGACAGACTGTGATCCATTTTGGAAGTCTTTAGTCTTCGAGAGCCGTTTAAACCGAGTGAGACTATGTTTCATGTTATTATACGGTATATGACGCTTGCGTGTGCGTGGGAATGCCCGGGAACGCGAAATTTAAAAAATATCTAAGGGACGTCTGTAAACAATTTATTGCCTTACTTTTTAGTCAAACTGGTAACATAAAGTCTTGATGGGCTCCTAAAAAACGTCTGAAAATTTAAGTTCTAAAATAAGTAATATAAGTAATATAAGTTCTAAAAAGAAAAGTTTTTAAATTTTTCAGGCATTTTTCTCTTGAACGTCTTGGATTTTTTGTTTGAATGTCTGAGAAGTTACATCTCAAAGGATCATCTCTTAACATTTCAGACATCCTTTAGATGTTTTGAATGTTTCTCGTTATGTTTTATGTGTGGTGTTTGTATGTGTGTGTATATGAGTGAGAAAGAAGGGGAGGAAAAAAAAGAAGCGGAGGAGAGAGAGAGAGAGAGAGAGAGAGAGAGAGAGATTAATTATTATAAGAATGATGCACGCGT
>NW_012130103.1:331830-333623 GCF_000143395.1 Atta cephalotes | reverse complement strand
TATATATGTATACTATATACTATATATATATATATATATATATATATATATATACATATATGTATATGTGTGTGGAAACAATGACGCTGTGTGTATATAAATATATAATTATATATAATTATATATATAAGTATGAGATATTGTGAACGTTGCGCACATAAACGTTTCGAAATGGCCGCAGCGAATGGAGAACCAACGCGTAACGTCATTGCTGTAAGTGCAAGAGATATTCGCGCCTACGTATTATATAAAAAATATACATACGTATTATATATATCAATGAATAAATAAATAAATATATATATATATATATTCCATTATTATTCTTTTACGAATAACTAAACAAATAAATAATAAATATGTACATAATATAAAAAATATATTTTTTTCTGTTATTTTATATAATATTTATACGTATTATATATATGTATAAATTTAATGTAATATTAAAATATATTAAATTAACTCATTAAACAAGAACTACATCCTGTAAGTTATATAATTGAGACTGGCTGTAATTCTTGTTCAACTAAAGATAGAAAAACAATAATAAAGTATTAAATGGTCTATTTTTTTATGATTTCACTTTTTTTTTTCTAAGTGTAAGAATATACCGGGAAGGTATTTAGTCATAGAAATTGCTTCAAATGCAAGTTATTTTCTCATGCAAATTAATTTATTCGCAAATTAATACACGAAATTAATGGAGAATATCGCGTAGGCGATACAGAGAACTGAACGAGCACACGATTATTTCCGCTTTTGCTTTATTAATTGAGACATTTTACACAACAGTCAGACAAATAACAATCAGACAAATATAACAATCAGACAGATATATTCTTTCAGGCAATTGCCCGTGTAATTATATTTGTGCGACACGAGCGACAGTTTAACTCGGATGCCAGTATATATATCATATATTTCTCTTTATCATAACATATATTATATGAATATATACGCATCTTTGTTTTCATCTAATCCTACTTCGTGACCAGCTTCGTGACCACGGTACCGAGGACACCAAATTGAGACAGCAAAGACAGAGACGCGATCATTTTTGTGCACCCGCGTACATTCTTTTTTTTTCCTTTATATTAAATAATCATAGTAATAAACTGTGATAATAAAAATAACAATAACACTAGCCGACGTGTAATGGAATAGTAACAATGACGATAATAGATTTTAACAACAAATAATCATCTATTTGGATGTTGTCAACCATTAAAATTTCGTAAGGTTTCTCTTCTAATTGTAAGCGTAAGAGCCGAAATATGGCAACAATAAAATATAGTATGCAAATCTCAACATGTTGGATATGCTCTTCCTGTTCATATCGTTCACTGTGATATTTTCCCCCGTCACTCTTGTCCATTCATTTTTCAATTTTCATATATTATACCTTCTCTCTATTTCTCATCGAATATGCGTATGCTCGTTTTGTTTATTCAATTCGGAAAAGAATGGATTTTCTATGTGAAACGCGACTGTGGGTGTAATTCGTACGTATCTCAATTATATAAAATACATAGTGTGTGCCTGTGTTTGTATGAAAATATATATACATATATATATATGTATATATATTCATACATACACAGGCATATATACAATATGAATGTGTATATATGAATATATATATATATATGTATATATGTTATATAATTAATTTATATATAATATATATAATAAATATATAATATATTAATATATACCTGATATATTATATATACATACATATACACATATATATATATATATATATATATATATATATATATATATATATA
>NW_012130103.1:310148-328575 GCF_000143395.1 Atta cephalotes | reverse complement strand
TTGTGTGTGTGTGTGTGTGTGTGTGTGTGTGTGTGTGTGTGAGATCGCATATTCTCTCCGATTTGTACCTGTGTTTGTGAAAGTATGCTATATAAGAATGTTGCTAAAATTTCTCGTGAGATTGTAACGAATTGTTACGATGTCACGCAAAACTTTATCGATAGGAATGCTTCACATCGGAGGAAATGCATCGACTTTGAGCACTAGATAATTAAAATTCATAAACTAACGTTAATATTTTTTATAGTTGACAAAATATAAATACAAGAAATAAATAATGCTCATTTGTAACGCTTGCTAATATATTACTTAACGGCGCAGGTGCAGAACGGACTTTTGTATTGGCAAAGAGACTTGCATAAATAGAATTATGAATTGCGATGACTTTTTTCCCGTCAAAAAAGAATTACAAAATTATCACGTTTACGCTTATGGATAACACACACGCGTGTTGCAAATCTCCTTTCTTTTACTTCTGGAAAAAATCATTTACCGATTAAAAGTTAACAACGGGTCTCCGAGAACGGATTTTGCACGCGCACTTTTTCTCTATCACAATTGCAAAGAGAAGGGAACCATAGAAGGGAACCGTTCTTCATACAGACAAATGTGGATTTTCAGAGACTCTTGATTCCATGATCTATGCGAAGAAGTAGATAAATAATTTACCCACCTTCTGTTTCCCTTTTTGATTTTTTCCCTTTCTAATGATTAGTTTTATGCGTCTGTCTGTAAGCATGATTCATCATTTAGAGGCCCTGCACTATCGAGCGATGCACCATCGAATATAACAACACTGTACAAAACTAACGCTATTTAAAAATTACACAAAATAGATCACACGAGTATTTGAAATAATGTGCTTGGAGTACGCCAACAAAGCGTAATTCTTGCGCGAAATCCTCAATCATTTTACTCGA
Organism: Atta cephalotes; assembly: GCF_000143395.1. NCBI lineage: Eukaryota > Metazoa > Arthropoda > Insecta > Hymenoptera > Formicidae > Atta > Atta cephalotes. Next base: position 327,655 of record NW_012130103.1, on the reverse strand, counting down.
CGTTGCAGCGATGTAGTGTTGTACTTCATTATCGTGCTTTACTAGATCCTCAGTTATGCAACCATTATGATAGCTTACATCATTAATATTACAAAAGATTTGCCAAAAGATTTTTAAGGCTCGGCTCTTTTGAGACGCTAGATGGTATTTGTGAGATGTCAGAAAAATGACATGCACTGAATTAATTGCTACGTACAACTTCATTTTTTAGGATTATAAAATTATATTTTTAAGGGAAAACTAAAAATAAAGCTGTACGTGTGTAATAATTAATTTATTACATATCATTTTTGTCTCTGACGTCATACATAACTAATAATATCTCGAGAGAGTTGAATCTTAATTATTTTGTAATTAATTATATAAAAATAAAATATGGTGTTATTTTTTAACTAGACATAACACATCTAAATTTAGAAATTAGTCGTATTCTGCAAAATTATTCATTGAGCGTTAAACGAACATAATTTTGTAAAATACGATTAATTTCTAAATTTAGATATATGTTATGTCTAATTAAAAAATAATGACACATGATTCATTTTTATATTATTAATTACAAATGTATAATAAAGCTTGGGTTTCTCTCCTGAGCAATCGTCGTGGCCATATTAGATCGTGACGTTATAAATGAGAAATGACACGCTGAAATTTCTTACCATTTGTAAATAAAGAGAATAAGTAAAACAAAACGAGATTTTTAAAAATAGGTCTTATCGCCTCCCCTATGCCAGTAAAATAGTCACAAAAAGCACGTGAAATGCATTTACCAGCGTATACTCAATGCGCATGCGTAGCTTATTTTCAATCCACATGCCTTTTATGATTATTTACCGATTTTTTATCATCAGGGATGAGTAAGGATAGCTTCGGTCCATTGTTACAGGTTTTTTAAAGCGATCTCATTATTTTGTTTTACTTAAATTTTGTTTATTTACAAATGCAAAAAACTTCAACGAATAATTTTTCTCTTATGACATCACGATCCTATATGCCATAGTGATTATATAATCAGAAACCTTAACATTATCAATCTTGTAATTATTGGCATCACTAGCAAATCTCAGCGAATTTATAAAACGTACGATGATTTTATATCTGAGTATCTAATAAAGTATAAAAAAATAAATGTTCACGTATACGGTCGCCCGAAGTGTCGCGTTTCCGGGACGGATTGACGCAAATATATATATAGTGCCGATTAAGTCTCCTAAAAACAATGACTTTCATAACGATTCATACATGATGTAATTTACATCCATATACTCAGAGATACATTCGGAGGGGAGGAGAGGGTGTTACACAATTCTAAAACAAAGCAATTCGCGATATCCTACACAAGAATTTTGTTAATAATATAAAGCCGTTTAATGATAACGACAAATAACGTCACATATATCTTGTATTTCGCTATATATAATTAACGATAAAATTAGCGATGGTACATGGAAGTGTGAATCGGTTGAATTGAGCGAGGCACTGATAAAAAGAATGATACGTGGATTATAGTTCTAATACCATGATCATTATATTTTCACGTATGATAATTTTTTTCAATATCTCTCCCGAATTCAGCTGATCACATTTCTATATTTTCGATTATCATGGACGGTTATTTCCTTTGTTTCTCTCACTCCATTCCTCCTCTTTTTCTCTTCTTGTCCTTTCTTTCCATTCCGTCTGTTATCAGAGGAAATCGTAGAATATATTAAGAAAGACAATTATCACAAAGTACATCCATGTGCTTAATGTAATACATAGACACAAGATCTTTTTTGTTAACTACAATAAATCAAATTCTAATTGTAGATCGAAAATGCAAAATTATGTAAGTACCAAAAAAGATAACTTCTAAGGAATTGAAACATTCTACGTATAATTTATAAATTATTATATAATCCAATAATATAATTATAAAATTGTTATAATTATTATAATTATATAAATGGCGACAATGATTTCTGAGAATAATAATACAATAAATATAACATAAAATATAACATATCCATATATAAAATCCATATATTCCGAAATAAAAACTATCTCTCTTTTTTTACAAAAAAATATGGAATTATGAGAAATAGGAAGAAGAAAATTGGCGTTTACATTGCGCTTAACATTTTCGATTTACAAACATGCGACGATATTGTGTGCGTGCGTGTGTGCGCGCGCGCGTGCGCGCGCGTGTGTGTGTATATGTAAATGTTTTGTGTATACGTATGGCAACATAATAATTTAATTTTCTTTATATCAAATAACAAATATAAAGAATGGGTAAAATAAATGCCACGAAGAGGCGTTTGTTCGTTTTTGTCATAGGCAAAATTGCAGTCCGTGCATCTTGAAACTTTCGACGCCGTTTGCCAGTCATATTTGTAAACGATCGCTCTTGTCCCTGTGTGCGAGTCGGCGAGTCTTTTTAACAACTTTTGTTATTATAAAGTGTGTACTTTATAATAACAACATAGCACTGCACTGACGATGATAAGAGTGATCACTTAACGTTTATCAAAACGAAACTGATGCCGACTATTTATTCTCTCGAAACATTTTCTTTTTCTATTTAGATTGATTTTATCCAACACCATATGTCACACACAGGCATAAGACGATATACAGAGTTCCACATTGCACGCGTTCTTCTTAATTTTTCAGACCCAGAATTAAAATCCAAGATTTATTCGGGTTCAATGATATTAAATTCTAATTTATTTCCTGTATCTAGAGTAATATCAAGATTGTTGAACTGAAATCAAACTTAAGGATTTTAATGTAGGTCTGAAGAAACAAAAAGGATTATTCTATAATGCAATTATATCATACATACATATATATGTATATATTTCCTTACATCTTAAAAAGGTACCACCGTCGGTAATCACGAGATCCTATTCACTTAAAGCTAAAATACAAATAGACCAAGTTATAATAATAATAAGTTAATAGTAATGATAAAATTCATTGTTTAAAATGTAAATGTAATATATTTTCATTCATATAAAAAAAACAAATTATTATATAAACTAAATAAATTTTTTGGACCGTCGGCACTTGTACTCTTTTTTTTTTGTTTGAAATGTCAATTAAATCAACTTTAAGATATGAAACATACTTTTCTTTATATAACCTTTTTGTTCCTTATATATAACATTTTTTGAATTTTTATTTGAAAAAGTACATTTCTCTCATTTCAGTTGTAATTAGTTATAACATTTATATACATTTTTATTTTAATACACAATTTTACAAATACTTTCTAGATGTTAAAGTATATGTAAGAATCATTTAATAATTTTTATGCCTGTAAAAGTAGTGAAAATTAATCCAAGACACGTAAAATCCATAATCATATAAATCTTCTCGAAACTGAACTTGGTCTACTTGTATCTTAAGGGCCTCACACCTAATCTCTATATTGCAACAATGTTAATTCTTTCTCATTTTTCTTGCATTACGATTTATATATATTATATAATCATACATTTACATAGACATTTAACAATATTATATCCAACTGACATTAAGATCAAATCCATTGCATTGCAATGGCATCAAATCTACTCATTGCACCTGCCCTCAATCTTTCATTTGCTACATTTCGTTTGTACTACAAACGCAATATAAATTCTCTTTGTTACTTTGGTTCTAAATAGAATATGACGCAGGTGCTTGGTAGACGATGCAGAAAAATAGCGATGACCTGTATAGTAGCAAGTCATTTTCTTTGTGCATTAAACAAGTGACTAGTCAATACAAAAATGTCACGGCGAATACTCGCAGATCAGGGAATCGAGTTGCGGAGCACTATCGTCGAAAAAATCTCGTCGATATTAATTAAATCAAATACCGTGCTTCTCGACAATAATCCTCCCTTGCAAGTACAAATTGCATTAATTGTAAAAAAAACAAACTACAAAAAATTAAGCATCATCTAGACGAATTGTCTTAATGTAAAAACCTTAACGACGAATTTCATATTTAATTAACGCTTGCAATGACATCAGCATAAGGTATAACGCAATCATTAATTAAACGAAGCCGTCTCTATAAAAGGAGTACAAATCGGTAAGTAATTTGACCTAATATAACAAGAAAGTTATAAATATGGAATTGGAGGGATGTCGATATAATTGTATAAGTAACGATAAGTTTCAATAAAAATCTCTAAATAAAAACTCACGCGCGACTTTGAAAATATTTTCTAAACTAAAAACACGCGATATCTTACACTCGCGAGAAAAAAATTAATGGAAGAATGCGATGCTGTCGCGAGCGATTAACTTAACAAAAGGAAGCAGGCAAATAAACTAACGCACCCGTTCTCGCGGTCCTCGATGACCGTCGAAGACGAGAAGTTAGAATACCACCTCACTTGACTTTCAAAAATCACTGCGTCGCTCGAACGGACAACAATTCGGGTGTTCTCGAGAGAGATAGCTTATCACAAGATTGAGATCCGAAAGGAATTTTGACATTTACGTCGATTTTGTCGAATCGATGTGCTAAGGACGGCAATGTTGTGTTCTTTCGTAGTTCCGTTCGGCGATCGTCGAGGTAACGCGACACGAGCGATATGATCGCGATAACAATATGTATGTATATATATATATATATATATATATATATATATGTGTATATATATTATACACACACACACACACACACACACACACACACACACACACACACACACACACATACGCACGCGCGAACATAAGACGAGCTATCGTCAGGTACTTTTACACCGAGATAGTTCTCTATCATGTCGACGGGCCGAAGAAGAGAGATAAGTCGCAGGGGGGGGAACAAGAAAAAAAAATGCCAATAAATATAAGGAGACATGCAATTAATAGCCGTAACTGGATTATGACCGTCGATACGGTATAGATAACGGGAAATATACATATGGAAGTACACGAAGAAGAAAAGTATCGACACAGTATCTCTACCGGAAGTTAATACTCCTGGTGCTCAGAACATTAAAATTTGCTGGTCGATCACTTTAGCAACAAGCAACAACCCGAGACACATTTCATTGATTGTGTACTTTAGCAAGATCGCACAATCAATGAAATGTATCTCGGGCTCCCTTTCCTCACATCACCATCCTACTTCGAAGACGCAAAGAATTCCCATTCTCGTACAAGAAGATCCGGACACCCGTATCCTCACGATACCAACGCGTCTTTTGACGCATTGGTATTGTGAGGATCCAGGTGTCCGAAAAACAAGAGTAAGTGCTTACAATCCCGCTTGCATTCTCTTATTTTGCAAACCTAAAAATGTATGTTTATACAATGATGATATTATGATGTCGAGTTGCATTTGCCATCGCCGATGACGGCAAGACATCGGAAGCATGCTGCGACCAATTTTCGTTTGTCGTTAAGCGGAAGATATACGCGCCAAAAAGCGTCCAAATATAACGCACGCTCCCGATATTATTCTCGTAATTATTATAATTAAGTACTAAACATTTTTTTTCAACACTCATTACGTTTTTCTATCAATCTATTGTCTATGACATACATTGAATTTGCATATATTATGTTCCTCGCTTTATTCACCTACTCTAGTCCAAACACGTCTCTAAGTAGATGTCTTTATATATAAATAGATTCATGATCTTATGATTTTGTAATGCATCGTTTTGAAATAAATTGCTATAAGTTATAATTCGTTTCAAAATAAAGCGTCAGGAAGTCCTAGAAAAGATTGCGTTCCGTTTCTGCACATGAACCGTATGGGACAACAACACATTATATGAGCGTATCGACTCGTTCCCTTGTTTTTATCACTCTTATTGAGACTAAAAAAATGAAATGGGCCATACGCGCCTGGAATTCATTAACGAATATTCATACAATTCAATATTAATTTAAGTAGCTTCAAGGACATTTGTTACGAATTCCAGAATAACAAATGTCCACAACTTGTAGCGAACATTCCCGTGCAGAAGAGTCTCTTTCCCGTTTAAATAACTTTCGCGGCATTGCACGGGAGATTATTCTCATACATACATGAATTGCGTGTGGAGTGAAACAGAACGGCTCATGTGCTCTTCATAGATGCGTTCACTTTGGATGCTTCATTCTAAGGATACATTCCGTTTCATATATGCTCATGATATGTTAGCATCTATGAAGAGCCGTTCACATGAGCCATTTTGTTTTACTTCATTCTTTCTTTCGTGTGTAAGCGATAAAGATAGAATGAGGGCGTCATCACATAGTGACACAAATTTTACGCATAATGCGTGTAATTAATCAGGGACCATTTTTCGAGTTGTTATTACGTTTCTATTACGCGTTTTCTATTACGCGAAATTTCTGTATGTATTATATTTTTATATACTTTGACTATTCTAATATAAATATCAAAGATAGCATTTTTATTGATAAAAAAATCACATGTATGAGAGAAACTCGACGATTTTCAGAAACTGTGTACAATAAACGTACATATAAAAGTGTGTATGCTGCATTACGCAGAATTCATCTTCATGTGTCACATGGAATGTATTACAAACTCGTAAAGGTGATATTTCATTTGTGTTTTTATCGTACGACAAATTTTTCAAGCAGAAATCATAAATGTTGATTGGTTATAAGAGAGATCCGAGGACTTCTCCTGCACACATTTGTGGACAAAAAAAAATGAAATAGCACCCTAACTAATAAATTGCTACCTTTGATATTTCTATAATAGAGTAAGAATAGTCTAAAAAAATATAAAAATATCATTGGTTATCACTGTATGCCACTTGCTTCATGAGACATAGAAATTGAATTTCGCGTAACAGAAAACACATAATAGAGCTGATTCGAAATACGCGGAATAGCTAGCTCCTAATTAGTTACACGACATATATTATGTGAAAAATCTGTGTCATAGAATGGCATCCTAAAGCTTAGAGTGCGTGAGTGCCTAAAATGAATGCAATTCATACGCACCATGTGCAAAAGTAACAGATCCTAAACTTCGAAATCGCTTAGATACACTTGTTTTTACAAAGATATCCACTTCGTGAAGTTATATATGTATGGTAATAGCCGTGAGAATTTACAAATATAAATTTACAATATGTTCGCTGCAAGTTTTCCTATTTTAACTTAATCCTATTTTAAACTAAATTTCTTTTAAGTACCGTCCTTCTCGCTTATTCCATATGCCTTGTTAAAATAAATAAATTAGATATATACAAACATATGTATGTATTCAATAATTAAAAGGCGAATGATCAACAATTGAAAAAGAATTATTAAAAATGAATAAAAAGAAATGTGCATCATCTTATTGCAATTAATCTGGTCCATTCTCATTTACTTTTTAATTATTGAATATGTACATGTGAATATGAAAATGCAAGGCCTAAGCAATACGCCTATTTCCAATTTCTTACTATTTCTTTATATTCTTTACAATTTTTATATATTTCATATATTTTACATATCTTATATATATTTATATATCATCTATTATATATACATAATATTCAATTGCATATATGATATGCAATGGAGCTATTATTATATGAATACATAGGTATGATATAAATTATGAAATATATATGACATAGCTATTTCAAATCAAGATATATGAAAATATACTTTGATTCGAAATACACATCATATATAGTATAAAAAACAATCAATGAACATATATAACTATTTTTTAAATTTGTTTTCTTCAATTTTTATTTTTTATGAATCTCTAGATAAAAATATATAAATACACACAAAAAAAGAAAAAATAAATAGAAGACAGAAAGGAGAAAGAAAGAGAAAGAGCGAGGATAGTTATTGGCAAATTATATGCTTCTATTTTGATTGGAAATTACTATTGAATTCTATTCAAGCGATCATTATAAATAAAAAAAATCCTTTTTATGACAGTGATTGCCTGATTTATATATATCGTATCCTATTTGATCTGAAATTGAATAAAGTTTTTTTCAATAATTTCGAATTCTTATTAGTATTTCTGATCATGCTATCAATGTGTTTCAATTGGTCAAAAAGCTTCTTTTTGCGACAGATAGAATTATTTCCATTGGACGTAACTCAGAAATCTCAAGCAGTTTCAAAACCGTTTTTAAGATAACAAATGCGCTGTACAAAGCAACGTGTTAAGCGAGAAGGATGATATTACAATAAAACCGAATTACAATAAAATCGAAAGAGGATATTACATTGAATCGAAACTCGTCATCTCTTACTGTGTATACTTGAATGGATTGAAGTCCCTATTTACTACGGAGAAACCACGAAACTCTTCTTGATCGATGTCGCACGATTTGTCTGGACTATCTGGCGTTAATACAGGCTCTTCTTTCGTAAAAACAGCGTCAAAATTAAGAGCCTCTTTTTCATTTTTCTAAAAATTTCGAAAAACAATTATGTAACACAATCCTGTGTCATTTTAGTATTTATTAATTAAAACAACAAAGCGCGAAACTCACAATTTTAGGTCTGATTGGAGGTTCTACTTTACGCGCTTCGAGAGCTTCCCAATCTAGATGTTTGAAAAATGGCTGGACCCTTATAGCATTTTCGCCACCGTCGGCTGCAACACAACCTAATCGCTTGGCAGGATTCTTGGTCATAAAAGCTTTTACAACAGACACTGCATCTGAAGAAACCCACACTGGAAACACTAAGTCATCTCGTAATATTGCTTCGAATAAGTCGTCTTCAGTCTCGGCTTCGAAAGGTGGTTGTCCAGCCACCATTTCGTATAACAACACACCGAGAGCCCACCAATCAACACTAGCACCATATGGCAATTCTTGAAGTATTTCCGGAGCTATATAGTCAGGCGTACCACAAAATGTCGATGCCGTCGATTCTCCCTCAATTATATTCTCTTTACACATTCCGAAATCCGCAAGTTTACAATGTCCTTCCGCATCCAGCAGTATGTTGTCCAGTTTCAGGTCGCGGTATATAATATGATGTTTATGCAAAAACTGAAGCGCGAGTGTCACTTCTGCTGCATAGAAACGTGCCCTCGGCTCTTCGAATTTTCGAGCTTTCTGGATATGGAACATCAGATCACCTGAAACAAATCAAGAGATAATAGCAGTATTCAAATAAATAAAAGATATCTTTCATTTTATTCTAAAATGGCAATTTGTACCTCCTTTCACATATTCCATAACGAAGAAGAGTCGATCAACCGTCTGGAAACAACTGTGGATGGCCGTTAGGAAAGGATGCTTTGCTGCGAGGATTAAAATCTTCTTTTCTGTCATGGTGCAGTCTACATCTTCATCTTGAATAATAACACTTTTTTTCAAGATTTTCACGGCGTAAATCTCTTCGGGATTACTTTTCAGTTCGACTAACATTACTTTACCGAAACTGCCTTTACCGAGAACCTTAATAAAATTAAAGTCATCTAAACCAATTTTTTTTACATTACTGTTTCTATCGTCATCTTCGTTAGATGAGTCTCTTAAACTTAACTGCGAGTCATCTTTGGTGTAAGATGAGTCTCTATGACTCCACTGCGAATCATCTTTGGAATTAGTTGAATCTCTTTGACTCAATTGCGAATCATCTTTGGTTGAGTCGTTTTGACTCGAACAACTTGCGCCCAATTCGTCTGTCTGATCATCTCTTGAAGATATTTTTATCGTTTTATCTTTTTGTCCTTTTTTCTGTCCTTTTTTCATCCCCTTTTTATCTTTTTAAATTTTTTATCATCTTGATCTTTTGTCTTATCTTCATCCTTTTCTGCAACTGTAGGTGTTTGTGGACGTGAAGATACTCTAATCTTCGGAAGTCTTAATTGCTTATTTGCACAGAAATTTATTTTTTTCAAAATTTCGCTTAAAGCCTTGGTATCTATACCACAACTGGGTGCAACGTTCTTATAACATCGTTTATGAACATTCATGTTGCAAACTATAGGAAAAATACAACGCAATTTAATAAATTGATTTAATAAAAATTTTAATAGAAAATAATATAAACAATATTTTGCATTACCATCGCATTTCAAGCCTTGTCTGAAAAAGCCGTACAATAAGGATCCGCAGTGGTCACAAAATGTCAATGTTTTATAATTATGAGGATTAAACCGATGGGGAACGTGTATATTGAAGCGTGCTGTTGCCTGCGTGATTTGGGTTCCTTCCTCTCCTTCGACTACAACAATCTGATTGAAAAAATTTTAAAAAATCACAATCTTAGAAAGTAATAATAAAACTTAGTCGAATAAAATCAAGATTTTGGTAATATAGAGAAATTTTTTTGTGTGTATAACACATAGATATAAATTATTATATTTTCCGCGGAAATGCACAATTTCTGATTTAATCATTTAATTGCAACTTTATTTTTAATCACTGTTTTCTCATAATAAATGTACAAGTAAGATTTCTGATGGTTTAAAACAGTGATTAAAGAAGATAATATATCCTTGGAATAGTCTAATCATTGCCGAGTCCCTGGGACCCCTTTGATAATTTTTTCAAAAATTTATCCAGAGTTAATTTTAATAGTATCTCGTCGGTGATAATTAATAATGCAAAACGTAAATTATTTGTGATATTTCTATTATGTCACGTCACTGATTAGAAATAACTAATAAACATACCTCTTCTTTCATTCCTGAACAATTCGTTATCACCAAGTTATGACATCTTTTGTGGACTACGCAAGTGCATACTGAAACAGCAATACATAAAGTATCCTCTTATAAAAATGCTCGCTTCCAAGATGTAATACAGCACGTCCAAAGCTAGCTACATGCGTGATAAGACGCATCCGGAAATTATTTACAATAATACCATAAGCAAAAATAAAATTGAAATTCACATAATATTATTCTCTCAAGATCAGCAATTTTGATAAAATTATCAAGCTCTAAGATAGCATATTTGGAATTTATATTGAAGGACAACATGTAATAAACTGAAAAACTATTTAGCTACAAATCTAAATTGTATCGAAATGAAATAAAATCAGGAGAAACAGAGACCTAGGTAATACATTAAGAATCAAAATTCTTACGTTACTAACTAATATAACAATAAGTTAAGTAATAAAATATTTAATCATGAAGCAGATTAATACCAAGGCGGTCATGTGTACTAGTCGTGATGAATATAAAATGCATAAATTGACGCGACAATTATAGGACGTTATGGTAGTTAGGAATGAAGCATTAAAGAAGTAAAATGTTAAATCGATGAAATAACAGTCTTCTAATCGTGATTTTTCTCGTAGTTAAAACTCGCACGTACACATTCATAACTGCACACATTCATACGTAAGGGTGCGGCAAGCGGATACATAACTATAATCTGTTAATAACAGTGTATGTGTCTTCTCACCTTGACACTGATAGCCTTGCTTGCCAAAGCCCCTGAAATATAATAGACAAAACACGTCACATCCTCATAATCCTTCCTAAGACACATACGTTTGCTTTCTTCAACCATGCTTAGTCATCTATGCTATTCCTTGATTTTGATATGATTAATGACTTGTGCGATGAGAAAGATTGATCAAATCACTTCATAGATCCTAGTCGATATTTAATCTTCTATTTTATACAAATTATTTGTTTATTTTTAAATATTGCCAATTAGAACAGTATGTTGTGCAAATGTTCCAACACCTAAATATTTTGAAATGGATTCAGCAAATTATATAAGGCATGTACTTTTGTAAAAAAACCCAAGCATGCATCCTGTTAAAGAAAATCCCAAATAGCATTTGTGTAGAATATACCTTGGTAGCCAAGCTTGCTTATTCTAATCTGCACTTGAATCTCTCGAGTTAAAATAATTATTTATAGTAATTCAATCTCCAATGCAAACCAATATTAATTACATATTAGCTAATAAATACTTTTCCTTGGCATTACTAATACAGATAACGAGAAAAGACCAAATACCAAATGCATGCAATCCTGCATTTTGTAAATTTTTAATTAATTAATTCGAGGTGTATTATTAACTAAATTTTGACGTGTTTGTAAATGTAATTGCGGGTGAATATACATCAGTTTAAGCATGCTCCCATTTTCCTATTTTGAGATAGCACGCACTCTGCTATCATAGCGATCAAGAAGTATTGTATATAGAATCTTAAATAGAGAGAAGCGATGTTTCTACAGACATACATACCAAATGAAGTCACGACAGTGCGAACAAAACGTCGGTTGTTTTAGAAAGGTAGCCATAAATTTATGTCCATTTATTTGGTGAACCCTTCGTCGCATCACTCTCTGGCGACTCAAGGGCTCTTCTTTCTCCTGAAATTCTCTTTCATGTCGGTCTTTCTTGCCTTTATTACGCTTACGTGCCTCACCACTAGACTCCCCATGGAAACTTGGTTGTCGAACTGAAATATTAAATCAAGTTAATTGAATCATGTATATTTACAAAATATTGAGATTTTTCTTACTTGGTGCATTCCACATTGCTATTATTAGTCGCAATCTTCCCTGAGGTTCTAAATCAACCTGCAACAATTTTTATTATTAATTAAATAATCCTAAAAATGCACATTATATCTTCATATGTATAGTCTATGCACTGATTATCTTAAATTCATTTGAATATTGTGCATAATTCCAACACGAATGCAAATTTTTCATTATATTTTTTTCCAGAAAAAGAGCAAACATCGTAAAATATGATTATAAAAAGTTCAAATGATTATAAAAAATTGAAGTCTACATAATAAATTTAAAATAGTAAATAATATTTGTACAAGAAAAAATTACATTAAATCAAACAAGATGTTTTCTACAAATTTTTAAATGTGTAGAAATATGTACAATGATTTTTTGCAGCATTTAATATATTTTTTTATTTTAATACAATTCAATTCAATACTTTCAATACTTTTTTTAGCCATGTTACATAGGATTTAAATGTAGGATTTTTTTAAGATAGCAAATTTCCCATATAATAAAATTATATATACTTATAATCTCTAATTTGTAGCAACACACACACACACGCGCGCGCGCGCACACACACACGCACACACACGCGCGCGCGCACACACACGCACACACACGCGCGCGCGCGCGCACACACACACACACACACACACAGAGTACAATTTATCATTTTTCATGATGGATTCCGCTAAGAGAGCTTTCCAGAAATGGAACACAGTCATAAACTAATATTATATTTATCTGTTTTTATCATGCGACAAGTTTTTTAAGCCTGTCAATTGAATATATAAGATAAAGAGATCTGAAAACCTTTCTCTCCTGCAGTCAATTAACACGCTTGAAAAATTTATCGTACATACGACGAAAAACGGAAATTCTAATTAATATTAGCCATACACTACGCTTTTCAATTGTGCATTAAACCTTATTGTGTTACAGTGTCTTGTGTACAATCGTGGGCAGAATAGTTGCAACATTTTTTTTTTCAATGGATTCATAAGAACCAACTTGCTTGGTGAACAGGACTGAATTCCGAAACCCATTTAAAAAAAAGTGTTACTATTCTATTCCACAACTGCTCGTTGCTAAAAAGCAATGCATATTGACTGACTCATGATGACACAACGTGCTCAACAAATGCTTGATTATATCTGAAGATTAATCATGTAACTTTTTACTTAAAATGAAAATGTAAAAAATGAAAATTTTTTGTATGTATATGTATATATGTACATACATAAAAAAATTCATTTTTCACGTTTTCGCGTTAAGAAAAATTAAAATTACATGATTGATCCCCTAGGCTTTAAACACTTCTCTACACATGGACAGGATGCTCAATGTTTTTATGCGCCATCTACCAAAGTGAGGGAAACTTCATGTTTAACAAAAATACAAAAATTTACGGTCATTCATCTGATCCATCCTATTCACTGTTGCTTTAACTATATATAGTTATATCAAAACTGATATTTCATGATACATATGAATACTTTAATATATATGGATATATACTTATAGAAAAAAAATTAGCATAGACATCTGTGTGTGTAGTGTGTGCGCGCGCGCGCGCGCGTGTGTAGTGTGTGTGGGAGGGGGGCAGCATATAGTAATGCCATCTAGAAAAGCAGAGGTAGAACTATCATAAGCTGGTATTCATAGTTGAGATTTTTATACTTAAGATTATCTTAAGTACAGTCTTAAGATCACCAATCCTCTAATAAGTCTTCTAATCTAGTTAAATATTAGCAGCTTAAGACATTACTTAAGACGGTCTTGAAATAAAACTGAACTTCTATGTTTCAGTTTGAGCACCCTGCGCGTGGATTCCAGTTGCAGTCGATAATTCATCTTCTCTGGTAAAACGAAAGAGATAAATTATCGACTGCAACCGAAATCCACACGCGACAGAGAAAATTAGTGCAGAAATAATCATCTTTCATGGTAAAACATGGAACATTGGGACATACATGAAAATTCACCTTGTCAACAAAATACAGAGACAACATGCATGTCCAAAAAGGGGACATAATATGTCTTATGGATTTTGAAGACATTTTTACATGATATCTGAAAGACAACTTGAATGATATTTTCAGGAAGTTTTATGTCCGCGTTTTGGACATATTGTTTTCTGAGTATTCAAAACAATAAAAACAGATTTTATATAACAGAATCCTTAAAATATTCAAGATATTTATGGGAATTATCTGAAAGACATCTATATCAATATATAATCTATCTATCTAAAAGACATCTATATCAATACAGTATCAATACAGTATCAAAATGTGTTATACCTATATTTTTAATGGACAATTTCCTTAAGACGTCTTGAAGATCACAGAAAAGATTTAAGGGGTTTCCAGATAACATCATGTCCAAAATGCGATATTTTCAAAATGTCATCAAGATGTCTTTTAAATATTGTGTCATAGAGATGTCCTCAAGCATCTGTAAGACATCTTACATCTGCTTTTTGAATATGTATGTTGTCTAAGCTTCTATAATTTTATTTGTCTGTTTTATCGGCTAAATGTAATAATTTTTGTCGTATTTTTCTTTTTTTTTCAGATTTGAAATCCTTTTCCAAAATTAGAGTATACGCATTAATATGCGTCCGTAAAGTGGAATTTATATTGAAAACAGAAGAAATTTTTGAAAATGAGATTGATTTTTACTACTTGTTAGTCCAATGTAGCGTCTACATTTGATTACATCGTGACTGGTAACAACATTGCTTTATATGATAGCTTTGCAATCTGTACTTACGAAATTGTAGTCTAGACTAATAGGTTACATGAACAAACAACATCAAGTTCTTAAAATTAGACTTAGACGCCTAATTCGACATGAAAATGCGTCGTAAAAATTTATGCATATGATATTGATGTAGTAATATATAGTGATGTCAAGTAAATTGTATGTATGTAAATCCTACTAAATCGATAAAACAAACAATTTTAGGATCTGCAATTTTAGATAGTATATTTTCGATCGATATAGATATTCTTTTTGATTTCGTAACATATATCACTGCATTGATAGAAAAGTTACAAGAAAGAAAAAAATCAGCATTTTTGGAAGGAAATCGACCCTCTACAGTTGATTTTTTTTCATTATCTCAAATACTAATTTATAACTCTCTTATATGACTCTATCAGCGCATATGCAAAATATTTTATACAAATGAATTATTTTAAAGTTTGTAATTTAATTTTTTAAATTTAAGAATATTTACTTTAGACAGCATAACGTATTATATAAGTTGTATTATTAATTACACCGCGTAACATAAATATATATACGTATTTATCTTTCGCCTGCTTAATACTTCATTCAAAATTATTTTATCAGCATGCTTTATGAAATATTTATTGATTCGATTATTTGTTAGATCTTTTAATTTTATTTGATTTCCTAACTGTAATTAATTCTTTTATTTCATAAATACTGTATTTATTATTGTTCGAGATGTAACCTAAAATAATTTATATATTTATAAAATTTTATATTTCTTAAGCTACAAATTATTAAATAAAATATCTTTATGTATATAAAAATAAGATCGTTTTAGATTTGCATTACTTTAATTTTGTATTATTTTAATATATTTTCTCTTCTTTTGTAATATAAATGTATTATAATTTATTGTACAAAAAGTGTAACGTTTTGGTATTAATAGGAATAAGAATATTAATAACAAAACAGATAGAAAATTAATTATAATTATAAATAATTAATAACTAATAATTCTATGTCTTTGATAGAACTATCCCTCTCTCTCTATCCCGTTTAGAACAATTCTTTACACAATTAATAATTCAAGTATTCTGATTGGAAAAGAGATATTTTCATGAAACTAAATTATCAAACTCGAAGAAATTAAAAAAAAATAATGATCTTTCGAAAATAGAGATTTTAAAATCTTTTTTTTAATTTAAATTTCGTTCATTTTTCTATGAAGTTACACTGTTTGAATCCATTTTTCAAAAAAAATGCCAAGACTTTTGCAATGATCTATTTCGTCGGTGATATTGCATAACTTCATAGATGGAAAATTTGTTATATCAGAAAAACTCTGTATTTAAATTTTACATAAATAATTAAAAAAAGATATTGCAGTAAAAAATGCATTTTATAGGGGATGAACAATACATTTATCTGATTAGAATTTCAAAATAATGTTTAATGTTTTTTTAACAAAAAAAAAAAAGATTAAATATCTCAAAAAAAAAGAACTACTTTCATATTAAATCCTTAATTATTTCGGAAACGCTGAAAATTTGACGTATGGAATCACACATTTTCAGCATCAAAAGATCTCTAAGAAACACTTTATTTGGTTCAAAGTAATTAAAAATATATTTTTAATTAAATGTAATTCTTCTTGAATTAATTTTATACTTTTATATAGAATTTGCACTTTCAAGTTTAACTATATAATAATATTAAATGCGCATAAGCGAAAAAGACCATATTTTTGGTCAAGGCAGTCCTTCATGCCTAATCATATTTCTCTTTATGAATTTATACAATTTCCAGTTCAAGCTGTCTGTGCCGATTAAAAAAAAATTTTTTTAAATTAAAGCTTTGTTTTAATATAAGATAAAAAGACAGTTTCATTTTCATGTTATAAACAAAATTATAAGTTATAATTGGATTAATTTCAATCAATGAATTATGTAAATAAAAATAAATGTTTATACTACATAATTTTTTTTTATAAATAAGAAAAATAGTTTCTAAATTATTAATTTTTTGATAATTTTCGATAAATTGGCTGTATAAAAATAAATCTGTTGTAAAAATAAATTTTTTTTATGAACAGAATATATTGCAGTTCTTTCTTATAACAAAAAACTTTTTCACATTTTATTTATTTTATTGGAAAACGTTAAACATCTATTATAAGAAATGTAATTTTTTAACAATAAACTTTTTAATAATACTTTTTGAATATTGTAAAATTATTCATTTATTTATTACTACGTTAAATTATTATAAGTATTATTTTGATGTTAATATATAATAATATATATATATATATATATATATATATATATATATATATATATATATAT
>NW_012130103.1:300595-309514 GCF_000143395.1 Atta cephalotes | reverse complement strand
CACGCACACACACGCACGCACACGCACGCACGCACGCACGCACGCACGCACGCACGCACACACATACACATACATACAATTATAAAATAAGTATAAAAACTATAAAATGTGCGAGATGCACATTTATATAGTATAGAACAAAATTCAAGGTTTTGTTGGTAATTTAATCTTTCTCAGCAATAAATAAAAATAGCATTTATACACTCTATTTTATTTAGAGTAATTTTATGTAAAGAGTAAGAAAATATTAAAGAATATAGTGATTTCATTTATATAAATTTCATTTTTATATATAAAATTACATAATTAGCAATATATTTCTGTTTTAAGTCAAATTATCAAGAAAAATTTGCAATTGTTTTTTTTATTCCTACACATATCTAATTTACATCGACTTAAACTCTTTAAGTGTATTGAAGATCGTGAATTGAAGATTAGAATTTAATTAAAACAAAACGAATTAAAATTATTTGATTGATCGGGTTCTAATCTTCAACTCTCAATCTCCCTTGTCCTTTCAATGCATTGAAAAAAGATAAAAATTTTAATAAATCATTTGTTCGAATAGTTTCAATTAAATATTTATTAAATATAAAGATATATTTTATTTGGTGCAATAAATCATTAATTTAACTTAATTTCTTTTTATTAAGTAAACATTTATTTTCTATAAGTGAATGTTTAATTGGCACTATTCAAATAAAATTTGATTAAAATTAAAAATATTTTTCTCAGAGTGTGAATCAATATGTGTAAAATATTATTCGTATGTTTGATATTTATAATTCGGAGAGTATCTTTAGCTTAATTTAAATAAAAATTTTAAAAATTAATAAATGTAAAATAAAACAGATCAATGAGTCATGATTACGATCAATAATAATTTTTGTTATAATATAAATTCCAATATTATGAAGAAAGAATAGAGGACCAACGATGATATCAACAGGTTTGTTTTTATAGTTGAATTGTACTACACTAAAACTCTTTTTGCTTTTGTCAAATATCAAATATATACTTATTTAATTTTAAGTGCAAAGAGCGTATGTATCTAGTTCAGCTCTAAAAAACAGATTCAATAGCCCTCAGTTACCGCACGTATTTTTACTTCCGTCGTTACCGCGCGGGAGTATAACGTATCCTGTCGAGTTCAAGTATTTTTAATTTTCAATAAAATGCATCGATTAAAATAACTGTGTAAAATCTTTATTTTATAAGATCTAAAGAAGAGTCTCATATAAGTAGAATCGCCGAAAATTGTGTATATATATATACATATATATATATATAAATTGTAAATAATATTTAACAATAAACAAAAATGAATTTTTCATTTGAACAATCACGAAAACACTTTTCTTTAAATTATTATTGATTATACTTAAAATAGAAATAAAATTAAAAGAATTAAAGGAATAAATAGTTGAATATATTTAAATTTAAAAAGTGTAAAAACATTCCCAAGCAAATAAAATATTTATTTTTAAATTACAAGATTGTTTTACTAAAAAAAATTTTCAGTATTCATAGAGATAAAAATAAAGAAGAATTAAAGGAATAATTGAAGTCGTACATGTGAATAAAAAAAGACATTCCTAAGTAAGTATATTTTTTCCAAATTGCACGAAAGATAGCGCATGATATTTATAGAATACAATATATTCTATGTATAGAATATTACATTCCTGTATATAGAATATGGAAAAAAAACGGATCATCACTACAGCTTTTTCACACAAACTGATGACGCTAGATAGGGAAAAGTAACACTTAACTTTTTTCCTCTTCCACATTCAGTCCCCTCACTTTCTGGTTTCTACAAATCCTGCACGATTTTTAAACGCTCTGAATACTTCATACCCCCGTACGATGAGGGTTAATACGACCTGTCAACACACGCGTGCAACATGACGCACATGCACGCGCGTGATTCAGGTTCAGGTTCTTGTTAGAGGATCAAGAATACAGACGGGGCGAAACTTACCCAGAAGTCGCTGATCCCATCGTGTAAGTTTTTGATAAGTAGGGTGAACGGAATGACACAATTGGCGATGAAATAATCCGGCGGTAACACCGCATCGTGGAAGATGGTGAGACCTAGTTCAGTCGCCTTCCGTACTTTGTGGGTGAAGATTTCATGCCACACTGGATCTGAGGTCCTCAGCTTGGTGCTAGTACGGGCCAATTTAATCTCGTCCACGTGCAATTGCACGTACGGATCCAATGAGGGTTCCTCATTTTCCTTCCAAAATTGCTTCTGTTTGTCAGTCGCGCGTAAACTTCTGGCTTCGCAGATTTCAATCTGTACCTTGCCCGAGAACATTGTGACGATTTTTGAACGAAATCGACAAACGATTTCGTATGATCTGCAGAGGCAGAGGTAGAGACAGAAAGAAAAAAAAGAAGATAGATATAGAAAGCGAGAGAGAGAAAGGGAGAGAGAGAGAGAGAAAGAGGCAGTAATTGGTTGATTTGCAGGATGGATGCCTGTATTCTTCGACAGATCGAACTAAACAGGTATCACCTCTCGGCAGTCTGGGCTCTCGTGGTGAACGCGCATATATAGAAAATCGCGCGCCCACGCTTTTTACCCTCTCCTGCGCCTCAATCCATCCGGGCGCTCTCCCACTACCACAGTGTCAAACGTTCTCCTACGCCTATGCCTCCTCCACCTCCTCCGCCTCGTCGCCCAGGTAGCCCAGGTTGCCCTTTCCCTTTCCTCCTCCACCACGGGTACTAACGAACGCGGTGGAATTATGAACACTCCGCTGGGCGCTTGCTTTGCGTGCATAACAGGAACGTGCAGCGCGGCTTGTTCGCCGCTTCTTCCCTTCCTGATCGCAGCACGACGGTACGACGGTCTGACGACAGCGACGATGAAGACGACGTGCCAAGGAAGACGAGTGCGGGACACGAGTACAGGGCCTGCCCTCGTCTTCTTCTTGTCCCCCTGATACCCATTCCTCTCTTCCTGCGTGTACTACTCCTTCCTCGTATTCCCTGTCACTGTTTCGAGAAAATCGGCGACACTTTAATTGGGCGAGCTGCGCGCGCGGTGCTCCCCGTACTAACGGCAGTCACGAAATAACGTAGACGTATCCATGGGTGGGTGAAACGAAGCGATTCTTCGCTTAGGATTCTTCGTTTAGGATATCTTGTCTTGTACTGACCCGAATGGAATCGAGGACCGTTCGATTGCTTATTTACGTTCCGCACTTAACGAACGTCGACTACATTCCAGGCCAACCACAGACAGTTCCGGGAGAATGGCTTAATACTGTACCGACTACCGACTGTACCGACGGTCTCTTCATAGAGATGATGGAGAAGTTTGTTCGATTTCGTTTTTAGTCATTAATGCCCGGTCTGTTCGAATGTTTTTCTCAAAGTTACAAAGGTGCATCCAGAAGCACTACTGCTCATTTAGAGTATGATCAACACGATGTTGCAAACGCTTTGAAGAGTTTTTTAATTGGTCAGTTTGTAAAATTCTTTCTTTTAATTGGTCCATCAAATACTTCAAAGCATTTGTAGCGAGACTTTGATCACAGCCTTAGTGCTCAGTGAACTTTTGTGACTTGTACCTGTTTGGTCTATATTTGTAGATCTAATGGAATATGCCAATCGGATGCAAGAGTTCACTGAGCGCTCAGTGAGCGGTATTGTATCGTAGTATTGTATGCACCCAATCTTTCCACCCATTCCATGGAAAAGAAGAATTTCGATTGGTTGATTTCCTTATGTATAGCATTATGCATTATGCAAAGTCTGTGCCGCGATCTTCAAGCCTGTTGCATATGAAATGCATAACAAAGCATAAGCATAAGCATTTTATGTAAATCAATAGATTATGCTGAATGCTCATTGGTCCAGCGATCTTATGTTCTGTTACTTATGCTCTGTTATGTATTTCATATGCGACAGGCTTCAGAATCTTTCCTCCGATTCCGAAAAGAAGAATTGAAAAAGAAGAATTTCGATTGATTAAATTTCTTTATGCATTAAGCATTATGCGTTAAAGCTTATGGCACATACAAAAACGTAAGGCCGTAATCAGTAAGGAAATCATAAGATTGGATTCACTACTGGCCTCTCTACTGTGATTGGGCAATTCGCTTATTGATTACGTCTTACAATCTTACGTTTTTGTATGTGCCATGGGCTTAATGCAAGCTGTGCTGCGATCATTATTATACATTATGCTAGAGAGAAACCTAGAATAGTTATTCAGGGGGTCGATTCTGTATTCTACAAACAAGATAAAAATTACAAAAGCGAGCAAATTTATTAGGTGTTGACCAATGAAATAATCAGTATTCTAGTAAATTCACTTTTATAATTTTCACCTCATTTCGAGATACAGAATCAATCTCCAGACCTTATTCGTGTAACGCGCGCTTATATGTCCATTGCAATATGAGAACTAGATATCATGTCTATTTGTAAAACTATCGATAAAATCGTAAAATGGATGTAAAGTGTGTCCGTGCTAATAAAAGCTACCAGATTACAATACAAAAATCTTGAAAGAAACAATTTTACTTAATTCATAAACGTCTCATTGGGAGATGATAATTCCTGTTTGACACGTCAATGTCAATATATAACGAATACACAAAATAAGTATACAAGAATACAGTCAGTGCGAAATCCGTTTCGATAAATACTCATACATTTATAGATTGGTATAGGTTGATCGGAAGGGTTAATTATTCTCATAACTGATAGATAATTTCTAATTGTTTATAAAGCATAATCGCGTTTCAATATACAGATTTTTCGCGCAGTTAACTACATGCTCAACTAGTGATAAATGACTGGTAATACGTGACTTCAATGGTTGCATTGCGTCGTACACATACGCCTATAAAGCGGAGCATCGAATTTTGTTTATGTCAATTGTTATGAAATCATAGAATAAGGCTGTGGTCAAAGTCTCGCTATAAATGCTTTCAAGCATTTTTGATGGACCAATTAGAAGAAAGAATTTTACAAACTGATCAATTAAAAAACGCTTCAAAGCGTTTGTAACATCGCATTGATTTATGAAATATTCAACATTTTGGAAAATCAGAAAAATTTGACAAAGGATCTGATTTTTCCTATAAGTGCAAAATATGCTCCCGCGCACTATTACCTTCTGAAGAAGTGAATGTAAACTACACAATATATTCATTTTTTTGTGATGCTCTTGACAGAAATAAATTACGGAAATCATTAAAATAACTAAAATCTATTAAATTAATAGAGATTCAGGTTTCTCTCTGTCTGTATTAGTTGGCTCTTATATTTAAGATCGTCTTAAGTACAGTTTTAAAATATCATCAATCAGAAAGCCGTATTAGCATCTTAAGACATTACT
This sequence comes from Atta cephalotes, assembly GCF_000143395.1. Classification (NCBI taxonomy): domain Eukaryota; kingdom Metazoa; phylum Arthropoda; class Insecta; order Hymenoptera; family Formicidae; genus Atta; species Atta cephalotes. The sequence goes on along the minus strand of NW_012130103.1, from coordinate 304,152 downwards.
CTTAAGATTCTACTTAAGATGATCTTAAAATAAGAACCGATTTACAAATATCAATCTTATGCCGATTGCACACTAGGATGTGAGATGAACGACGAACGATTTCCAATAAGAACTCTGATTTGTATTGTCACGTGCAAAAAAACAAAAGCTTTCACGATTTAGAGTCAAACGGCTTATTGTACGGTTGTTGCTTTATTTCTTTATAGATTCGTTATGCAGCTCATAAATATATAACTCATAAATATCTGTCAAGTTTAAAATATTTCAATTATTTTATAATAAGCGATTATTAATTTGTAATAACTTTGTATTACAAATATACATAATAATAACCAGTAATGTACGTAATATTTTAAATAAATATTACGTAATATAAATATTTTTTTTTAACAAAAAATTGACGTGTTGTGACTTTTTGTTACTTTGAATATTATTAATCTTTATTGTAGATCATCAGGGAGATATTAAAAATTGAGATGTAAAGTTAGGATGTCAGAAACACCTCATGTGAACAATTTTGTAAAAAAAAACTATTTAATCATCATCATACTAGCTACCCAATCATAAATTTCAGATCATTCTAATCATAAATGTAAAAATCATACTAAGTTGGTGTCAAGTTAAATTCCACATAATTTTATGTTCGTAAAAAAGATTTGGAAACAATTGGCGCGAAGTTAAATCCTATGTAATTCGGATACAAATTAAATAAATAATGTCAACTTTAATGATTTGTATCATTCGTATAAAATACTTGATATTAACAACTGACGCCAACTTAAATCTCATGCCAAATAAAATAAAGAATACAATTGCATTACATTATCTATTCAAGTTACCGCAAAAAGTTATAGAAGTAAATATGGATTCTTTATTTTACTAATTTAATAAGATTTATCTTGTTTAGTTAAATTGTAGCTTCTGGGTTTTAATTTTTTATTTGATACATTAACTCTTTTGTAGCAGGAGTAATAATTTTGACAGAGAAATAAATTATTATTACTTCGCTTAGAATAAAAAAATCTTTATATAATAAAGATATGATAAGATTCTTGAAGAGAAATTACAATAGAACTACTACTACTACTATTAATTGAGTTAGATACTTAGGTTTTGTTCGAGGCATTTTTCTTAACGCCTTTTTTTTATCTTTTTAAGGAAATAGAGAAATAATCAGAAATAATCATATAGTAAATTTCTGAAACACAAATGCATTACAGAAAATGAAACCATTATCTCATTGTTCTAATGTGTTGTTCTAATGTGAAACAGTTATTAAAAAATAAAATAAAATCTAATTATAATATTGAAATATAGATACGTATAATGAGACAATAGATATAACGCAACGATTGAAATATGCGTCATTTAAGATTTCACAAAAATTATACATATATTAAATTTATTAAAAAACTACAATTAGTTATAAGAAGATTTTATTTTGACGAACGAAGGTCGAAATCAGTCTCAATAATGATCAGAAAACAAGTCAAAGTAACTAGAAAAGTATATTGGACAAAGAGGAAATAGGTAACGTAGATAGAACTGACGAGCGCGTTTCGTTAAAAGCTCGAAAATCGCGCCGATAATAGGAAAACATGTCGAGCGAAGAGGTCGCCGTAGCAGCGGAACCCCTCTTACTATGCCCCACCACACGGCAGAGAGAACACACGGATAGCTTCCAAGCGTCAACCAATAAGAGCGCTAGCAGGTTCTTACTTGCGGCAAGAAGCTCCCGCCCATTGACCAATGATGTTTCGCGGCGGCAAAGTGGGGAGACGACGCCGTTGTTCAGAATATCTCTAATAACTTCCTGCGCTCCTAACAACTCTGTCGATTTATACGAAGTTTCTGATGCCAACAAACGGAGAAACTCGCCTCTCTCGCTTAAACTTTCCATCCGGATACGTATTTTTAATAATTTTCATACATTCTACGGATTAATTAAAGTTTTTTATTATTTATTTAATTGTAACATAAAATCCGATTTATTTGGCTATTGTTTATTAATTATGCGAATGTATATACATAGGAATGATAATGTTTTTTTAATGCAAATTATCCCGTTTTCGTCACAGAAACTAACTATAGTACATTCTGTTTGAAGTAAGAAAGTAGATTTTCAAATAAGCAAAACGAATCAATTTAAAGAGAGCTCTCCATCATCCCCGCCGATTATAATCCCCGATAGTCCCTTTTTCTATAGCTTCCCAGCATTCTTCAAAGGACGTTCAAAAGACAGAAGATGTCCTATGTTTTAGAGAAGAATATCTCTTAAGAGGATCCTAAAGACGATTAGTCATATTGAAAATAGCACTTACATAGGCGATTTATGTGTTATTGACACATTACTATGTGTAAGAAACTTACCAGTTTTATTTGCAAAATATGAACATATTTCGATTCCTTGCAGTTTATTCCTTGCATTTATATTCCCTCGCAATTATCATATACTCTATATCAACGGCAGCAACCGCAATACTCATTTCAATAGCAACCAGCATGAAATCTCTTTATCAACGACAATGACTGTAATATTTATTTCAATGGCAACCATCATGAAATCTTTATATCAACGGCGATAACTATAATGTTATTTCACTCAGAGAAAAGGTTGTTCCGATTTAAAGAAATTTTCTTTGCTATACAAGTTAAAAAAAATTTCTTTGATTTGTGACAAAATGTTTTAATTTAAATATTATTTTTTAAAATCAAAATTTATTTGATTAAAAAAAATTATGTTTAAATCCAAGAAATGACATTCAAATCATGATTTCTTGGATTGAATAACATAATTTTTTAAAATCAAATAAAATTTATTTGATTTAAAGGAATAATGTTTAAATTAAAAAACTTTTTCACAAAGAAATTTTTCATCAAAGAATTTTTTATTTTACCGTGTAGCAAAAAAAATTTCTTTAAATCGAAGTAACTTTTTTTCTGAGTGCGACTATTACAGTGTATTAACGGTAATAATAGAAATATTTACTTCAATAGCAATCACCATGAAATCTTTTATACCAACGGTGACAACCGCGATGCTTATTTCAACTATCACGGATCTTATTTCGCTTTAATTTTTCTATTATTTTTTTTCTGCGAATTCTTCCGCCGTCAAGTCGCAATACACTACCGATGATCATTCATCTTGAAACGTAATTCACAGCTGGGACGGCGGAGATCGTTTAAAGTAATATAAAGCCATATAGTCTCCAATTAGAAAGAATAATAACAGCGTTGATCCACTATCGTTTGTTTACTATTTTTTTCAATGAAACCAGACTGCATCGGTATCTGATAATGACCCGACACCAAAATCCCGTAAAGTAACGGTACCCGAGTTTATCGAGTTAGTCTTCTACCAATGGGCTATTTATAACCAATCGGTTATTTATTTTTAATGATAATAGCATCCAACTTATCTTTAATTACGCAATTATCACACTATACGAATCTGGCAGACAGTTTTTTTCTGTTTTCATGTCATTTATTTTGTATCTTGCTTAATATGCTTTATATATATATATATATATATATATATATATATATATATATAT
>NW_012130103.1:286841-288141 GCF_000143395.1 Atta cephalotes | reverse complement strand
ATATATATATATGTATATAATTATATATAAATGTCCATTTATATACAATTATATAAAATTATATAATTTTATATAATTTTATATAATTATAAGTAAAATATTTTTTTCGGGTGTTTTATTTTATTTTTTTTCATTAATCATATTGCATTAAGTTCTTTAATATTGTCTTTTTATTTTGTAATCCTTTATACAATTCAATATTACAATTATAATATTTGTTTACAATTAGAAATGCTGTTTAAAATACAATATAAAAATAATGATATAAGAGCATAATTAACAAATTATAGTAATGCGGGATTATATGAAAACGTCGAAACATACGAGAACATATACAAATTTTTCTAAATCAATGTTTAACGAAATATTGATAAACGCGGAATAAAATACTAACAACAAACACGTAATTACTATTAATTATTAACTTGCGATTATTATAAAACTTATTAATTTCGCGATAAAAAGTCATTAATATATTTAAGATAACTATATCCTAATAACTTGATCACATCGCAATGTCCCTTTGTCTTGTGATTTCTAATCGCTAGTTAGAATCCGATACAAAGAAGAACTATCTTCATAGTAGAGAGCGAATTTAATATATTCCGATTCTACGTCAAATTATTAAGATCTATTCGCAAAGAAAAGCAATCAATCAAACACTAGCGGTCTTGTTATAGGAAGGTATAAATCCCGAATCTTTCAGAAAACTTACGATAGTAATAATTTTGGAAACATGTCAATTACAATTAACATTTTTATTGCATCTTTAATATAATATTAAAGTTTATGAGAAAATATGTTCTGCCATAGATTATTAAAAATTATCTACTCATTAAAAATAAATGAATAGAATAATTTCCTTATGGAATAATGGTTACGAAGAAATATATTTCATAATAATAAAATACATGCGTAATTGTAATTTTTTTTATATGTATGAGTACAAAAGTTTCTCGGGTACCAACTCTTCGAGATAAATTGAACCCGATAATAACGGGATTTTAAAGAATTATACTTTTATACTGAAAAATTTATTATATAAAATTTAACTTATTTTTGTACTTTACTGTATTTTTCAAAAATTTAATTATTAATATCCCGTTAATATGAGAGTACCCATTCGATTTACCTCGAATTTTTTGTACCCACACATTTTTAACTAAATTCATGTGTTCACGATAATATTGTTAAAAGAATGTATTTGGTAAAAATTATCTAATCGACAAAAATCTAAATTGGTTAATTTCAAATATAATTACATAATATATCTGCATGTATTTTATCATACAAAAGCATA
>NW_012130103.1:282613-285757 GCF_000143395.1 Atta cephalotes | reverse complement strand
GACTTTGGGAAGCGACGAGGAATAACTCTCCATGATGAAAATAATTATGACTTTCCATCGATACGAATCACGCATTCATTGGTGTCCATCTGATGCAAGGGACAGCGATGAGGTCTTTGCATATAATAAATTAATCACTAAGATACTTGTCTTTCTGTAATATTAAAAATATAAATGTCAAAAAGCAAACAACGAGTTAATATTTAATCGTATTTGACTAATTGCCTTAGTCAAAGCTCCAATTTTTACATACTTATTTAATAAATTTGTATACTAAATATACAAAGAAAAATTGATGATTATTCTAAATATCAAATTTTTAATTAGAAGTCATTCAAAATTATTAATTTGATATTCAAAATAAAATCTAAATTAAAAAAATATTAAAATGATATATGGATTAAACTCATTAAATCAAAAACAATTTTTGTTATCATATGTTTTCGTCGATTTCATATAATTTACATCAATAAAACAACAATAATTTGATTTACTGCGACAAGATAAATGCTATTTGTGAAAAGATATATTCAGTATAGACATAAACATTCTAATAAATGTATAATTTATTAGTAATTATTTCGTAAACAAAAGTAAACATTGATGGCATTTATCTGGTTTACATAAATTTCATATTATCTAAATTTCATAGTATCTAATACTATTATATTATTATACATACATTTATTTACAATAAAATTAATTACAATATTAACATAATTAAATAATTTGTACACGTATAGAATTTACAAAAAGCTTAATTTCAGGGGAGCTGAAAATGCAATGAAATTTCAAATTATATATAATTTGATTTATTTTCATATTTGGTAATTGGAATGAAATGCTGATAATAAATAAAATTTGAAATTAATTAAGAATTCTATTTAGTTTTTTATTTCTTCTTTCCAATTATCAAGTATGATATCTATGTATCCCTACCTATCACCATATCACATAGTTTAATAGTTAAATTTATTATGTAATATTTTTTAGTTTTATTAAAATCATTTTTTTAAATAAAATTTAATTACCCGATCGCGAAATTTATTTAAGTTTCATTTTATTTATAATAATTTAATTTTTTAATTTAAAATGATTGTGTTTATCCCTACCTATTGATACTTACTTTTCCTACTTGTACAATTCCTACTTATACTTGTTCTACCTATACCCGAATCTTCATTTATTCGTGCCTATTTCGAGTATCTTATCTCCATCCGTATATTCCTACCTATATTACTTCATTAATGAATTAATGAATTAATGTAATAATGTAGTAATTCTCTGTTGAACGCAACATTTTTTGTACATTCTCCTAACCAAGTCCTATCGCGACTGATAAATTTAGCGGAATAACCTAATCGCGATTATATTAAATAAATGAGCAATAAATAATAAAACAGACTTTTCATCTTTTAAATACAAAAAAATTAACAAATAACGAGGCTAATAATGACAATCACATGGATAATTAAGTTTTAGTAGATCAAAAAAAATTTACAAAATTGTTCTTAATTATCCGCACTGGTTCTCATTAGCCCTGTTGTTCGTTGATTATTTTTGTATTTCAAATAAAAATAATTCAAAAATTATAAGAACTCGCAATTTGCGAACAAGTACCCTCCCGAATATTCCATTTACCTTTTAAAAATTTAGATTGGTGTGACACACCAACCTACCTCGTACACAGATCCTCTTCTTTCTTCTGGCCAGATTGATCTCACCTTTCGTTGCTCCTGGCCAATATTCTGGCTTCATATGCCAGAAATCGACAACAAGGAGAAATACTCCTTTTCGCTGTCGACTACATTGCCGACTGTTGCCGGCTAACAGCGGCAATAAGCGTAAGATTTTACGCTTCGTACGCTGCGCGAAACACGAACGCGTCGCGAAGGGACAATCATATTAATGAAATGAACTAAATATTAATATGGATAATATCAATAATAATAATAATAATAATAATAATAATAATAATAATTTCTTTAATAATAATAATAATTCCTTTAATATTCGAATAAATGTTGCGATTATTCTTTATGCGCGTTTAATTAAAAATTAAAAATATAAGTACTCGATTAAAAATAAATTTAAATTAAAAACAGGTCAATGTTTTGATTTCAAGAGTCTTGAATATTATGACTCTAAATTAAATTCTTCAATTGTAAACTTTATAATCAACAAAATTTTAATTTAAAAGTATATGACGAAAAATTACTAAATCGAAAATTAAAAATTATTATCCGATAAAATTCAAGGCCCATGTACGTATTTTTAGCGATTCGAACGATTGGTTGCTGAATCTCATCTTAAAGCATGCGGAGATGAAAAATTCAGATGAATAATGTAAGATCCGAAAAGGATAATTTTCCCTTACGTCAATAAATATATTCTTATTGCATTTTGTATACTATTAGAATCATTTTTTGTACAATTCAAAATTATTTCAAAATTAAATATTTTAAGTCATGTAAATCGTTGAACGTGATTTTAAAATAATTATGAAAATTCTTCCATTTCTTGGTAAAATGTAATATTGGATCTTACATCATATTACTACTTTAACTGGTATAAAATCCAGTTACTACATATGGACAAGTTATAAAAGATCAGGCTAAAGTCAATGCATTAAAGTAAGTAATAATAATCATAAAATTCCCTTTATAGAAAAGCGAGATCAGTAAATTGTATGCGCTACATTAAAATTTTCGTTATTATTTTATCAATAACATGTATGCAAATAAGTGTGAAACAATAGAAGGAATTTTTTTTAATGTACATTATACGTACATATGTATGTATAATGTTTTTCTACACTAACTTGTATAAAACTTAATCCTGAATAAATATTTGGGAATAGGATAGATAGGAAAAATAATAAAATAATATTTGTTACACTGTAATAAATGCTTTTCCATGTCATGATATTCATAGATAACAATTTCATTGAAATTTCATTCTAATTATTATTTCAAATAAACTTTATATTTTTTAACTTTATGTATTTCATATATTTAAAAAAATAAATATTTTATTCTCTTTTATTTTTATTTCTTTTATTTTTATTGTATTTTAAGTATGTCTAGATGTATTATTTTAATATAGTATAAAACATGTTAAGAAATATCTATCTCTCTCTCTCTC
>NW_012130103.1:258803-281538 GCF_000143395.1 Atta cephalotes | reverse complement strand
TCTCTCTCTCTCTCTCTCTCTCTCTCTCTCTCTCTCTCTCTCTCTCTTTCTCGAAACAATATATTTTTTATTATAATTCTGAGCTTGAATTACATAGTAACCGAGTTTGAGTCACTTCTTATCAAAGTGTTCAGATATAATGAATAAATTTATAATTTCAAACAAAATTTGAGCAAAATCTATTGAATCTATAGGGATTTAATAGTTTTTATTCTTACTTTATTCTTACAGTTAAATTAATGAGATGAGATATGTAAGAGCAGTGACGTTATATAGTAATAAGTAGAAATGACTCTAACTGGATGTAACATGGTATTATAAATTTAACAGTGCATGCACAATATATTCAATAATTCAAGAAGGCATCCAGGATTAAGTTTATCCTAATTTGTTCTAACTTATCCATTTCAAGGCAACGAATGTATGGAATGCTATACAGATATTTATCCATATATTTTTATTAAATTAATGCATATTTGCATTTATAGATATATAATATAATATATTAATGAAATTATCACACATCCGTTACCTCAATAAAAACATTAATTTATCACTCACCAATCCGATGCGCAACAGCGGAGTTATTTCAGCAACGTCGCTACGATGATTCTGTAACAAAAAGAATATACAATTCAAATTAAAACAGAGTAAAAATTTACTAATATTTCAAAAAATATTTATTAAATGCAAAGTTCTCTTAAAAATATAAGCATATAATATTTAAAATACATTATTTTGATAAGCATTCAAATTTTTTAATTCACCATTCAGTTATATTTTTATAAAAATAATTATATATATTTTTAAAAATATGTACTTATAAAAATAATTTTAAAATATCCTTTTTTTCTAATTATCATTTTCAAATAATTTTTTAATCATTAAAATAAAACGACAAGAATAAATAGAAGAAAGATATTGATTTGATGACATAAGTAAAAAATATTTACCGCAAGGTTGCTCCGCCGGTGCCCGATGCCTCTCCCAGACCTCCTCCTCCTCTCAGAATCGGGTTGACATCCTCTCGCACAGGACACTCGCGTAAAACACTCGCGAATAATGTACTATATAAACGCGCGCGGACTATTCATTTATAAAAGTCTTTCGCGCGACACTGCGGCACTCCACGTTTACAAAATCCATGACAGAATTGCTATTTCGATCGGTGGAATCAACACCACACGTCGACGAGTACTCGCAAAACACACGGTAAATGCTGAACAAGGGTTAAGCCCCACACAAAAGAAGACAAAATCGATCGTATCGAGTCCATCACCTCTGGTTTACGCCTACATCACATTTAACATTGACTCAATCATACGCCCTAACTGCTAGATCTAGCGGGACACAAGTGGTGCTGTACCACGAGCGATTCCAAGAGGCTGATAGACGTGACAAGCGCCTCTAATAAGAGAAAAGTTGGTACCATTGCCGATTGTCTAACAATCTAGACAATTCAAGAAATGGATTCCAACCCCTCGTCACGAGCTAGTCCTTTAAAAGACTGCTAGAGCTAGGCTCTGATCAAGTCATATTAAACGCGAGAATCATTCAGATGCTGATAGATAAACGCAGAGAAATGAGTGCCCTGACCAGAGTTATACAACTCCTTTTTGAGCGACCCATCAGGGCGGAATTTTGTAACTCGTTATGCAATCGTTATGTGTTCATAACAACTGCATAACCCGAGTAACAGAATACAGGCCCAGGGACGAATCCGAGTCAATCGATTGCTTCTTACCGCTAAGGGCCGAACCGTTTGTCAGCAGACAGAGCGTGTCCTCAATTAGCCGACAGCAACAGTAGTTGCTAAACCGCGCGAACACAGCACCACGAAGTGCGTGACATTACGCGGCCGGCATCACCTCGTGCCCGGAGCACTTGGCGTGAGAGCGTTGCAGTAACCGTGGCCACCTAAGCAACGTCCCAAAGAGAGTTCCGCTTTCCTGTCGAAACATCGAAGATATGATTTCATCGTCGAACTAGAATGTCTTTCCAATGGATTTTGTTAAAAGTCCATTAGTCCGATAACTTTAACGGCACTCCCGAAACAAACGCGCGACGCGACGAACCGGCTGCGGTTCGTTCACTTTCAATTAAATCGGCGGACGAGGGTACGTTAGCTTCCCCGTCGGATTTTTACAGGAAGAAAACGATTTTACTCAATATCTAAAAATTTATCTAGATATATCATTCGGATAAATCCGAAAATTTTTAGATATTTGAGAAAAACCATTTTTTTCGTGTACCCATCCTCTGGATACTGAGCCCTCTCACCACGTCAAGGTGTACCCGTGAGAGGGAAAATATCATCTGAAAAATGTAATATACAGCTATTATTTATATTACTATGCAATTATCGGTTGACTTTTAGAAATGAATATCAAACATATGTCAATTCGTCACTATTGCGAAATAAATTCAGAATTTATAAAAGGACTGAATCTCTTATTACGATGTCTGTAAGATATAATTAGAATCAATGAAATGGGCTAGAGATTAACAAAAAAAAAGAAATATTTTGTTATTATCGACAAACTGTTCCAAAGTTACGTTTAATTTCTTACGGATTATATCATGAAAGATGCATTAAAATGAAAAATTAATTAAATTATTAATTACAGAAACTATATTTGTTGCAAAAGGAATCGCGTGAATTCCATTATTTGCGTGAGAATTTTTATTAACGTTGCTTTTTTATAATTAATGTGTAATACTGTTCGAATATATAATTGAGAGTTAAATTCTAGTATAAAGACGTAAAATTTTACATTAAACAAACATATTTTGTTTGTTTAACCGACTAACTTATATAATTTAATAAATGTATACTAAAATTTAAATTTTCTGCGTTTAAATTTTCCTTCAACATCGGCACAAACTTTCCGGCCAACCCAAAAATTATTGTCTGTGATTGTCGCGAAGTAGTAATAAATTCCGTTTTCCATTTCGTTTTAATTCCAAATGAATGAACTGAGGTTTCTGTTCTATGATACATGATTGTCATCGTGATCCTTTTGTGTTAAGTAATTGTGCGAGCATAGTAATCGTATACTGATCGTGATTATTGTGAGTATTCGTAAAATACGTTTCGCATTATTTAGCATTTGTCGCGATTATTTAACGCAAAAAGAATAATATAATGGAAAGCGGCACGCGCACATCTACCTACCTGTACGATTCTTGGTAATGGAATGCCTGCGTGATAACTGAGCGTAAACATGGCGCGGCCCGCTCGTTCGCCCTTCTCCTCAAAACAACCCCAAGGCCGCATTCCGATCATCTAGGTAACTGTCGAAATATTAACGTATATTATAAAATAAGTAAAATAATCTATTCGTTATATTTTTAATATTTTTCGCCAAATAAGCTTTATTGTACGATTGTTGCTTTATTTCTTTATATATAGATTTGTTGTGCACACATACAGTTCATAAATATCTATCTAAGTTTTAAATATTTCAATTATGTTATAATAAGCGATTATTAATTTGTAATAACTTTGTATTACATGAAATGTACGTAATAACTAGCAATGTACATAATATTTTTAACAAAAATGGACGCATTGTGGCTTTGAATTGTTATTAATCTTTATTGTAAATTATCAGGAAGATATTAAAAATTGAGATACAATGTTGGGATGTCAGAAACACTTCACGTGAATAATTTGTAAAAAAAAAAATCGTATTAGTAGAAACCATTTTTTACTTCTTGCCTTTTATTAGCGCATTAATTAGTGTAAAATATTCGAAATTATAAAATAAATGTCAAATTTATTCTTTAATGTTCCACGCTATAATTCCAGTATTATGTCAAATGACACGAGTCATTAAAACTAAACTGCTAAATTTAAAAAAAATTAATCGATATGATAAATTAATTACTGAAATATTAATTGAATTTTATTTTGTTTCACGTAATATAAAATCAAATTATAAATATCCTATTATACAGGGTTCAGTCATATTTCAAAAATAAAGTTATCTAAAATATATATTTTTAGTAAAAAAGATAAAAAAGTTATCTAGAATTTATTATTTCTAATAACTTCTTCTGATTTAATCTCTTAAATATATTTTAAATAAATTTTCGGAATTTAATAACTTATTTTGTACTTTTCTTTTTAAATAAGTTTTTATATCAGTGAGGGGTCGGTATTTAAAACAATTTTATAATATTTATGAATGTATTTTGAAACACGTAAAACAGTTATTTAGAATTTATTATTTAGAACTTCTATCTTATTTCTTATTTAATGTAATAAGTTTTTGAAATCTAAAGTACGATGTTTTCTATTGTCTAATATTTGTTGCAAATATGTTTCGAAAAGAAATATGAAGAAGAGCGGCACGTCTACTTGCCTGCACAGGCTTCGGTAGAATGATACGCGGTGACTGCGAGCGTAAGTACGACGCGCCATCCTCGTCCGCCTGCCCGCGTCAAAACAAACCTTAAGGTCACGCGTCGTAATATTAACGCATATTACAAAATAATATATGTGAATTTTTAACATTTTTAATATTCTCCGATGAATAGGCTACTTTTCTCTCCAGAAGAAAAAAAGAGAAAGTAAGATGAACTAGTGTAAAAGTTCAGCCAAAAAGAATAGGCCTATTTTTTTACTGAGTCTCGTACAGGCAAGTATATGCATCTCTTTTTTACGTTTCTTTTTAAAACTACGAATAATGCGAAATATCGTACTCCAAAAACTTGTCTCATCTTCTTACATTAGGCTTTTAACCTGTGTTACTTTTTTTTTCTACAGTTTTAATGCCGGTTTCGTACGAATTTTTCGAATATTTCTTGTGCAATAATACTCTCGGGAGTTTGCCGGCCTTTTACGAAAAAGGAGATACGAGTGTAAACATTTTGTGGTGTTTCTATTGTGATCGAATCTTGAATTTCTGGTATGACAGACTAGTGCACTGTCATGACCTGCTCGCGCTCTCAGCTACTTACTTAAAATATTAAATAAGAAATAAGTCAGAAAAAGTATTTTAAAATAATAAATACTAAATGACTACTTTTTTTTAACCTTAATACACACTTTCGTTTTTGAGCACTTTATTATTTTTAAATCATTGTCAAATAAAATGATTTGAAAATAATAGTTAGAGATTTAGTTAAAAAATCCTTTAAAATTTTACAATTTTACTTTTTTTTTCATATTTATTCTTGCTAAGGTGTCTTTTAGAGAATATAATTATTTTATATCTAATTGAATAATGGATACAAAAATTTGATACCTATAAATTTATATTTTCAAAGTTGCATAATTATTTTTCAGAAGCCTGCGCATACGTTCATATAATTATTTTTTTTAATAATGATTATTTCTTTATTTCTGCTTTAATTCGGATTTTAGTTTATTTGTTTTATAGAATTATCGTAGCGACGTTGCAGATGTAATTCCACTGTTGTGCATCGGATCGGTGAGTGATAAATCAATATTTTTATTGGGGTAATTTACCATGGATGTGTAATTTTATTAATATTATGTACTATACTTAAATACATGCGTGCATAGATTTAATAACAATTTACGGACAATATATTTATATATAACATTCATACATCCATATTCATCCATACATTTGTTGCTTTAAAATGAATAAATTAAACAGATTAGGATAAATTTAATCCTGTGTGTCTCCTTATTATTGAATATATTGTGCATACAACGATACTTTCAAATGCGCACAAAGTATACAATAGTTAAAATTATCGTATAAAATTATCGTATAAATTTGAATTTTTCGAAAAATTAAGAATATTATAAGGATATAATAGAATATTATTTATTAACAATTATATTGATTGTTTAATAATATTGTTTAATCAATTTTCGTTAAAATTGATTAAAATTTATTGAATTTGCATATATTTATTAGTTAGAAATATATTATAATTTTATATTATAATTTTTTAAAATTATAAAATATAGAAAACGAAAGACAAGAGATTAAATAAAATTAAAATATATTAAATTTTTTATTTACTGCTCTTGTTCGAATTGATTTATGATATTCATATATCATCAAATATATTGACAATGAGAGAAGAAAATAATTATAACTATCATAATTTAACTATAATTTATAATCATCTTTTTAGGACATTTTTTTGCTCCTAATAAAAATAAATTGCTGAAATCATTGAAAGCTCTATTAATCGATAGATTTTAGTTGTCAGCAATTTCAGCGATTTATTTCATCAGGAACACCACAAAAAATGGATATTGCAGTTTACATCTATTTCTTCAGAGGACAGTAATGCGTGGGAGCATTTTGCGGTTACAAAAAAAAGTTCATGTCCTCTTTCAGGTTCTAAAAATTTATTCATCAATAAAATTTATTCATCAGTTATGTTTATTGTATTATGATTTTTTAAACGACGGATTTGTTTCGGCTCCGTCACTTGGATCAATAATCACCTTATATTCTTAATAACAATAATGTAATGCCTAACAATAAATTCACACCTAAACTATTGAAAAATTCAAAATTCCACGTAAGATGCATACATTAATCAACATTTGAGAGCATTTTTTTATTCATTTTTAAGATTTTATCATGTCTGTTATTACACAAGTAGAATAGAAAATGTATTGTAATTTTGCTGTGTTACTACAAGATAGCAGCACTAGTATTTTCTAGCAATGTGGCGGGAGACACGCATGTGGTTCAAATCATTTAATATTAATATAGAAAGGCAGTTTCTTCAATTAATTAGGCTTTGCAACTATATTTCATTAATAGCAAGCTTGTTCGGTTTTCCAGTAATTGACTCGCCACTCTGTTTATTTGTAAAAGTGGAAACTTTAAATCATGTTTTTTGGAAGAGATTTTAAAACAGACTTTGAAGCACTATAAAATATTACGAGAAATAAAGGATTTTTTAAATGAATTTGTATCTCCAAACATTAAAATTACAAGTTTCAAATTACAAGTTTGTTTATTATGACGTCCAAATAGATTTAAAGCATTTAGATGTGGGATAGTCTTACTTGATATTTTAGAAAGACATTTTATTAGAACGATGCGTGTACTTCTATTTGAAGTTATGATCAAGCGGACTATCGAGCTGTGTTTATTTGAGCTTATTGTAATACGTGAGCTCTTAATAATTGTACCTATTTTTTTACTTGATAAAAAAATATATAGCGAGTATCATGTGTAATTCATCGTCATTAGAGATAGTAAGCCATAAATAAATAATTGACCAATCACAGTCGGGAGAAATGAACTTTTAATTTAGATAGCATCATTTAAATTGTAAGTTTAATGTACAAATAAAAAGTGTATAGATAGAGCCAAATGATCTAGCAATAATTTTGATTTTTAATTCATATCATAAATGTGTCACCAACAAATTATAACATATAATTTTTTTTAAGTTTTGTCATCAATATATACGATCGTAAAAATATAAATATAATATATACGATGTATTATCATGTTATAAAATATTACAAAAGTTTATACATTTACATAAAAACTACACTAATATATTATTATAAAATATACTATTATTATTTATAATTTTCCGTTCTCTATAGAAATATATTTATACCATTACAGATAAAAATACATTATTTTTTGTAAATACGGATAATTTTATTTCCATTATAAATCGTATAATTTTTACACATATTCTCTATATATAATTTTACATACCTACTATTTTACAATTATTACTATTAAATATATTTTATATTTCACTATTATAAATTAGTAGGTATTATAGTGTAACAGCAGGTATTACATTATTATGTAGTATATTATATTTATCCTTCATCATGTTACAGTTTTACTGTTTTACATTGTTATCATTAATTTACTGTCTACGTGCAATGTTTTCGATTATATTTTTGTTCTTTTACATATTGGATATATTTTATGCGTGTCATATTCGAACGATTGTATCAAGCGGAAATTCAGGGCGGTGAGCTCGCCGGTTCCGGCTGCTCGCAATGCTCAGGTCACCGTGAGATCCGGGCGGAGAATCGATGGAAGGATCAAAAGTAAGGGGAATGTCGGTCACTGGGCCTTACTTCTCTCGATGATGAGCATTCGGTGCCACGCTCGTGCTCCGGCTCGAGTATAAGTCGACTCGTGCTTAAGATACCTAGGAAGTGCACGATTCACTTAGCGGATGATTCCCCTACCTTTCCGTTATGTTCCTCTTTTCTACTGTAGTACTCATTCTCTAGCATTCCTCACTGTAGTACTCATTCTCTAGAATCTCTAGCATTTCACCGCCTATATGAATTCAACATCCAGACCGACACGTGCATACTGTGTTAAAGAATTTTTTCCCATGCCATTATTATAATGCATTCTCTTTCTTTCTATTTTTAACTGGATTCTATCACACACAACAAAACAAAATGCAAATAAAATGTGTTGCATTCAACGTCTATATGAGAACCGATATTCATTTTTAATAACGGCTTTTTTGAGCGACCTGGATTCTCCTTTAGTGGAAGTATCGCAGTAATAATGAATTCATAGTCACGAATAAAAATCTGTCTTCAATTTTTAATGATTGTTTTAAAAAATTTATTCCAAAATTATCTATTTATTTAAATGTATAAATTAACGCTAGAATAAAAAAAAAATTATTGAAACTCTTTATTATATTAAACGTGATCTCTTGAGTTTTATATATTCTCTAGAAATAAATGTATCCTTGCTTCGAAAACATGTTTGATTTTTATAACATAGATTTCTTTTTTTTCTTTTCTTTTGTACATAGACAAATAGAAGTTTTGTATGTAATTTAGTGGGAAACAAATTTTTACGAAAATCATTCGGTCCCTTCATATTCAGCCTTCATTAAATAACAAGCATTTACTATAATTATATTCACGCAATTTTAATCCTATTTTTATTATTTTTCGTAATTAATTTTATGATTTAATCACAATTATCAATATATATAGAAACTGGCAATCTACATTGTGAGAAAAAAGCGAAATATTGAGTAAGCAAATTTGACATTTTTTCTTCAATATTTACTAAATGTAAAATATTTGGTTGTGATGACAAAATATATATTTATATGAAACATATCTCAATTAATTGTAAAAGATAAAATAGATGATTTATTTGCTAGGAATAAAAGTTTATTTCGTTGTATTTAAATAAGGATTTATTTCAATAAAATAAACATTAGGTATATCGAACGAATAAATTTTTAAATATCTTTTTAAGTGTAGTATCGAGAATGTCGGACACGTTAAAAATCAGTGACATTTAACGCGCTTGAAAGCACGAGAAAGAAGTGCAAAAGCACGTGTTTGCATTCCACCGCGCAGTTTTCACGCCGACGCGGCGCGGCGATTCAGCCTAAAGTACCGCGAGTACCGTAAAGGTGAATAAGCAGGTCGCGCGCGAGCATCGAATTCCTCGTCTACCAGAGTCAGCATCATGTTAATTTTCAACATACTTGCGCCTTAATTACACCAACAATTTATTCAGTGAAATAAAAAAGTAATTAAAAATTATCAAGACTTCGAGAAACGTGCGTGTTGTCTTCGTGTCGACTGCATGGCAACAAGAAAGATATTGCATTTGGCTTGTAAAAGGTGTAACATATGAGCTAATATCTTTATATTTATAACACATTTAATACATTTAACAATTAAAATTCGTATTAGACTGACGAGAATAAGTCAATGAAGAAAAATAAACTTATTTTCGATCAAAGTGGAACTTAAGGGCTTAAATAACATCAAATTAACATCAAATTATTAATATCTCTCTAAGAGACGCTTATTGGCATCAAAAATTATTTATCAATTTAATATGTGACATTATTATTCTAGTTCTGTTTATAATAGTTTCAAAATCAAAGAAGTTTCGGTCAAAGAAGCTCGATTTATAGAATCGGATATGTATATATAATATAAATTTATTCTGAAATACTTAAGTTTAAGATCGATCAGCCAAAAATAGGTTTATTTTTCTTAATTGACATTAATTATCGTGTGAGCAAAATATTAAATTAATTTAATTTAAATTTAAAAAATATTTTTGTGTAAAATCATAACATTTTAATAACAATTAGAACGATAAAAGAGATGTTAATTAAAAAGATGTCAGATCAAGAATATTTTTATTAAACTAAAAATATCTCCTGTAAAAATATCTCCTGTAGCGATCTAAAAATACGTTCATTATTTTAAGACGTAAGTCTTAAAACGTTGTTTTTATAAAATTATCAAAGCGGATTTTATTTCTCAAATGTTCATAAAATTTTCGTATCGTTTTGTGAAGCAAGAATTTTGAAGAATTTCTACATAACAACATTTCTATTACAATCGAATTTAAAATCGCAGTTAAAATGTTATCTAAAAATTATATCCTCACTTTTTCTCTTCCTTTTGATTTCTCTTGCGACCGCGGTGATGAATTTCCCGAGGAGAAGTTTAATCGGATGTTGAAACAGCATCTTTTCCGATATTACAAGTGAGAATCTCGTCGCACAGTGCTCCTAGATAATTCATTCGCATCGATTAATCCGTCTCGTTTATTATTGACGTGGTCGCGTCGCGGTCAGGAGCGCGCATTTCCGGGCTTGTGCAACGGCAATTCAACTGACTAATAAGCGTCTCGTTATACGAAATTCGTAGTCGTTATCATTAAAGTGCGAATTTATTCCGGATAACAGTTTCGAATAAAATTTCGATATAAAACAACAATATAGACATGACAACTATTTCATAATATTAAAATGGATCAAGAAATTCGACAATAAAACGCCATATTCGGACAAGGTGAGTCTTATCTACAACGCTACTTCTTATTACTTTCTTTATTAGACTCTTCTTTTTTAAATGTAGATATCCGTTGCGATCGTTCAAGTTAGTTATGTTTCACTTATTTCTTGTTAATACAATTATTTAAATTTAAAAAAATGAACCAAGAAATTCAACAACAAAAAAAGAACGAAGAAGGTATTCGGACAAAGTGAATTTTATCTAACGTTATTCGAACTTTTATAAGATTCTACATTTTTAAATGTAGGTATCTGTTGACGATTGTTCAAGGTAGTTATCTTTCATTTATTTCTTATTAATATAATTATTTAAATTAAAAATATTATAATTAAACCGATTATAATTAATTGATCGCAAAGACAAGGACGCGAGCAATCCTCAGGCTTGCGGTTAATTCTGTCCTATCTCCTCTCTTTCATTTCGCCGGAATTAATCCTCTTTTCATGAACGTGATCGATTTCGATCCCGACGTCGCGCGACGCGAGACGCGACGCGCCGTCGGTGATCGTGTCGTCAGTAGGGCCACAGAATTCTAGAAGGGGGTCATCATACGAGGCCGTCGAGCGGCGGGCCAACCGAGAGGCGAGAACCAGTATACCGGTGTCGTTCTGCGCGGACTGAACGGAAGGAGCGAGAGGCGTGCGTCGGAGGATCACACGAGAGAGCGACGTCGCTGTGCCGTTGTTCGTAAATAAACGTTACGCAGTCGTGACGCGTTGCCGCGCGGTGCTGTCGCACGGATTTTTCACGCGGAGTGCAACGCGAAGGTTTACATCAAAAGGATTGTGCACGGGAGTTCCGGCTCGCCGGCATCGTCCTCGGGAAACGGATACGACTACGATCGCGAGGTGAGTTCCGGCTTTTAGTGCGGGATAAATGAAGATAACCGCGAACGATTCTGAAAATTTTCTCGATTTTTAAACGTTATTGCGCACATAAATTTTATTGCAATATTTTTGTGTGTATACGGATCTTTTAATGACATTTTTACGACATTTTCTATTTTATTTTGTAATGTCGTGTTTATGTCACATATTGATGATATTCAATGCAATTCTTTCAATGTATTTGTGTTTTACGTATACTACTTGTTATTTGTTTTTTTATTTTAAATTGATAAAAGTGAATAAATATGTTTTCTGTTATACGTAAAATTTACATTCACATTGACAGAATTATTGAGATAATAATTTTGTTGTTTATTGAAAGCTAGAAGAATTATTTGTGAAAAGTAAAAAAAATGAATTGACTGTTTGTTTATCGATAGTTCTATCAAATCACCGTTGTATTTTTTTCTGGAAAAATACATACTGTTGGAACTAATCGATTGTTTGATATATTTAGTTGGATGACATAAACGAGTCAATTTTTCATTAAAAAGAAAAAAAAATTATAAAGCATCGGTAACTTTCTAGCAGAGATTTATTCCCAACACGGCGAAAAAATTCTTCTTTCTCATCACGAGACGCTCGCTGATTTATTTATGAGCGCGGAGAAATTCTTTTCCCTTCTAGAGAATACTTTCCAGGCCGCGATTAGAATGAGGCTTAAATGGATCCATATTCCACGAATAAGGGAAATATCGGAAAAACTTTATTCCTTTTCTATTTCCTTTTTCTAAATGGCTCGCGTTTAAATCGCGCTTCCGGAGTGAAGCCTCGATATTCAGTTTGCTGTACGTATAAAAGTTTACGTTTCAGTTTACATACTCATATTTCACGGAATGTACAGGAATACAAAACTGCGAGAGTTACTTGTTGTTTAAACAAATGAATAGTAAACTGCGCATTTTGATATTTATGAAAATAGCAGGACTGAAACAACGAGTTTTCCGTGGTCATATGTACTTCTAACTTTTTCAACGCTTAAATAGAAAGTGACGGATCCGAGATTTTTTTATAACCATTATCCGTTACCGTACATCGTAATCAAACATTACTTCCTGCATTTTTGCGGTAAAACTCTTCATGTAAAGTATGCATATATATTACGTGCATCACTACTTAAAAAATTCAGTTATTTATTACGGACTCTTGAAGCAAATTCTTCGCGATTTCCTATATTACATGAATTACATTAATTTTTTAAAAATATATATAATTTAATAGAGTTTCACTTAACTCATGGAAAAAAATATTATATATTTAAGCGTTTTTTTGTCTCTGAAAAAAAGATGCATAAATTTTATTTTTATATATTATGTAATTTATCTGCATTCGCAGGATGTCATAAATTTTTTTGATAAATTTTTATACAAGTTGTTTTATTGTGTCAGCACAGAAAATAAAGATTTGTTAAAAATAAAGATTTGTAAAACAACCAAAAACTTCATTGATTTAGCAAATTTGTAGTCGTAATAATGGACAGCTTCAAATTTTCTATGATTTTATTAAAATAGCAAAGTTATAGAGCTAATAAAGTTAGCAATTGTAATTATATTTGTTGTAATAGGACAGTAAGTTTTTTAATACAATAAAGATAATTTTCTATAAAAATCAATTCAATAAATAGAATTTTTAACGAAACGTACTAACTAAGATATCTCTTTTGCTGCTAATGAAGAAAACTTTAAAATTATACTAAGAATTTTCATTGTAGTAAAAAATTAGCTAAATTAGTATACTGATAATTACTTGCAGACATGATCTCTTTCTTATCCATCAAATCTTCTTAGTTATAAATGCTGAACTCTACTCGCATAGCAAGTTTTAACTTTGCTGGACTACCCAATCTATTTTTTCCGTACGAATCGACTAATTCTCCGTGTAATCCGTTCACGCGTATATATACTTTCTAAAGCAGTGGAGGAATGCGATACTCGTGTAACTCGCACGTTTTCCCGGACCCTACCCGTTCACGCTCGCGTGTGCATTTGCAAGTTGCACCGCTAAGAATTTTCAAATAGAGTACGTCGTCGGGTAGCGGAATCTTCGCCTCGAATCACGACAGAGTCGCCGTTTGTTATCGCGTTGTATAACGTTTTCTGTTTCCGCGATGTCCTCGTCCTCGCACGACGCGGACGTGAAAGCAGTTTCTTTTTTTTTTTTCACGTGTGCTCGTTCCATCGCTATTCCGAGGAACTTTCGAGTAGTCTTACTGAGTAAAACAGACATGCTCAAACTTGTGAGCATTAATATGTAGTAATCGAATTAATTCGTCGTAACGTGTTGTAATGTGTTCCGCAACACTTATTAGATAGAGTGAAAGGTTTTATTTTCGCAATTTTATTTTAACAGTTTTTATTCTAGTTGATTTGATCGATAATCTTACTTGTACACAACTTTTGCAAATTCTAATCTTCAAATTCGAACCCAAGAAACACACCAAGTCAAGAGAAGGTCAAAATGATTATTTTGACGTCATGAAAGTTTCTTTATATAGAAGTTTTTCTTTATATAGAAGATGATCAAAATGATAATTTTTTTGTTACAAAACTTGACAGTTTATTAACGTTGAGAATATAAAATCATTTTGATATTTTAATTTTTATATGTTCCTTATCCTCTAAATTTCTCTTGGAATAAAATCTCATTTCGAAAGAGTTAAAATACTGTTACAATTGAAAAATTTGCACTCTTGAATAAAAATGGCAGATTCTTACTCTTTTTTTTTGGAGTGAGATTCATTCCAAACGAAAGAAATCTCACTCCAAAAGTATAAAATTTCTCCTAAAAAAAAGAATGAAAATCTGCCACTCTTATTCAAGAAGGCAAATTTTTCACTTACTTTGAATAGTGGCAGTATTTTTACTTTTTTTGGAGTGAGATTTCAAGAAATTTAGAGAGTCGTTTCTTAACTATTTGTAACACTGTATTAGTTGTATTGGCTGTTTAAAGAGAATAACAAGATGTGACGTTTCGATCGAACGGGATGAAGTATCAAAATTTTGGTGAAAGGGAATTTTTCAATGCT
Organism: Atta cephalotes; assembly: GCF_000143395.1. Classification (NCBI taxonomy): domain Eukaryota; kingdom Metazoa; phylum Arthropoda; class Insecta; order Hymenoptera; family Formicidae; genus Atta; species Atta cephalotes. The sequence goes on along the minus strand of NW_012130103.1, from coordinate 266,837 downwards.
TCTCTATGCTCTTCTGGAGCAATCTGCAGTACTTTGTAGTCGCCTGGCTGATAACACCCGTCGCGTTACTTTCAAAAGCACACAAAGAATTTCCAATAGCGTTGCGCGAGGAAAATAGCGGCGCGCTCGTAACTTCCGACAGGAGAGAACGTCGGTCTATATCCTTTATGCCTCTTTCATTTTTTTTCTTTTGTTCACAAGCCGCCTTCGAATATAGAAAATTTTAAATATGATTTGTTGCCTACAGTCCGCTTTGACGGCGATAAAATAAAAATTGAAATTGAAAGTGCCTTTTTCTATTTCTATATCGCTCACTATAGCTTTCCTCCACTTTATTTCGAAGACTTCATGTAATATTAAAGAGATGAAATATATGTACGTAATAAATCGATATATAGGGAATATTATTTCAATTATATTTTCCAACTACATTGAAATTTGCTATTTACATATATTGAAATTTGATATTTACATATTTTCTCTCAAAATATAAAAAGAAGGCCAAACAAATTTTCTTAATATTTTAGTGACTTAAATTTAATAACTTTCCCAAACTTTCGCAAATTTTAAAAGATTTTGTTCACTTTGCATCTGATAAGAAATGTCTGATGCAAAAATTTATGCATACAAATTTCTATGCATACACGGTTTGAAACAAAGATTGTTGATTTTTTTAAACTATTGGTGGTGATGCGATGTTACAGAAAACATTACGATATTTTTGGAAAAAAAGGGACTCGATCGAATGAGAGAATTTCTCTGGCGTTTTGTCCCGTGGGAGAAAGTGTCCGCAGAAATCCATGGGTCGTCGTCGTTGGTTTCGGTGCAACGTCGACCGAGGCCAGTAGTCGGTAGTGATTTTTATCTCGTGGAAAAGTTTTCTTTTTCTCGCGCGTACTTTGTATGCACTTTGGTTTCCGTCACAGGGATTACGTGACGATAAAATAAGATAGTTCACACGCTCTACAAAAAATATGTCGTATTTGAATGCAACATCTTGTGGGAATCACAATTGTTATTTCGATTAAAATATGTGGAATGGAGATAAAACTCAAATTGTTTTAAGTAATTTTATTTATTTGTTTATTATATTCACATTCTGTGTTATTTATGTGTACTATTAATTCAAATATAACATGCGAATTGTTGTTACAAAAAAAGAACATTAGTACAGTGTTTTGAAAAAACACCACGCGTGAGACAGTATAAAGTCTTTTTTTCTCTCTTTGTCATTTAGATTTTGTTTTTTTAAGAAATGCGATTTATTCCACAATTTATATTATTTGAACTTGTAATAATGTTATCTTGGAATTTATTTACTTTTCTCTCTTTTCTTTTGTTTCTATTATAGTGGAATAATATATTTTTTAAACAGCGGAATATATAAGTTCTCAAAATTTCTGGTATTATATTTAGAATAGCGAAACTGATGTCTCTCTCTTGACAGACGACTGCTCCACATTATTAAGCTGTCGATCATTTAAATATATCGAAATATGCAAAATAATGTATAAGATACAGTCGTGACTAAAAATATTAAGCACTTTAATATTTACAATTTGAATTAAAAAATTGATTTATGTAACATTTGCTGTTATAAATTATCCTTTGTTTTAAAAACTTTTTAAATTTATGTATAATGCCTGTAATAGATAGCAAAATAGATAAAAAAAATTCCAGATAAATATAGATGCCTAATATTTTTGGTTATAGTTGTATGTCTGGAGTATAATTGTATCTATTTTAATTAATTCAAGATTAAACGATATATATTGCATTATTTTCTTAAAATCTCTTTTCTATATTTAAAAAAAATTCTGTATCTTTTTAATTAGTTTTTTTTTATTTAGGTTTCTCGCCTATATTTATTTGAAATCCGGTTCTGACAACCAAACATCCGTTATAATTTTCATTACAGTTTAGCTTTGTGAAGAGATGACACACTTCCGCGCGGTTCCAGCCGAATAAAAATTTGCAGCGGTGCACAAAAAACGACCCGTCCATCGAACCGTTCTATCGCACGTTTACTCTTCCGGCCGTTTGTATTCGGGAAACGCGATCTGGAACGCACATCATCCAAAGGTATCCATATAATCTATCAGTAACCTGCTGTAGGAAATTGAATGTTATATCAGCGTGCTAATCAGATTGGAACGACCAACGCGGCAGGCTGGGCGGCTACAACGCTTCTTGCTCACATCGATTTACATGGATGCATCTGCCTTTACAAGATATCCAAAAATCAATGAATATTAATTTTAATCACATTTTTTTTGGTCAATTTGGGGTATAATTTTTTCTTATTATAGGATTAAGGAAAATAATTGTTTAATGAATTTTTCAATTTTTACATATATTTTTTTACATATATTTTTTTACACATTTTATAACTAAACTTTGAATTAAAATGCTATTATTGTTATAACTAAATGTCGAATCTCTGTTAAGTAATGTCTGTTTAAACTAAAAAAAATGTGACTTCAACATTTATTGTTTCTTTCTGAAGCTTGGTTTGTCACAGTCCTCGCTTTAATTGTTAATTATTTAACAGTTTGACAGTTATAGACGTCTTGACATTTTCCTCGATGGAAAATCAATTCCAAATCGGGTGAAGAATTTCTATTGAAGATATCATTCTATGTAAATGTGCTCAATCATCATTATATGTATATTCAAATCGAACAGGATTGAATTCATATCGATTATATCTCCATGCAAGGAGAATAAATTCTAAATTTTCATTCAGCAAATAATAGAATTGGATAAATTTTGCCTTACAATGCTCTTTTTTAATAGTTTTCAAATTTTTCATTATTACTATTACCAAAATTGATTTTTTTTTCAATTCAAATGAAATTCTTTAATAAAATCTTTTTCTTATTGTTATGTACTGACTATTTAAAAAGAAAGAATAAAAAATTTATCAATAGAATACGAAATAAATAAGTATATAAAATATATTACATAGAGTAATTTAATTTTAGACTAAATTGTAAAAAATATTGTTGGAGTAGAAAATATGTACGTATCTTCAGTCTTTAGTGTTTTTACTCGTTTTGTAATATTTAGTCTCAATCAATTGATAATAGTTTTATTTTACTTTACACAAATAAATTGTTTAATGCTTGAAAAAGCATGTTTCGATGCCATATAGAATACAAATTTCTAATAATAAATTATAATAAATAATAAAAAGTACAATGCAAGCTTAACACGAACTTGACGCGTTACGAAAAAAATTTATATACGAAACATATATGCATATTAATAACGCGATAGAAAATTATAGACTATGTTGGCTGTCATTTTGGCTGTTGCAAGATCAATGTACGCTGTTCTCAGATATACTGTGCAATTAAAAGAGATAAATCGCGCACGTAATTCCAAAGAGCTATCGACGAAGCTCCTCCTTATTAAGTATGCAATGTATGTTCTTTCATATTCATTTTGCATAAGATTTAACGTGCCTCCGCCGGATTCTGACAATTACGAGAGGCCTGTCTCTGGTTTGTGGTATTCGCCATAAATTCGAACTTTAAAGGAACACAGAAGAGAGAGAGTTTTGTTGTAACTCTCGGTATTTGTACATTCAATTAAATATTTTATTTAAATGTATCGTAAACCAGGCTGAAAAATGTTTTTGAACAGGGTTATATTTTCAAGAGTACTATTCAGGATTTTGTAACTAAGTCGCACAGTTTGAAAGAGAAGCTGTAGTTCTGTCTTATTCCCATTCGTAGGCATAAATATTGCAAAGGCTTAAAGGGCACGTTTTAAATAAAACCGACGAACGAATATATAACATTTTCGGAGATATAAAGGATTTATAGAAAAGAAAGAAGGATAAAGAATAAACTTCTTTATTTAACATAAATAAAGAAATTTGTTCAACTTAACATAAATTTCCAGCATACAATAAATAATGAATTTATATTGTTGAAAAAAAGAAATAAAATAAAAAATATATGTATAATTTTGAAAAAATATACAAAAACGCAAATGAGAAAAAGAAAGTGATAAACAATATAGAAATGAATAAATAATATTTATCGAATAAGATCAAATTTTCTAAGAAATTGTCTAATTCTCTAAAAATAATACGATAATAATTTGAATAAAAACACAAAGTAATATTTGTCATGAGATATATGATAATTTTTATAAATTGCATATAAATGTAATAATGCTGCAATGATTCAATAGAATCAAAAGAAAGCACCGATGTCATTAAACAAAGGAAGCTCGAGATAACTTTCGCGCATAGGTAACAGTTTCTGTGCTACTATGCCATTAGGCAAGTGCACTTTACGTTTGAGTGCGCAATTTCCAGGATGAAACATTTACAGGACAAAACTATTATTATTCGAATAAAATCGTCGCTTAATTCGATGATATTAATCGAAGAAAATATAATAAATTTTTGAAAATTTACACGCTTTAAAAATTAAAAGCTCTTCTTGAGTTTTGTGAGAAAAATTACACTCTTCAAAAATTAAAAGTATTTCTCGATTAATATAAATTATAGACTTTGATATTTTTTCGTATTTTAATTTGTGTAAGTACCATATTCAATTGTTATCAATACTGATTTAAAATTGATGCTGCTTTAAAATATGATAAAATCAATTACGTAGGAATAAATTTTAAATGTCATAAAATTTCATGAATTTTGCATATTTGGGGAAGTTTCATCCTGATTCATTAAAAAGTCCCAGGTCCATCCAGTAACTTAATAATGAAATATTTACATTTAATAATAATATCACATAAATGCCAATCTGCAAATAGCAGTTATTTGTTAACATTGTCGCCACTAAAACCGCATATTGATGTTTATTACATGATCATGCCACATATTGTTCATAAAGAATGTAAAAGGATATAACGCTCAATGTTCTGTTTTTCTTCTTTTCGTGTCAACAGATCGAAGTAGTCTACTCATTAATTCCGGTATAGGCTCCATGTAGCTTCGATTTCTTTTTTTATTCACACAATTCCGATGACTGATGGCGAGATTCTTTCCTTGGAAGAAGTCTTCCACCTGCTTCCTTTTATAGGCAGCTTCCTTTTTTTTGTCTCCTCTTTTTCTCACGAAAGTATACCGATGATGACACATTTGGGAATCCATACGACACGTCGTGACACAATAGAAAGTTAAAGGCTAAGATCCGGAAGGAAGACGCCGATGACGACGAGTGACCCACATCCGGTGAATTAACTGTGAGAGAGTAGACGCATGCAGTCGCTTATATGAATCATTGAAGAAAATATCACCAATCGAGTAGAAACTCGGTGCTGGAGATGAGAGTCGAACCGTTCGATAACCAATACCGATTGAAAAGCGTAGAGAACGCACTTTAGAGCGTAATGAAGCCCGTGATTATTTAGTCTTCTGAATTCAATTGTTTGTTCAACAATGATTATTACATTCGACATATTACATTCCATTCAAATAATATTTCAAATATTTATCGTATCATATTCTGTGTATAATATTATTACATTGTATTGTGGTGTTTACTCTCTCAAATATGTAAACACGGCAAAATTGTTTCATGCTGCAGAAAGACTGACGATTAATTATCTGACTATGGATCGACTTCCTCACTTATTCTTTTATTGTCAGAAATTACAATACATTTAATTCATAATGTTAAATTATAATCAATTTGAATTATTTTTAATCATATCTGCAACATGCCACTGCTTTTATTTAATATGCCATTAATTTAAATAAAACAATTTAACTTTGGAAAATTTATTCTCTTTTAAATGCATACGGTAGACGATTTTTTATTTACTTTGAAACAAAATAATCATAGAAATAAATCGATTTATATTTTGATACACGTGAAAGTTAAAAATAACAAAATGTTATTTAGCTCAAGGAATTGGGTTACCATTACTTTTTGCAATCTAACAGTGTAACTGTGACTGAAAAATCCAATACGACGGCGGTCTGATGCGCTTTTTCTAATAGCTCGATAAATCTAATTTTAAGATTGAGAGAATTCATCTTTTCTTCTATTCTCTTAACTTTTAAAAATACGGAGCTATTATTGCATTTAATTCTTAAATTATATATTAGAATTATCGTATTTTATAATCTAAGACGTGCGTCTATTTTAATCAAATTTGAATTTTAGTTCTATTTTCCTATCCCTTCTATTTTTAATCTCACAAATAATTAACAAACTTTTAAATAAAATGTGAATAAATGTTAACGAAACTTTCTCGCTCGATTGAGCTCGTTCTCTTATTTAGGTCGACGCGAATATGTCTGTCTTTTATCTTTCATGTTTTTATGAAAGATAAAAATTACGTCTTATCCCCCATTCAACATAGATTATTCCATCGACATTTCAAAGATCGCAGCGATGTTGCTAGCAGCTTCTGTACTACATGGACTACCTTTAACCATTACATTTTTAACAGTAAATTCTTTTGCATAGTTGCAAGAAAAAATTGAAAAGCGGCTGTATTGAAATAAAATCCGGGTCGTATCCTCTCCATCTCGATTGACGTCATAAAATGAAAGTCCAAAAGAATTTCGTTCATGATTTTTGGAATAGAGAACATTCCGCATTCGTTAACCACGTTTCGCAACACGTAGAAATCACGTCTCCGTCGGTCAACAACAGACTAATGATTAATCTGGCATAATCTGGATGCGATTGCTCCATGTAATTGCCATCACGTATCAAGAAGTGGCATGGCGTTACGGCCATACTCCACTATCGTTGCATTATTCATGTCTCTCGGCTACACCCTAAATTCGAGGACTTCCCAGAGGATGTAACCGCCGCAACGCACCGGTAATTTCACCGTCGAGCAGCCTTGCCAGCTATCGCCATATAAATCACGAAGTACGGTGCATTAAAGACGATCCCGTGAGGGGAGAGATAGACTTCTTTGCATTATAGAGTTTAGAATCGAAAATGACATTTAAAATATTTATCACATATTCATAAGTATAATTTTCAACGGCATTGATTATGCAAAGCATTCATTCCAAACAATATTAATCATCGCAATTCTTATTTTTTTAATCAGACATTCTAAAGTATTAAATCGATGACCTAAATGTTATTAGTTTATGCAAACTAATATTACCAATGTATGATAATGAGGTTATCATTAATGACAGTAATGAGTTTACATTCCTGTGCACAGTAATAGCAACGACATTATATTCAATATATCATCATTAGACAATATATTGACCTTAGGATTGTAATTACGCTGATGACAAGGGATGAGTTGCTATGATTCTTTTATTTTTAATTATGAGTCGCCTCCGAGGAACATCTCGGAATGATTACGACGGGCGCGGCCTGGATAATCGCTGCGATGAAAAGAAATGATACGTCGCAACCAGGTTTGTACAACACATAAAAAGGGAAAGACGAGTAAAGGAAATGAAAAATGGTTGGACAATTCGTAGATCTAAAGTCGACTTCGGCTCATGAATAACGTAGGAGAGAGCGCATTAGAATATTCCCCGCGGCATAACGAATAAGGAGACATAACTTCCATTGTTATTCTTCAGGTTTTAAAGGGGAGAGCACTGACTTGCGTTGACTACGAAAAAGAAGGAAAAGTTCTACATCGGATAATGATATTTTTCGCGGAGATGATACACTTGAAAGAAAAGTCAACGCGAAATCGTCTATTTATTAATAGTGCATTAAAGCGAAGGACAGAGTTCCAGTCTGTTCTCGTTTCGAGAGAAGGGAAAATGATTGTGTGGGAGTACAAGCGCGACTCCCACAGCACCGTAATTAGGATTCTTATTCGATTATCGCGTCGACTGGAGGTCGTATTTTAATCAAGACGCAATTGTTACTGTTCCAGGTAATAGCGGCCGGTTCAAAAATTACTTGATGCGCTGAGGATGCGCCGTGATTTCTGCAACGGTGGGCTTGCCTGCGCCGTTGTGTGGGTGTCAACTTGTCTGCTGCTTGTCCTTTCGCTGTCGACATCGACCATCGCCGGTACGTCCTCTATTCTCTCTCTCTTTCTCTCTCTCTCTCT
>NW_012130103.1:224099-258706 GCF_000143395.1 Atta cephalotes | reverse complement strand
TAGTTTAGTATATATTGTTATTATTATTATATATATATATATATATATATATATATATATATTCTTAAAAATTCATACATTATATATATGAATTTTTTTTTATTGTAATATAGTATATAAAATTATATACACTGTTAAAAATAAATTGTTAATTTTAACAGTTTTGCATGTCTTAGAAAGTTCAGTATTCATTTTTAAGTTAAAATTAGCATTTTATTTTTAACAGTGTAAACATGTAATAGAATCTTGTTGTACGCTCTATTATGAATATCGTGATACTATTTGGAGCAACAGATGAGAAAATCCGCGAGCAATGAAAATTTGGGTAATTGATGCATAAAAGTCATCTAAAAATTCATTTGGATTTTTATGAAACTTTGTTTCGGCAATATAAAAATATATGTCTAAAAATGTACACGTTATAAACGATTGTACAATGCATGCGATACGTACATCATACTTGAGAACTTTCGCTAGAGGACACCTAAATAGAATATCGGATTTTCTTTTCGTGTACGCCCATCTGAGCCAGACACTTTCTTCATTTGTCAAACGAACGTGCATCACTGTTCCGCGTATTAATATGTGTCATGTAACGGAACGCGCATAGCAAGCTTCCTTTACATTGTGCGTAAATTTGTGCACGAAAGTTTAATTCTTTGAATTTAAAAATTTATTATATTTCTTTTTAATTCTTATCACTTATCAATATTTTGTATATTAATTTTTTAAATAAAAAATTTTAATTAAAGTTAAAAATATAATTTAAAAAGGAAATAATATAAGATACTATTATAATAGATAATAGATACTATTATAATAGATAACCGATTATAGTAAAGAGCATTTTGTATTTGTGTTAAAAGTGATCTATTTAAATCTTGACTAAAATTTTGTTGATTGTTATTTTAGTTTCGCGCTTGCAATTTTTACTGATTTTTAAAGGAATTTCCGTATATTTCTTTCTATATTTTTTTCCTATTTATAAATCTTTGTTCGTTTTTTATTTTATTTTTTTCTTTTCTGAGTGCTCAAAGGATTCGCTATTACGATGCCTTCTTGAAACGCTCATAGCATGTTAGAGTATAGTAAGTATAGTAAGTGTGGCAGTAGGATGCCGAGGAACCGTTATCCATCGACTCCAGCTATTTTTATTATTATCGTCGTTGTGCTATACTTTTAGTCCGAGCGTTCAAAAACGTCACTTCGACTTCTCATTTGAAGAAGTACCTTATTTCTTCATTATTATTAAAGTGCTTTTTAATGTAGGTAACTCATTAAGCCAGTTTAAATTCGAGTTCAATATGATGCTTGTAATACGCTTCGTATCGCTCTATTTTCGATCAAAAATTTCTTTAACTTATTTTTCACCAAGAATTAAATAATTTTTATTGACTTTAATCTAAAATCTCTATTATTCTTGACTTGCAAAACATTACTTTTTATATCTGATATTTCCGGAATATTAATTAAAAAAGTTCTGCCTTCTACATGTCGAAAATATTGAAGTCTTTTCAGACTAAGGTATGATACTGTGACCCAGAAAATCGAAAATTTATTTTCAAAGAAAAAATCCAACTTATCCAATATCGTAAAATATCTTGGATAAGCTGATATCGAAAGTCTCTACGTCATTATTTGAGTCATTTCAAAACATAAGCAAAAGTGAAATAAATCTAATTATCAAATCCTAAAAAAATGTGAATGTAGATTTAACATCATAAGTCATTAAATTATTTTCATTATTAATGTTGGTGTTTACATCAATATCAATCACGGTGAAGATTATCACGGTGAAGATTATATTTAACGCCATATTTATATTTTTATAATAATGAATAATGAAAAATCAATGATCAATTAATGTTAAATGTAATTAATAAAATGTAAATAATAAATAAAATCTAACTAATACTAAAGCAGGAAATTACATTTAAAGTATATTTTATAAATTGCAAAATTATTCTAATTTCTTATCTTAAAATCCATATGAAGACAGAGTTTCACTCTGATTTACGCTTAATTTGCAGAGCCGTTGCTGAAAGTCGCCGGTCGATGTCCGTCCCTCGTTGAACAGAACGTGTGTCCATCGAGAGCACCAGCCTGCGAGAATGACTACCAATGTCAAGGCACGGAGGAACGTTGCTGCAAGACTGCGTGCGGTCTCCGCTGCGTCTCAGGCGAGTTAACTGGATGCGAGCAGTTGGAGTTGGCGGCTGTGAGGAGATCGCGGGCCCTCGGCGTTCGGGGTCCCCAACAGTTCATTCCGCGATGCAACAATGAGACCGGCGAATTCGAGAGGATACAATGCGAGCCGCACGGTCGCAGTTGCTGGTGCGTCGACGAGATCGGCGCCGAGATACCCGGCACCAGGGCGCCCAGCAAGAGTGTCGTCGACTGTGACAAACCTCATAGTTGTCCAGCTCACAGCTGTCGGATGCTCTGTCCTTTGGGATTCGAAGTATAAATTCACTTTACGTTTGTCGCATTCAATTTACAGTTATCAGTATTGAAAATATCCAAGAATAAGTACTTTCTTTTTGTGCTGAAGTACATCTTTGTTACTTCTGCAATTATCACTTATTTACAGTTCGAAAATGTTAAACTTTTAAACATTTTTTCCGTAATTGTTGATCGTTCAATTTCACGAATGTCGATTTATGACATTTAATTTCTAATAAAGTACGGCTGTTAGAAATATTCAAAGATATATAAAAAAAAAGAATTCATAAAATATATTTTTAAATAGAATTTTATACTAGATATACTTGATTGTTTCGTGCCAAATAATCTTAATATGATGCTTTTCACATGAAAATCTTTTCAATACTGACATTGAAAAATTTAAACGCTTTTGTTAAAATATCTAACGTTTTCTAGATCAATGAGGTCACCGGTTGTCCCAAATGTGAGTGCAGGGATCCCTGTCGTGGCGTTACCTGTCCAGGAATTGGACAAACATGCGAATTAATCACTATGAATTGTATTCGAGAACCATGTCCTCCAGTACCCAGCTGTCGGAAGACCAGGTCCTTATCGACAATTTGTCCGGCAGGCGAACCTTTGCAGATCACTGATTCACCGCGGCCGTTTCTTTGCGGCGACACGCCAGGTAAACCAACTTGTCCGCCAATGTACAGCTGCCTGGTGGAGTACAAACAAGAATACGGAGTCTGCTGTCCGGCCAGCGTGAAGATACAGCGACCCGGTACATGTCCCGCGGAGGAATCGATGATGAATTCGTGCGGGCCCACCTGTCGCTATGACCTCGACTGTCCCGGGCCTCAAAAGTGCTGTAACAACAAGAATTGCGGCGGTAACATATGCATGATACCTGGGGATCTTACCGCATGCCATCGCGACCGCATGCTTGCCGAGATACTCAGTGTCTCCGAGCGCCAGGGTCGCGGTTACATTCCGCAGTGCATGGAAGGTGAGGAATAGGCCATCAAATATTCCTATCGATTGATTTGGTTTTGGTCGAATAAAACTTCTAAAATACAAAATAATTATACAGATGGAAGTTTCCAATCGAGACAATGCTCAAGAAATGGCCTCGTCTGCTGGTGCGTAGACGGTGACGGTAGAAAAATATCCGGCTCTATGGGGCCCGCCGAAAAGATTGATTGTAGATCGATAAGCAAAGCACGTTCGCTTCCGGCATCTTGCACGTCTCAACAATGCGCCCAAGTTTGCCAATACGGCTTTAAAACGGACGCTTCCGGTTGCTCGACTTGCGAATGTGATGATCCATGCGAAGGGTAAGCATCACCACCACAGTAATAATTAATATTTTATTTGTGAGCCAAAGCTAATAAATTATAAATTGTTTATTTGATATCTTTTATTCATCATAATTATATTGATTTTATATACGAATATCCAGTGTCGATATTATCTTTTCACTTGATTAATCAAGCTTATTTTTATAGATTTCCGTGCCCTGAAGGGCAAGAATGTATTTTAAAGCAGGAGAATAGCTGTCCCGATTTTCTATGTCCTACAAAACCGGAATGTAAACCCAGAAAGACCTATAAGAGTCCTTGTACTGTCGGTGCACCGCTGATCGATCAAGATGGAAATGCCGCAACTTGTTCTACAAATGAAACTTGCCCTGATAGTTACAAATGCACGATGGTACAGGAAGCCGATCAATCGGTGTGCTGTATGGAAACATCGAACTCTGCAAAGGCACCCACAAGTAATAATTATATAATAAATAATCAGGAATAAAGTTAATTCCATTCCCTACAAGCGAGAAACATTTTGGAACATTTTAACATTACATTTTGACATTGCAGCAACGTTACAATATTGAAATGTTCCTTGCTTACTGGGTTATTATTATAAATATTTAATCATTAATAACAATAAGTGAGAATAACGATAAGTTGGATTGAAAGAAGAAAGAAATTAGAATCATGAAAATGTCAAGTTTTTCTCCACGAATTTCACAAGAAATCATTTTTAGTGTGCGAGTATCTGCGAGATTTTAACGATCGTATGGAGGGTACGAGGGAAGGAATGTCCCTGGCAATCCCAGCACCTCAGTGCGAGGAGGATGGTGGTTACAAGTCTTTGCAATGTTACAACAGTACCAGCTGTAAATGCGTGAACCATCGCGGAGTGATCTTAAAGTCCGGCCTGGATTCAGTCGCTTCAATGGATTGTGAAGCCATCAGGGAACTCACACAGATTTGTAAGCGTTTGTACTGCAATCTGATCTGTCCGTACGGCTATGAGGTGGACGCAACTGGTTGTGAGCAGTGTCGTTGTCATGAGCCATGCCGCGATGTCACCTGCGATTCGCATGAGACCTGCACGATGATTGACGTCAACTGTGGCCCGAACGAATACTGTCCAGCGGTGCCGGCATGTCTTACGACGAAACCGGGCCAGTGCCCGTACCTCGTGCCGAGCTCATCGAGCTGCGAGCTGCAGTGCAGCAATGATCAGGAGTGCTCATCCGGCGATAAATGTTGCTCGACCGGTTGCGGTACGCAATGCGTGGCGCCGGTCATGGCCACGGCTTGCCAGCATGCTCGCGCGGTCGCCGAGCATGCTGCCAGAGAATCAGGCGAGCCCGCGAGAAGGACTTATATACCCAGGTGTGACTCCAATGGCGCGTTTGAGCCAGTGCAATGCCACAACGGTTTGTGTTGGTGCGTAGATGAAGAAGGCAAGGAAGCGGCGGGTACTCGGGTCCTCGAAGGAATCGTGCCGCGTTGTAACACACCCTTGAGATGCCCAGAAATCGATTGCAAGCTCGACTGTCCGGATGGATTTGAACTGAACGCAGACACAGGTTGCCCGACGTGCTCATGCCGCGACCCGTGTCGCAGCGTAACTTGCCGCGGCGAGAACGAGGCGTGCCGGATGGTGGAGGTCGCATGTAGTGCACCACCGTGTCCCCCGGTACCAGTCTGCTTACCGAAGAAGGACAACCCGTGCCCGAATAGTTCGCCGTTGCTCGAGCAAAACGGCTCGATCGCCACTTGTGGACCACATGGTCATCATTGCCCTTCGACGCACAAATGCGAGCTGTCGCCATTGGACGAATACGCAGTGTGCTGTCCGAAACCGCGTGAGGTCTGCTTCGAGCCACCCCGAAGAATACCATGCAATCCGAGCGTTGGCTTCAATGAGACCGAGAGATGGTTCTTTGATCCGGAGCGCAATGAATGCCGGCGCAAGAACGAGTGCACCGTCGGCCACAACGACTTCTCCAGTCGACTGGTGTGCGATACAGTATGTCCTGTATTGTCGCAGTGCGAGAGGTTGCGCGAGAAGAATCTGAAGCGGTCGCAACGACTCAAGCAGCCCACTTTCCTGCCCAAGTGCAATCCTGATAGTGGAACGTGGGAACCGGTGCAGTGTCTGGAGCACGTTGGTGTCTGCTGGTGCGTGAATCGTAAGGGCCAGCCAATTAAGGGTTCGCTCACTCGAACCGCCGAGCCAAAGTGTAACTTCCGGCAAGCAAGACGCGGCGGCAGAAGACCAGAGTCGCAGGAGATAGACCGTGAGATTCAAGCGATTATGGAGGACGCTCTGCTGAACTTGGAAACGGACGAACGGCAAACAGGAAAGATTCTCGGGACTAGATGTCAGGCGATGAAGAACAAAGGTCACGTGCCTACGATATGCGATCCACAGGGTAGATTTGAGCCTACACAATGCGCTGGTGATACTTGCTGGTGTGTGGATGAAGCTGGCAATCAACTAATTGGATCTGAGCCGTTTTTGAAGGGAACTAACATTTGCCGTAAGTGGAAGATTTTTTTAAATTAAAACTTAATTGTAATAATTTGACAAGTATATGATTAAAATATGAGTTAAATTTGAAATTAAATTTGAAGTTAAAATTTTATATTAAGATCTATTAACTTTTCAATTTAAATATGAAATAACAGAGTAAAACAAAAGATAGGATTAGTATACAAGAGATTGGAGCCATTTATCATACAGGGAATGATTGTCAAAACGCTTATAGGTAATTCAATTAATATATGTAATGTGACCAGACGTTCCGATTTCGACAAGATAGTCCCACTGTTCCATTTAACGAAAAGTAGCGAAAAAGTCTCACTGAAAAATATTTACATTTTGCCAAATTATAGAATCACAGAACAAATTATAGAATCATAGAATATGTATTATCGCTTCCAGGAAATAAGCAGCAGTTGAATGAATTTTCTCTGCAATGAACGAAGTATGGACAGCAGAAAAAAGTGAACTTTGAGTTTGTATTCTAAACTAATATTAATAACAAAAATTAATTTTAATTTCATTTGCCAAGAATTTTATATATTTCTTAAGTACTTAACCTGACTTATTAAAGCAAATAATTTAGAATGAAATTAAATATAAAATAGTAATTGTATTATTTTTAAAAAATAAATTACTATTATTATACTTATCTTTATATCCATATCTACCTCCTTTTCAATCCCACTTAAGAAAGTCCTAGTTTAGATCTAAAAATATCTGGTCACATTAAGTATATCTAGTCACATTAAATATTAATATATTAATATTTAATATATTAATGTATGATAGGAGATTCTCTTCTTTTAACTATAAATTACTTATAATTAATACTTATAATTATACTTATAATTATAATTAATATAATACTAATTTATTATATAAAATGATTTGCGCCAAAAGTCGTGTATATTACTTATAACGACTTTTTAAAAAATGAAATGAATAAATTTTTCTTATCTCTTTTTTATCATTTGATATTACCAATAGCATTTCTTGTAATATAAAAAGTAGAAAATGGAATGCCTTAGATAATTTTTGCTCTGTAATTATTAATCATTATTGTAACAAAGTTTGTGAATATAATCTTTTTCATTAAAAACATGTATTAACCAAGATAGTCGGGATTAGTTGCAATGCGTGACAGTCAATTTTAGTCTCTTTAAATCAGCAATCTCTTTTGTAAATTTGTAAATTTAATCTCTAGAGATGTTTTATATAGATATTAATGTTCTTTCATATAAAAATTATGTATATTTATATACATATAAATTAATACGAAAATAAATTACACATTTGTGATTAAAAAATCATTTTATTTATATAAAATGATTTCATCAATCATTTTATTAAAAAATCATTTTATTTATATAAAAATACTATACTATTATTTCTTAAAATATAGAACTAAAATAAAAATTGTATTTTTTGTGTTTTATCCACATAAAGTATGTTATTATTAATTTTGGAATGTGTGACAATTGATGTGTCAAATTGGAATAATTGTCACATTTTTTTCACAGCTTTAAAATTATATATTATATTATATATAATTTTAATAATTACTTATTTGTACGATAATATATTCAAGATTAATATATTTTTTAATACCTAAGGAATGTATTACAACGTGTTTAAAAATCTTACATCCACATTTTTAAAAAAACCATTGAAAAATTGTAACAATCGGTCCTAATCTCCCCGATTTCTCATAATATGACAGTCGCATACACGCGTGTATTTCTCTAAATTAAAATTCTTAATTATAAATTTTAACAACAATGTTTTATTGCAATTTAAACATAATATCTGTTATATTATTTAGTACCCACTCCAGTCGAAGCTGTTGAAGTGACGTTACGTTTCCCCGGTCGATTTCTTGCCAACGACGAGAAGCGATTCGCTCGAGAGGCCGAGAATTTTCTGCACGAACTAGGTGCGAGACTCCGAAAAGACATACGAGTAGAAATCAATCAGGATTCGGCAATCTTGAGCTTCGAGATTGTCGGCACGAACAAAGTAGACGTGGCGTTCCATTTGGAAGAGCTCACGCGAATTCAGAAGTTGTCCTTGCTGGGTTCGTCTGCGGATGCGACGACTTCACGTTTTACGCATCGCTCTGTACCTATGGCAACGCAGAGCCGGATTGTCACACTGGAACAACGTGAGATCCTCACGCAAATGGAATCGCCGTTTTATCAAACAGCTACGATCGTGCTCGCAGCGAGCAGCGCCTTCATTATTAGTAGTCTCGTTATTCTACTAATGTTGTACCGCAAAAAGGTAGGAACTTTTAAAATTTCGCTGAAGATATTAACTCTTTAGAACAGTGAGGGTTTAAGCACAAAGATGGCCATAATTGAATTGTGAAATGGAAGTCGTAGATCGATGCATAATGATTGATGTACATGCGTCTTTCTTAATTGTTTCTCATCTTTGTGCTTAGGTTGTGCTTGACTCTATTGAATTCATTCAATATATTATATTCTTTATATTTGCAAATTTGAATTATTGTTATTGAAGTAAATTTAGTATTTACGTATATATGTACTTATTTTATGAGTTATATTGTTTTGGTTCTTTAAATTCAATCAGTTTTTAATTAATACAAATTAAATGAGTTTCATGAATCCAATTTTAATAACAGTGTTACAAATTTTGATATTATATTTTGATATTATTATTTTCAGAGTATTAAATATCTTATGTTTAGTCTTAGTCAATCTAAATGTACATGGAAAGAACGATTTTGTTGAAGTATCTAAAAATTTAGCTAGATATAGATTTAAAAATAATTTTGTTGGGCCATCTTAATAATTCGATAGGAATCTCAAGCGTGATGAGTATAATATTGCAAAAAGTTTTGACATTCTAAAGTAGCCTACATAATAATTTTTGATGGTCTAAAAAATTATTTTTAAATTTATATCTAGCTAAATTTTTAAATATTTTAATAAAACTGTCTTTTCCATGTATCAATTATATCTTAATCTAAGTTTCATTTAATATATTTTTAATATCGTTGAGAATTATTTATGATACGACTATCATTAAATTTTCTAAATAAATCTTGTAGATGAAGCTAAAGGATCCCTCGAAAATGTTTCCAATGGATCAACACTTCCTCGCTTATAATCAACAGCCGGTTTACGTGATATCAGGATCGGAGCAGAATGAGAAAGAAAAGGAAGCTGCGGCACAGCAGAAGCTAGAGAATATTCATACATCGGACACTATTGTCGGAGCATAAAACGATTCGCTTTTTACATAGATAATTTCCATCTTGTACGATAGTGATTCTTAAATTTCTTTTTCCAGGTGTACTCAAATTATAACAATCGATAATTCTTTAATTTTTATACCTTTTTCTATATCTGTAACATTTTTTTTTATACGCGAGACGTATAATATAATTGGTAAGGGGATAATTTCTCGTAAAAACATATATTAAAAACATATATTAAAAGTATAGAAAAAAATTTTTTTAGTATGATTGTTTAATTTAAAAAAATGTTTGTTTAAAAAAATATTAAATGTTTGCTAAGAATATTAAACAATTAAGAACATGTTTTTATGTTTTTACAACTTTGAATGTGTTTGATGTCTTATATACATAACTGAATTTATTCTTAACTATTAGCGATTAATAAATAAAAGCTCACAAATCATAAGTGCAACCTGGAAAAGTGAAGTAATGTCGTACATGGTATAGTATACATCGTAATCAAAACAATGTCATGATATTTCACTGTCGATATTTCGTCCTAATTTATTGTCCACGAGATTCATCATTACGGTCCAGACTTGACGATCAAACGAATGCATGCGACATTGGATCCGGTGTTCATACATCTGACTATATAGATTCTATAAAGACAACTATTAAAGACTTGTTCGACATTATTTACATAATGTAAATTTACATAATGTAAATCATTTGTTTCAAATTTATTAAGTGATTTTGACAAAATATAGAGGATGATTCAGAAATGTAATCTATTATTTTAAAGTTTAAAACAAATAACGATTTTTTTGTGAAATCGGAAACATTTACTCGCGAATAATGAATTTATCGACGGACATTTGTTTGATCGTCGAGGATATAGGTATGGGAAATGATTTTATTATATTTTCATTGATATTTGTCTTCATTACCTCTTTGATGTGTGAATCATTAACGCAAGATTGTCCTGGGTTTAAAAATCCTGAGAAATCATTACGTTAATACGTCCATACAATTGTAAATAGATTATTATATTTATAGATTTATACTGTGTTCGATTATATATATTTATATAGACTAATAAAGATCGAAATTCTCCTGTTTTTCAATAATAAGAACATTGTCCCAACCGACAATTTTAGCACATGAAAACCAGTCAAAATTAACATAAATTTGATTCCGAACGATTTCGGTTTATGGAATATTAAAGACATTTTTGAACAAAATGAATGGTGTGAAGTAAGTATTTAACCTTTAATACACATGTCTGGGTCATTTGTGTTCTGCGCATTTCTTTCACTTCTGGGTCATTTGTTCATCCAGAGGTGAACTTCAAAGTTCCAGTTAAAGGATACGCACGAAAAGCCGACGCACAAAATTTATTTTTTAGATACCAAACTTTTTTTAAGAATAGAAAAAAGACCGGTATTTGACCAGGTGCTCTTAGTATTTCAAAAAACAGAAATGGGCAGAACACGAATGACTTAAAGGTGTGTATTAAGGATTAAAAATGATTAAGTAAATTGCATATAATAATTAAAATTTGCTTTTTACTAAATTAATAAATATTTAACTTATGTCAGCTATTTAAAGTCAAGCAAACTTCATATCAATGCTCAAACTTTCGACGAACCACAATATTTGAAATCATAACTGTTCGAAAAAATGTCTGCAATATCCGAAAAAATATTAACACACTGATTTACGCTTTGCGACAATCGCTCATGTTGAACTCGACACTCCCGACGCGTCCGAATCCGAGATACGTTTTTATGAAATTCGAAAGACGACAATAACTTTACATCGATATCCAAAACTCGACGCGCCAACTGCAACGCAATAGGGCAGAATTCCAATTGCGTTTGACCATCCCACGTACAAATTTGTGCTAATTTATGCTACGACAATTACTCACTGCCAGATTCAACACTCCTAAATACCTGTTCAAGATGCTCGAAAGATCGCAGCAACTTCACTCTGATTCTAGAATTCGAGAAGTTCGACGCACCAACGGCCAACAGTCCGATCAGAGCAACGCCATAGAATCGTGAAATACGGATCATTTGGCAGTCTCACGTACTAATTTATGCTCCATAATAATTCGACACTAATAGTACACTACAGAAAGTTAGAAACCAGTAAGACCACGGCACTTCACTCCGATGCTTCGAGCGAGCCAATTTATTAATCGCCGGTTAACAAGAATAGTTCGCACACGTTATTCCACGACAATCATTCGCCAGATTTTATGTCCCGACAATCCTACAACATTCATTCCTCATACGAAACTCGTTCTGAACGGAAAAAATACGTACGAAACATGGAACGACGCAAAACGCGTTAAACATATACCAACGCATGCCGGGTAGTGCCAGGCAGTGCCGAGTCGCCCAGCTAACTGACGAGTGTGACGCGCAATAGACTATGTGACGTCACCACGTGCGTCGTACGATAATCATGACCGTTAACATTTTCAAAAAAACGGTCGCCGTGTTTTCGCATCGCTAAGCCGTGCATTAATCAACTGTTACCACATTTCTATCGTCTTATTCTATGATTTATCTTACATATCAGATAGTGGATATGAACGATGTGTTGATCGTTCATTTATACTATTCGAATCTGCCCAAGCAAAACAAGTTATAATATTAAAATGATTATTAAAAGACACTTTTAAATTATTTCCGATTCGTTTTAATCTTTATAGTACACATGTTAATTTTTGACATCCTTAATTCACTCGTTCGGTCATTCATGTCCTGGCTTAATTTCCATCCTTTACAAGTATATAAAGTATAAATTATTAAATAATTTTTATATATATTTTGATATCTTTAGAAAGTATTTGTGCAGTTATATAATAAATTGTAGATAAATTATTGTAACTAAATATAGTCACACTTCGTCAGTTAGCTGGGCGACCCGGCACTGCCTGATACTGCCTGGCACGGCCGACGCGCAATAGACTCTGTGACGTCATTACGTGCGTCTACGATATTCATGACCGTTAATATTTTCAAAAAAACGGTCACCGTGTCTTCGCATCGCTAAGCCGTGCATTAATTAACTGTTACCATATTTCGTCTTATTCTATGGTTTATCTTATATATCAAATAGATGTGAACGATGTGTCGATCGTTCATTTATACTATATATATATATATTCGAATCTGCCCAAGCAGAACAACAAGTTATAATATCAAAATGACTCTAATGACTATATTTAGTTACAACAATTTATCTACAATTTATTATATAACTGCACAACTTTCTAAAGATGTCAAAGTATATGTAAAAATTATTTAATAATTTATATATACTTATAAAAGATGGAAAAGCCAGGATACGAATGACCGAACGAATGTATTAAGGATATCAAAAACGTGTGTACTATAAGGATTAAAACGAATCGGAAATAATTGAAAAATGTCTTTTAATAATCATTTTGGAGTCATTTTGACTTTATTATAACTTGTTATTCTGCTTGGGCAGATTTGAATATATAGTATAAATGAACGATCGACACATCCATTATCTGATATGTAAGATAAACCATAGAATAAGACGATAGAAATAACAGTTAATTAATGCACGACGATTTAATGATGCGAAAACACGACCGTTTTTTTGAAAATGTTAACGGTCATGATTATCGTACGACGCACGTGATGACGTCACAGAATCTATTGCGCGTCACACCTCGTCAGTTAGCTGAGCGACCCGGCACTGCCTGGCACTGCTCGGTACGCGCTGGTACGTGCTTGACGCGTTTTGCGTCGTTCCGTGTTTCGTGCGTATTTTTTCCGTTCAGAACGAGTTTCGATGAATGTTGTAGGACATAAAATCTGGCGATAAATGATTGTCGTGGAGATCGCGTGCGAATCTATTCTTGTTAATCGCGAATCGTTGCTCGCTCGAAGCATCGGAGTGAAGTGCCGCGGTCTTACTGGTTCCTGACTTCCTGTAGTGTACTATTAGAAGTGTCGAAGAATTATTATGGAGCATAAATTAGTACGTGAGACTGCTAAATGAACCGTATTTCACGATCCTGTGGCGTTGCTTTGATCGAGCGGTTGACCGTTGGTGCGTCGAAACTTTTCGAATTCTAGAATCAGAGTGAAGTTGCTGCGATCTTTCGAGCGTCTTGAACAGGTATTTAGCGCATCGGGAGTGTTGAATCTGGCAATGAGTAATTGTCGTAGCATAAATTAGCACAAATTTGTACGTGCGATGGTCAAACGCAATTTGAATTCCGCCCTATTGCGTCGGACGTTGCAGTTGGCGCGTCGAAACTTCGAGTATCGGCGTAAAGTTATTATCGTCTTTTGAATTTCATAAAGATGTATCTCGGACGCGTCGGGAGTGTCGAGTTCAACAATGAGCGGTTGTCGCAAAGCGGTTGTCGTAAATCAGTTAACATTTTTTCGGACATTGCGAGTTTCGAACAGTGATTTCGGATATTCGTGGTTCGTCGAAAATTCGAACATTGATATGAAATTTGCTTGATTTTAAATAGACATTGATAAGTTGATTATTTATTAATTTAGTAAAAATTTTAATTATTATATACAATTTATTTAATCATTTTTAGCCCTTAATACACACCTTTGAGTCATTCCTGCCCATTTCTGTTTTTTGAAATATTAAGAGCACCTGATCAAATACCGGTTCTTCTTTTCTTTTTTCTATTCTTTTTTCTATTCCTAAAAAAAATTTGGCATCTAAAAAATAAATTTTGTGCGTCGGTCTCAATTCCTTTAACTGGAACTTCGAAGTTCATTCTCTGGGTCACAAATGATCCTAGATGTGTGCAGAGTGTACATTTTCTGTAAAAAAATTTTTTTTTAAAACTAATTCTTGATTGTATTGCGAGAATATTTCGCGAATTATTAAAAAAAGAATTTAACCCTAAAACAACATATCAGCCCTTAATAAACGCTATTTTTGGTACTCTTGTTCTGAATGTTGTCAGTAATATGATATATTATGCTGTGTGTAATGTTACAAAAAACATTTTCCTAATAAATTACAAATTCTTTTAACATAATAGCAATAAAATGTATTGTTTTAAAATGTAAATGCAATATATCTTCAATTTATAGCCACTCGTGTATATTAAAAAAACATTATTTTCAGGTTATTTAATAATTTAAACTTTTTGGAAGGCCGACACTTGAACTAATTTTTTTTTAGTAGTAGTTTGGAATGTCAATTTTAAGATACTGAACCATACTTTTTCTTTAAACATTTTTGTTTCAGAGTTTTATATTTTTATATGAAACAGTTCATTTTTCTGATTTCGTTAACTATATTTAATTATAACAATTTATCTACATTTTATTATGAATATATAACTGCACAAATATTTTCTAAAGATATCAAAATATATGTAATAATTGTTTAATAATTTATATATACTCGTAAAAGTAATGAAAATTAAGCCAAGATACAAATGAACATGTATATTAAGGATATCCAAACTAACGTGTGTAAGGATTAATTATTATATACAATTTATTTAATCATCTTTAATTTTTTTTAATTCTTTTTAAAGCTTTGCACAAATAAATTGATATAAAGTGTCTTAACTTTTATTAAAGATACTCTATACTAGACAGCTGTACATCAATAAATTGGACAAATTGATTTACCTGGCATTTTGTAAATAGTCGTTGCGAATCGATGATCTGCAAGGATTCGCCTGCATATTAGAATGTTGATGAAAGTGTAATATTCTCACAGGTAGTTAACGGAGGACATGGTGTTGTAAAACATGCCCGCATTTGTAGCATGCATATCTTGTTTTTTGGACATTCAACGTTGGAACACGGATCCCAGCACTTGCACGTTTGACAGCCGGTGACTTCATCGGTCTATCAAAAACGTTCGATTTTTCAATAACAGTATTTAAAAATTTTTATGTAAAACACATAACAAATCAAGATTATTTTATGTAAAGAAAGAATCTAGTTTAAAAATACACACGTTAATATACACGTTTCGATCATGCGTGTCTTGGCTTAATTTTCATCACTTTTACGAATATATAAATTATTAAACAATTGTTACATATATAATTGTTACATATATTTTGACATCTTTAGAAAATATTTGTGCAGTTATATATTCATAACAAAATGTAGATAAATTATTATAACTAAATATAGTTAACGAAATCAGAAAAATGAATTGTTTCATATAAAAATATAAAATTCTATTTAAAAATACACAAATTTTTTTTTATATCTCTATATACAGAGTGTCTCATTTTTAGTAAGTTCTATCAATTTTCTTCAGAATTATTAATAGTATAAAAAATGTTTTAAAAATGTTTAGAAATGTAACGAAAGAAAATGAATGTATAATTGTGTTATTTCTTACATATAAACAGACCGAAGAATTACATATAAATACTGCATCTAAAATATATTTCTTATATTATTTATATCTTTGTGGACAAATTGAAGTCAAACTACTAAAGAGAATATTTTTTTTTTAATGAATTTAATTGATCCAATATCTGTTATTAACTTACAAGAATTAGTAATTCGTCATCTTACTGATTTTCTCATTTTATTCCCTCTTTATCCTATTTGTGATTACATATTTTCAATAATGATAATAAATTTATATTAAATATGCTAAGTCTAAAGTATAATTATATATATAGTAAATATATACATACTTCATGATTGAATCCCCAGCGGCATATCATTATGGGACACATGATAGGTGGGCACGTCTCGTTTGTAGCATTCTTGCTAGTCATACTAGTGTCAATCTCATCGATGATCGGCTCTGCCATCATAAATTAATTCGTAAATAATGGAACTCTGTTTTCGTATAAACATAATGAAAGCAAGACATTAAAATAACGAAAGAATAATTAAAAGACGATTAAGGATATAACGGCACAGTAATTTATGCACAATGAATTTTCATTATATTAATATATTTACTTTATGATTATACAAATATATTGAAAAATTGAATAAAATGAAAATTTGGACTTTATTTCAAGCTATTTTAAGCGATATCTGATAATTATTCCGTATTTTCGTGCTTTCGGCATACATTAGAGAAAATATTTTTTGAATCTCTTTTGCCTTTTATATTCATTATAGTTAAATTAACATAATCGATTCAAATCAAAAGACAAAATCACAATATGAAGTTTCGATGATGTAGATACAATACTTAAGACTGCCTTCAGACAATATGGTCGACGTATACGCCAACTTCGCAAACATTTGTTAAATATTGATCAATATATTCAATATAAATAATTATGTCATGTATGTGTATGATATTTGCTTATGTTGATATATATTTATCAAATCGTTGGGAGGTTCCTTTATAGAAGAAAATAACGTAATGAAGAATAAATTATTGCGACAGTCGTTATGATGAAAGCTTATCATTAAAATAAAACTGATAAGAGAGAGCCTATGTCTTATTTTAATGATAAAATTTTTAAAAAATTATGAAAGTTTTTTCATATTCTTATTTCTTTCTTACTCTTTTTGTATTATTATGGAGAAAGAAAAATATATAATTACAGACTTTTTTTGTGCAAATTAAAGAATAATATATGGTTAATGTGTAATAATAATGTTAAAAATTTTTTTCTCTTGTATCAATTTTTTAATACAAAATATATTTATGAGAGATAGGAGCGCTAAATTGAAGATGCGTTACCGAATAAATTTTTAATGCAATTTCTCTATTTATTTCCTTGTCCTTTTGCAATAAATTGACACAAGAAAAAAAAGATTTTTAAACGTATATTTTTCCATTTGCATAAAAAATAAAATTTACTATATATTGTTTTCTCGGGTATATAAAAAATCGAGTTTTTGAATACTTTCTGACAAAAGTGTAGGACAATGACAATGATAATAAAAATAGCTTCAGTCAATAAATATCGACTTCTCGGTATCCTATTTATTAACTTAATTATCATTTTATCATTCTTATTATATGTATCTAATATGTGATAGTGTTTCAAAGCGGTATCATAAGCGAATACTTCTAAGTAACTCAAAGAAGAAAACATGAAATGTATAACGAATGACAATTTTTTAAAACAAAAGAATATATGAAAATTATATAATATAATTTTGATAAAGTAATGATTTGATTTCAATAAAATGCGCGTTCTTTTTGTTATGTTAACTTTTGATTAATAGCAGGAAATTAAAAAAATCGGAATTAAAAAATCAATAATGATTGCTTTTTATAAGATTTCGCCATTAATGTTGGAAAGAATTAGAGTAAGTAGAAAAACAAGGTTGTTACTTTAATTTGAAAGCCGTCTCATAAGCAAAAAGTAAACTTTTCACTTTAATTATCAGAATAAGAGCGGTCCCATGCAGGTATTTAAAAATTATATTTAAATCTGGCGTTGCTCAAATTAAAATGCACAATGAAAATGACTATTCATTTTTAAATGTTATTTTATAACGATTGTTTTATCTGCTTGTTAAGTTTTACGTTTGTGTGCTTGTTAAGCTTTACGTTTACGTTTTACATTGGACGGAAATGTGTCTAATTAGCAAAGAGTAGATAATGAAACGCTAAATAAAATAGAAGAATAGAAAACGTACTGGCGGTGATCATTGTTGCTAGCGAGAGGATGAACAGCAGACAAGCCAATGACAGCCACACGACGGCGCAAGTAAGTCCATTGTTGTAAAAATTACGGCGCATCTTCATTGCATTAAATAATTTTTGAGTCAATTACTATTACCTAGAATAGTGATAATTACTTCATGATTAAAACACAAACTCCAGCGAGAATAGAATGAAACTTTATCCTTTGTTTTAACGGAACGAATTTTTCTTTTTAATGATAAAATTTTATTACATTATATCAGCCTCTGAAAAGTCTTTGAATTTGGAATGTAGTGAGGAGACATGAATAATGCAACGAGATAGATATATGGCTGAGATATGCTGTCGACGGAAACATGATTCTAGGTATTGTAATAAACGCGATTGACAAACGCAGAAGATTACTCTATTCCTGAAATTTCGATGTTCTTGAAATTCTCAAGATTCTTTTATTTCATGATATGAAATATGATGGAGAGAATACGAAATTAATTTTTATTCGAAGTAGCTTACAGCTGCATATAAGCTACTATTCGATTTTTTCCGCAATTATATACATAAATATATATTGCTAAAAATTCATATTATTAATTAAAAACCAATAGCATTATTTTAATCCTTGACAAAAATATGCCAAACATATTCATTTGATGACCTAAATAAAAGAATAAATTCGATCATTCAAGGAAATTTTTGCTAAAAGGCAAAGTCCATTAAATATTCGCGAGATTAAAAATAGAAGTGATGGTTAAATGGTTAAGACTCGAATTTGATTAAAATAGACGCATATAATTTATAAAACATGACTATAACATAAGTGAAGATTTAAATGCAATAATAATAATAGCTCTGTATTTTTATAAAATCGGGGAAATAGAATGAATATTATTTTTTGCCACTAATAAAAATAATTTTATCGATCTTTCAAAATATGCACAAAAAAAACTGCTGCCGTATTGAACCTTTTCATTAGCTATTGTACTTTCTTTTAATAAAAGGATATAAGTGAAGAAAAAAGATTATCATAATTAGATAACTAATAATCATTAGTCCTTTTGCAACAAAACCGTTGAAACCGTTACCATGTTTGAGTATTCGAGTAAATGATATAATATAACAAAATTATGTGCAGAATGATAAGAGATAAATTTGAAATATTATTCGAATGAATGTAATGTTGAATGGAATAATTATTGTTGAATGAAGCAATTGAAAAAGCTAATAAACGATAACGAGCCTTATTACGCTTATAAAATATGATTCACATTTTTATTATGGCATTAGTTATCAAGAGATTTAATTCTAGCACCATTTCTATTCAATCAGTGATCATTTTCCCCAACGTTTCATATAAATAATGCGTATGTCTGCTCGATGATTATAGGTTATTCTTTATCAGCATTTCCGGATCTTATCCATTAACTTTTTATTGTCGTGGCATTATATTCTGAACGTGTTATCGTCTTATACTTTCGTGAGAAAAAAGAAAAAAGAAATAGGAAGTTTACGAGAAGAAGAGCAGATGAAAGATCTTCTCCAAGAGAAGAATTTTGATATACGTTACTGGAATCGCTTGAATGAAAAAAAAGTCAAAGTCGCATCAAGCGTATGTCGAAAGTACGATGCGCCTGCACGAAAAAAAAGGAACAAATATTGTGCGTCGAATCGTCTTACATTTTTCGTGAACTGTAAGATTCGCGAAAGTTATTTTCAAAAGAAGAATTTATTTGCCAATTGTTATACAATGGTTTTTTTTACTACTTACTTTACTTTCTGGACTTAAGTCTGTTAAATGTACACTATGTTTTGCTTGTGAGGAACTCGGAAAAACTGTTGCTGCAGTCAGAAGGTTTCCTTTTTATAGAATTAGAATTTCCCTCTCTTTTTTTATTTTAAAGTTTTTTATTTTCTTATCTCGTCTTAAACAATACATGTGGAGAATGAGTCACAAAACTAAATGTAGTATCGTTATGTAAATGATCATTATGATGTGTTTTAATGTTAGTAGATAATCTTTATCGATATAGTAAACATATATTTAGATGTCTAATGATACATAAAGTATAAGGATAGAATTACTCAACGAACACAGTCAAAGATAAAATAATATAAGATATTGAGATTCAACTTACTGTAAAACATATTTTGAATTAATATAAATTTTTTTTCTGTTTGGTCAGTTAAATGCTTCAAAGTATTTGGGGACGTTGATTGCATCTTTAGTTAATATACTTAATACTTAATTAACTATAAATTAAGGATATTAATGGTTGAACTCAGTGTCAAAACTGATATAATAGTTTCAGTACATAAAAATCAGTCGAAATAAACGTATGTCCGAATGATTTCAGAGTTATGGGATGCTGCTTTTAGGAAACATGAATGTTGTAAAGTAAATGATTAATTTTCTTTATTCTGTTTAAAGCTTTATAAATTATAAGCCAAATAAATTACTATAAGGTGTTCTTATTTTTACTAGAGGTACTCTACACTAAGCAGCTGTACATCGAACAAGTTGATTTACTTGGCGTGTTGCAAAGAAATAGTCGTGACGAATCGATGATCTGCAAGGATTCGCGTACAAATCAGACTGTTGATGAAGACGTGACGTTCACACATGTGATACCTATTACAGGACATGGCGGTATAAGAAAGATTGCAAGAATTCTGGCTCGCAGATCTGGCTTTCCGGACAAAAAAATGGCACAGAAACAGGGAATCCAGCACGAGCATATGGGACAATAGGTGACCGGATTAATCTAATGTAAAATAGTAGATCTTTCAATAAGAATACTTGAAAAGATTTTCATGCGATATAAATTAAGATTATTGCATGTGAAAAAAGAATTTATTCTAGTTTAAATTTCTATTTAAAAATGCACACTTTTATACATTTCTATATAAGATTCCCATTTTAATCAATCCAGTTAATTTTTTTCAATGTTATTAATAATATAAAAATGTTACAGATGAAAATGGAATGGTTTCAAGAGGGTATTTTGCTTATTTTCTCTAGGTGGAGGTGTCAAGAAGATCATCTTTACTTTAATTTACATACATAATCAAAATTAAAGAACTAATTTGATGCAGTCATGTTTATAATTTGATACAGTAACAAATATAATCTATATGTATGAATATATGTATGTCATCTTATCCGTAGTCATATAATTATGTCATTTTTTATAAATAGACACCATAAAATTATATATGAATATGCCTAAAGTGTAAATTTCTTATTATTGTATATTATCCATTTTTTTGTAGACAAATTGAGATCAAATTACAAAAAAACTATTTATTATGATCTAAACTTTAATGAGTTCAGCATCGATCCGTTATCTGTTATTAGTTTAACAAAATTCGCACTTCGTCATTTTATCCATTTTACTAACTTATCTCTCTCTTGTCTTACTTGTTTTTGAACATTTCAACTAAGTACTGATAATTTTAAATTTACATTAAATATGTTAAACATAAAGTAGATAGTTTTTTTATATGTATATAAATATGTATATAAATATGTATAAAATATGTATATAATTATATGTATATAATGGATATATACTTCTAATCCCCAGGGGCAATATAAAGTACATATGATTGGTGGGCACATTACGTTGATGGTATCTTTACTGACCACTTTGGTGCCAATCTTATTGATGGTCGACTCTGCAAATTATTCATTTTATAAATCCAAATATAATTCGGTTTTTTTTTATTAACAGAGTTAATGCAAGACATTAAAATAATAAAGAAATGATTAATAAAGATGATTAAAAATATAACGACGCACTTTGTGTTAATAAATTTTAAATGTATAAATATATTACTTCATGATTATATCAGAGAATTAAAATATCTTTTATTTATTAGTTATTAGGCTGACAAATTCAATTCGAATGAAGAAATAAAATTATGATGTAGAGCTTTCATGATGTTGACATAAAATAATAGAATAAAGAATAAGTTAATGCATCAGTTTTTATAACATGAAATTTTATTATTAAAATAAAACAACTAACAAGAGAGGTTATGTTCTGTTCTTTACTGGTTTTGATGAAATTTGCAGGAATATTAGAGGATAGAGAAATTTGGAACAGTCGGAAGTAAAAAACTAATACAAACTACAACTTTTTACAAAATAGTTTTGTAATTATTAGAGTGATTTCAAAGAGAAGATAATTAGATTTTTTAATTTAATTGCAATTAAATTAATTGCAAAAAAAAGATAGATTTCTAACACGTTTCTTTGAACGCGAGCACTTATAAGCTAGAAGTGAATATTTTAATCTTTTTTTTAATCATTTTTTAGAACGATCACGTTGTACGGTCCAATATTCACAAATTCTATTTTAATCCAATGTTGCGTAAACCAAAATATACAATGAAAATGTCTATTCACTTTCGAAATATATTTTATCACAATTTTGTTTTCTTTGTTTCTTTGTATTTGCACATTGAACAGAAAGGAGTCAAACAAAGAGTAAATAATAAAATGCTGAAAAAAATAGAAGAATAGAGGACATACTAGCAGTGATCGTTGTTAATAGCGAAAAGATGAACAGTAGACAGGTCAACGACATCCACATAACGAGGAAAGTCTACTGCAGGAAAGTCTACTGTTGTAGGAATCACGGCGTATCTTCATAGAATCAAGTAATTTTTTAACCAGTTGCTATTACCTATCTGGAATAGTAACAATTGTTTCTTAATTAAAATATGTTTTTAACGACAACAGAATGAATCTTTCTTCGTTCTTTTACTTTAATGAGATGCATTTTTCTTCTCGATGAAATTAAAATGTTACATTCTTTAAAAAGTCTTCGAATTTAAGATATAACCAGGATCAGATATGAATAATATAATGAAAGTGCAATGGGAGGTATGGCATCGATAGAGACATAATTTGCATTGCGATAAACGTGATTAACGAATGCTATTCTATTCCAGAAATCTCTATGTACTTGAAATTCTTAACTTCTCTTTGTGAATAATATTGTGAATAATCTTTGTAATATGAAATGAGAAATGGAATGGAGAAAATATGATCTTTATTTTATTCGAAACCGGCTTTTTGATATTTTTTCCGCAGCTATGCATAGACGAACACATACTGCTAAAAACACAGTAATTAAAAAAAATGACATTATTTATCCTTTATAAATATATGCAAAATATATTTATTCATCAGTCTAAGAGAACGAACTAGATCACGTGAGAAAAATTTTATTAAAAGATATAGTCCGTTAAAAATATTTGTGAGATTAAAAATAAAGGTAATGAGCAAATGGAATCAAAACTCGAATTTCGATTGAAATAACATACGTTAGTTTATAAAACATGACACTTGTACCCTAATGGACGACTTAAATGCAATAATAGTATTATAGTAGCTTTTTATTATAGTAGCATTTTTATTATACACAATCAGGAGAATAGAATAAAGATTAATTTTTTCTATTAATAAAATTAATTTTATGGATCTTTCGAAATAAGTACAACAGATTTCTGCCGTATTGAATCTTTCTATTACAATCTTTCTATTACCATTGTACTTCCTTTTAATAAAAAGATAAGTGGAAGAAGGCTATCATAGTCAGGTAACTTATCGTTTTGCAGCATGAAATCATTTTTATCATTTGAATATTCGAGTAATAATTATGACACAATATAATATAACAAATTATATACAGAATAATAAATTTGAAATATTATCTAAATTATAATTTGCCAATATAAATGGTTCTTATTACTATACTACTTATTTTATTTTATGGATTTTACTTAAGCCTGTATAACGTACTATGATCTGCTCATGAGGAACTTAAGAAACTACTGCTAAAGTTCGAGGCTTTTCTTTTTATAAAACTAGAGTTTCTCAAAAATTTTTTATTTTTAAGTTTTTTTATCTTATCCGAAATCAAACACGTGAATAATGCAAAACAATGAGTGTGATTTGCAAATGAATGTTGCAAAACAATAAGTAATACTCTATATTATACATAAACGTTATAGCGATAATGTTAGCAAATTACTCAATAATCGCAAGTTACTCAATAATCTTATCGTTAATAAACGTATAATGTTATAATATAATATAATATAATATAATATAATATAATATAATACAATATAATGTTATAATATAATGTTATAATTAGATATTTTATATCTAATAATACATAAAATAAAGACATAATGACTTGAGGGAGAGCTTCTCGAACATAGTAAGAGAGGTAATATAATAATGCTCATGTAAGAAGTCTTATTTCATCATAATAATTCTGATAGCTAGTGCTCCTTGAACATAGCAATTTTAATAATATAAGAGGTTTAAATTCGTCTTATTGTAATGTAGTTTCCAAAATTTGTATTATGTAAGTATTATTAAGATTGTATTTTTTATCATTAGAAGTTTGTATTTTTTGTCATTAGAAGTTTGTATTTTTTATAACATTATAACATAAATTTCTTTGTTTGGGCAATTAATAAAATTATTTTTTCTGATTGACTGAAACACTTCAAAATATTTATTGTGAGTCATTTTTTTGTCATCTTCGATTAACAACTCGTTAATACAAGATGTTGATCTGAACTCAGTATCAAAACTGGTACTATTTAGCTTTAGCATAAGAAAACCATTCAAAATAAACATGATCGATTCCGAACAGTTTTGGAAATAGAGCATATTGAAGTTGCTTTTGTAAGAAAATATGAATGATATATAAAGTAAATGTTTAATTTTTTTATTCTGTTCTGTTCTTTACACAAATAAATCGGTACAAGATGTCTCAACTCTTATTAGAAGTACTTTTATACATCAGGCAGTTGTACAAATGCGAACAAGTTAATTTATCTGGCGTGTTGCAGAGAAATAGCTGTGATGAATTGATAATCTGCAAGGATTAATCTGTCAAATCAGGTGGAGCTGTTGTTGTTGAAGATATGTTCATACAGATGCTTGTTGTAGGACATGGCGGTGCAATACACATCAAGGTTTCTGACACACATATATGGTCTTCTAGACAGAATATGATAGGGATCCCAGCACTGGCATTTGGAATTGCTGACATGGCAGATGGATTGATAAATCTATCATAAACGTTGGATCTTTCAATAACAGTATTTGAAATTCTTTCATGCAAAAAAAAAACATCACAAATCAAGATTATTTTATGTGAAGAAAGAATTTAATATTTGCTATTTAAAAATACATAAAATCTTTTGCATCTTTATACAGAGTTCCCACTTTAATAATTTAGTTAATTTTTTCAAAATTACTAATGTTAAAAAATGTTTCAGATGAAAATGAAATGGTTTCAAGAAGGATGTATTTAGATCACGTTATTTCTTCTTTAGATAGAAACTCCGAGAAGATCATCTTTACTTTTTAAAATGCATATTGCACTTTTTTTTTTTAAAAGCAACAATGTATTTTTTCTACATCTATTGATTCATCTCATTATTCTGCATAAAAATATTCATATCAAAATATCAGAATAAAATATCAAATATCTTGTAAATTTTTGATAACTTTATTTTAGAACTTTTATATGCAGAGGAATCAATATGTACAAAGATTATATAATTCTATTTAAAAAAATGAAATTGACCTTTATATCTTTTTAATGTAAAATATCTTTACCTAGAATAAAAAACAAAATATGCTCACCATTAAAACATTCCATTTTTTCTAAAATATGTTTTTATATCATCAATAATTTTGGAGGCAATTAATTGGATTGATTAAAATGGGGCACTTTGCATACCTTTTAATATTTAAATGTCTTTTGAAACACTGGAATTTTTATATTATAAATTGAAGTTATTACAGTGACTCACGAAATTAAACTGTTTCCGAAATTACGAAGAAAATGTTTAAGAATTTTTCAAATGTAAATGATATTTAAAGATATTTTCTAATAACTTGTCTATTTTATCATTTTGCGAATAATATGGAACTTTCAACAATGGGTGAAATGACAAAAAAACAAGTTAAATTATTATATACTATCCACTTGTATGGTCAGATTGAAATCAAACTACAAAAAACTTTATTATTATCTAAATTTTAATGAGTTCAGCATTGGCCGTTACATGTTATTTTAAAAAAATTAGCAATTTGTCTTAATGAATTATCATTTTATTCATTTTGTCATTTTATCTCCTTTTTATTTTACTTGTTTTTGAATATTTTCAATACTAATAGTTTGAAATTTATTGAATATGCTTAGTATAAAGCGGTTGTATATATATATATATATATATATATATATATATATGTGTGTGTAATAAATATATATTATGAATATATGTATATATATATATATATACATACAAAAAAGCAATTTGAATTACATGAAGGTAGATACGTCTCATCAATGGCATGATTGCTGATCTTTATCTTGGTGCCAATCTCATTGATTGTTGGTTCTGCGAATCATTCAATTCGTAAATCCAGATGGAATCCTTTTGTATGAACAAAGTTAATGTAAAATGTAAGAATAATGGAAAAATAATTAAAAGGCCACTGAAGATACAATATAATGGTGCAGTGATTTGTACGTAATGGATTTTCAGTATATAAATACATTTACTGCATGATTACATCGGAAAATTAAATGTTTCGACTTTATTTTAAGCTATCTCCAGCGATCATTGACAGTATTTTCGCTATCGACATTCATTATTAGTATAAAAAAACGTATATTTTATTCTTGTCTCCATTTTTTAAACACTTTAAGATGTCTAAGTTTTAAACTTTTCTAATAGACAATATATATTTTCTAATAGACAATAGTATGTACATATTTGGATTTAAAACGCATGTTCGTTTTAAATCCAAATATCATGAAACAAGATCACAATGTGAAATTTTCATAATGATAGAAAATTCATAGAAGAAAATAATATATATAATATAAAGAATATATAATAATAAAGAATATATAATAATAAAGAATAAAAACTATGATGTTTTATAACATTATTTTGTTACAATATATTAGAATGATTGCAAAGAGAAGATAGTCTCGAATTCGAACGCGAACACTCATAAGCTAGGAGTAATTTCTTTACTTTAATTTTTAGAGCGAGTCGCGCGGTCCAACATTTACAAGTTAATTAAAGTTAACAAATTAATTAAGTCTAATTAAATCTAATGCTGCGCAAATCAAAATGCACAATGAAAATGTCTATTCATATGAGTCTATTCTATTCATTTGAAATATATTTTATCGTGATCATTTTATTTGCTTTTTATGCTTTGTATTTGTGTGCATTGGATGGAAACGAATCAAATTAATAAAAAAGTAATGAAACACCGAAGAAATAGAATAAAAACGTACTGGTGGTGATTGTTGTTGAGAGGACGAACAACAGACAAGCTAACGAAGTCCGCATAATGAAGCAGATAAGGCTATTGTTATAGAAATCACTGCGCATCTTCATTGCATCAACTAATTTTTGAACTGGCTTATTATCTAGAATACCGACAATTATCATGATTAAAATATTACCTTCAACGAGCACAACGAAACTTTAGCCTTTATTTTAACGGGATTAACATTCTTACTTTTCGATTAAATCAGAACGTTAGTTTAGTCTCTGAAAATAAGTCCTCGAATTTAAAATATAATCAGGATCAGACATGAATATGTAATATAATGAAAGTATAATGGAACATGGCGTCGATAAAGATAAAATTTCTATGCATTACAATAAACGCGATTAACTAACGCAAAAGGCTACTTCATTCCAGAAGTCCCTATTCTTGGAATTCTCAACTTTCCATTTTATAATGTGAAAAGAGATATAGAAAATACGAATTTTATTTTTATTAAAAGCGGCTTATTAACGGCTTAGCTTTTTGATATTTTTTCAGCAGCTATGTAGACATACTGCGAAAGCATTATTTCCAAAAGAGAAATTTATTTGCCTATTGTCATGTAATGATTTTTATAACTGTACTAGATACTTCACTTTCTATGATTTGCTCGTGAAGAACTCGGAAAACTACTGTTGCAGTCCGCAGGTTTCCTTTTTATAGAGCTAGAGTTTCATAAAAAAGTATGAGCCTAAAAGTTTTTTATTTTAAGGTTTTCTTATCTCATTTGAAAAATTTTTCAAACGCTCGAAGTCGCAAAACATTAAGTGATACATAAACACTATTTTTTTTAACAGTAATAGTGTTGATAAATAGTTATTCAATAACTATCTTTATCGTTATAATAAATGTGTAATTAGATGTTTTACTTTTAATAGTACATAAAATAAGGACATAATGTAACTCGAGGAGGGTGCTTTTCGAACATAGCAAGAGGTGAAATAACATAATGGCTCATGATGTAACAAGTCTTCTTTCATCATAATAACTGATAGATAGCACTCCTCGAACGTAGCAGTCTTAAATATATAATATAAAATTTATAATATAAAAATTTTATGTATAAATTATTGTAATATAGTTTCGAAATTTGTGTTTTATAGGTATTATTATGATTGCGTTATACTTTCCGTCATTATAATTTGAATTTTCTATAGCATTATAACATAATTTTTAAGACATTAAATAATTTATTTACTTAAAATAAATTATCATCAGTGTGTTGAGACTAAATATTAAATATTAAATATTATTACAAGTTGAAATATATATCTTCTATAAATATTATTTTATTCAATTTGGTATATAATTAAATTGCTCTGTGACATATTATAAGATAAAAAAATTCATTCCATTCTGCTATCTGCTAAATGAATAAATTTATAATTGATTCTTCAGCGTTTGTATGGAAATTTAATTATTGTAATATGTGCGCAATTTTGTTTGATTGATGTAATTATAAATGAGGATATTTATATTTATATAGAATAATCTTCAATGTAGAAATTTTTTGTCCGATTTGAAATTGATTTTCTCATCAAGATTCAAAGAAATATCAAGATGTCGATTATGTAAACAAATTCTCGAATAATAGTCTGCGATAAAAAATAATTTTAATGATTTTGCTGTTTTTTTTTAAATTATATTTGTTTCTGTTGAACAAATGTTAAGAGTTCTGGAAAAATATATCGATTAAAAATTCGTGAGTGAATAAAAAATATCTGCTTACGTTATTCGAAATATGTACTTTAGAAAGAAAATAATCGTGATATTAAGGCTTAAAAGGTTAAATTATAACTTGTTGAACCCTAATCATGATATTTCTAAAAAGATTCGTAT
Source organism: Atta cephalotes (assembly GCF_000143395.1). Classification (NCBI taxonomy): domain Eukaryota; kingdom Metazoa; phylum Arthropoda; class Insecta; order Hymenoptera; family Formicidae; genus Atta; species Atta cephalotes. The sequence goes on along the minus strand of NW_012130103.1, from coordinate 229,379 downwards.
TAATACAAAAATAAAATTTTTTTCTAGGGAAGATGCTAACATTTTTATTTTAATCAATATAAGTACAAAAATTCTAATTTAAAAATATTGTTAAAAATATGCAACAGTACAATGTGATGCAATGAATTGTTATGTTTCATTGCAATCTTTTTGAAGGCTGACATTTTAACATTGCTGCAAAGTTGTAGCAACGTTGTAACAATATTTCGTTACGTTTTGCAATGTTATATTCTTCTAGTGAAATATCTAGTGTAAACTTTCTGTAAATTTTCTGTGCTGTATATATGGGTGATTATAGATTTTATATTCTTGTTTAGATTTCACTAGGCAGCTGTAGGCGAATAGATTGATTTATCTGGTTGATTTACACATTTTAATATGTCATTTACTTTGATTTTATTATTTACAAATTTTAATATGTTATTATTAAGATTGTTCTAAGATGCCTAAGAGCATCGAACTGTTAAATTGCTAGTCAATTTAACTGGTGATATTGCGATCATTCAGTAGAGTTTGCGTTTCAAGACTGAAGAATTATTTCGGCGCACAGTTAATTAAAAGGACTACAACGTAGTAAAATTTACACAGAATTATACAAGCTAGACCATTGAAAGCATTTATTTCCCATAATTGATTTACATATATTGCTGCTGAGAAACAGCCATGGAGAATCAATAATTTGTAAAGGTTTGCTTAGATTAGATTGTTGATTTATTCTTCTCATATATAGGTGTATCTCGAGGACACGGCCGAAAACAACGGTGACTAATTCACATGTCTCACCTTCCGGACAAATTAAGTTGTGACATGCAACTTAATTTTTGCACGTGCAGGTTCGACAGCCGGCTTCATTAACCTATCGAAAACGTTAATTCTTTCAGTAACGGCATTTGAAAAGATTTTCATAAGATCACACTCATCTCAAACCTCTTTTATATGAAGAAAAAATATATCTATTCCAAAATTTTATTTAAAAATACACTAACTCTTTTTTATATATTTATATATCTTCGAAGATTTAAAACCATATAAATAAATTAAACTAGTATTAAAATGTCATACATCGATGTTATACAGATTGATTTATGAAACTGAATTGTTTTAAAAATTGGAAAGAAAATGTTTATCATTTTCAAAATATAGATAATAGGAATAACAAAAATATAAATTATAAAAACAAAAAGAGCATAAAAAGGCAGGAGCATGAAAAGAAAACAGAAGAATTAAAAATAAAACGACGACCTTAAGGTTTGTCGATTTTTTTTAAATTTTTGTGATGATATAAAAATAATGATCTATTTTTTCATATCCAGTCAAGTTTTGCTTATTATCTACAAAAATGTAAAAAATTAAAAAATAAAAAGAGTTTTTTAAAATTACATTTCTTGAAAATGTATCTGTTTTATCATCATAGTTCTGTCATAATATAAATTTATACATTGAATGTAAACCTAAATAAAAGTTAAAAATGCTAAATATAAGGTGGATGTATAGTTATAAATAATAAAATTAATAAAGTGGATGTACAGTTATAATAAATACATACTTCAAATCCGAAGGGGCAATCCGTCCTGCACTTGAAAAGCGGACATCTGCGTTCGGTGAACGCATTGTTGTTAGACACCGTGAGGTCGGGTATCACGGCGCCGATTTCGTGCTCAAACGGTGCTGCAAATCGTATGATTTGTAAATCTTAATGGGTTTTTGTATGAAATAATGATTTAACGAGAATAATGAAAGTAATAATGAAAGAATAATTAAAAGAGTAAAACGATAATTAGTGCGCGATAATGGATTTTTAGTATAAAATATACATATTTATTTTATGATTACGTCAGAGAATCGAACGAGAACGGATATGTATAATAATTACAGAAATTGTCATTGCATATAATGAGAAAAATATTTACTTAAATACGTCATAAAATCATAATGTTAGCTTTCTAAAAGTGAATCAGTGTATTATTACTGACTTCAGTGCTACACTTATAGCTGATGTAATCATCAGCGAATATTAACTGTTTTTTTAAGTAATAATACACTGATTCACTTTTAGAGATTACGATTTTCTGCAGATTCAATCTATAGAAATCATAACTTTTAAAAATCAATGTATTATTACTGAAAAATAATATTCATTGATATTACAGTTATAAGTGTAGTACTGAAGTCAGTGATAATACACTAATCCACTTTTATAAAAAAGATATGAGAGGTCAAATATCAAAGATTCAAAGTCCACAAGCGGCAAAGTTTATCTGCGTATTTTTGGAGAAATTAGTATTTCTTATATTTTTTATTGTAATGTTAATAATTAAGAGGAATACATGTTTATATTAAAAGAAAATAATCAATTTTTTTCAAGAGGTATTGCGATTCTGAATGTGCGATTAAGTCCTTAAAAAAAATATGTTCCTTATTTTGATCTGAAGAACATATTAGAAACTTATCAAAATCGAAATAGAACTTCATGTTTCCTTATAAGAATAAATAATAAAATGGAAAAAAAAATAAAGAACGTACCAGCGATGATCGATGGCGATAGTGAAAGAACAAGTAGTAGACAAGTCAAAGATACCAGTCCAGTAGAGCAGGTAAGTCCACCATTGTAAAAATTACGGCGCATTTTTAAGTAATTTTTTTTGCCAGTCGTTTTATCTGGAATGGTAATAATTACAACTTGATTAAAATACGATCTTCAATGAGAGCAAAATGAAATTATATCCTTCGCTTTAACACGACGTATTTTTTGTTTGATGGTGAAACTAGCGATAGGATTGCGATCATACCCTCTGGAAAGTCGTCGAATTTAGTTAAAAGACACGTAAATAATACAACAAAAGTAGGAAATGACATTGATGAAAATATGATTATTTTTACACTGAGAAAAATATATATTAAATTTTAATAAATTTTATTCAAATAGCATCAAATAAATATTTATACTTAGAGCAAATAAATATTTACTCAGTAAAAAAAATGAATGTTACATCAAATTAATAATTCTTGTATCAAATAAATATTGTATACTTTTGTATTTGATAAATATTTAGTATTTGTATGTTTAAATAAATGATTTATTAAACGATATATATTTTTCAGTGTATGCATTGCGATAAATACGATTGACAAATGCAGGCGGCTTCACTGTTCCGGAATTTCTGACGTTTTCGGAATTTCCAATCTTTTATTTTATGATGTAAATCGAGATAGAGAGAAACCAAACTTTATATAGCTGTTCTTCAATATTTTCTGCAGTCATGCAGAAGAATAAGATAAAAATAATGTCTTTTTTCCTTCATAAAAATATGCCAAATATATTCATTCACTTTGATTTAAATAAGGGAAAATTCAATCGCGCGAAAAAGTTTTTGCCAAAAGCATAGTTTAATGATTTATGAGATTAAAATTATATATAATTAAAAGCTACAATCATCATTAAATGGAATCAAAATTTAAATCCACGCGATTGAAATAAACGTTCGCTTTAATCCATAAAATACAATTGTAAATAATAAAACATAATTGAAAAATTGAATAACAGTATATTAATATTTCTGCATTTTTATACAAAATCAAGAGAATAATAAAAATTAATTTTCCTTTAAAAAATCGATTACAAGCTTCATTATATTCTAAAGCATGTTTTTCATGCTTTTCTATTAATGTTAATTATTGAGTAAATTGACTCTTATCTTTAGCATCAAGTTTCCATTGAATTGATATTTTTCCCAACTATTTATAGCGATTACGTGCGTTTATTATTCTCTCATAGTTGTAAGTCACTCATCATCATCGGTATCTTCATAATTTTAATTCAAAAAAATCCGGAATCTTAATCTTCAATCTTCTATATATTTGCAGTGCATCATATAAATAGATTTTTGAATGCGTCATCATCACACACTTTTGTGAGAAAAATAGGAGAAAAAGGAAACTGTTTATGAGATGATCAAGTAGATGAAAGACCTTTTTCAAGAAAAAAAATCTTGTCGTTAATTCCGTCATCGGAATCGCGTAAGTGAGAAAGAAAGTCGAAATATCAAACGCCGAAATAAAAAATGTGAGATGCGTTAATCGGATAGCACGAAAAAAAGAAAGAAATGAACGGTATTGCACTTATTCTTTTCACATTGCAGATAACAAAAAGTCCAAAATCGGGACATAAGATAGACGTTTTAAGACCTTTTTAAAAAAATCTTTAAAACATCTTTTAGTCTAAGTCCACAACTTTATTTAAGAGGCTTTAAGCCGTAAAGCCATAAGAAATTGACCAATCACAGTCGATTATTTTTCTCATATTTAAATGTGATTGATTAATTTTTTAAGACTTACGGCTTATGGCCTCTTAAAGCAAAATTGTGGATCTAGACTTAAACTTTTAAGACGTGTTATGTCTCGTTTTTAAAAGACATAAGTATTGTCTGGGATTTTTTTCTACTACAAAAAACTACAAAAAAAAGAATTTACTTGCCAATATAATAATTCTTATAACTATATAATACTAACTTTCCAGACTCAAGACGATATAACGTTCACGATTCGCTCGTAGTCTTCGCAGAACTGCTACTGAACAAAATAGTCGAGTTGTGGAATCATGGGTATTTCCTCCAATCTATATCCTCTCTCTTTAGAGTCTGACGTGGCTCTCACGTGACTTTATCACATGATCTATGACATATATTCGCTGTCAGTAATAAAATTGATAATTTTAATTAATTGATAATTTTAATTAATATTTGAATTTATTTCGAATGCTGTAGATTATTTTGACTTTCGTAGTAACAATAAAGCGATAAGCACATAGAAATAAAAAGTAAGTAAAAACGAGTATTGAAAGAATGACTGCTGTTATATTAATAAAAAAATTATTATTGAAAAAAATTATTTTGCAGTTGTAGCAAAAAATTATCTAGATATGAAAAATTCCTGAGAAAAAATGTTTTTAATTATATAAAATTATATAAAAATATATATAATTTTATATAATTATATATAAAATATTTTTTCCTGAGCTAGCTAAAATAGATAAATAACTAGCAAGCACTGCGGTTTGGATATGTTATTTAATCAATGATAGATGATAGAGACAGAATTTATATCTGAACTATTTGTCAAATTACTATTTATCAAGAAAGTTTGTCAGTAATGTTCAATTAGATGATTATGACCAGAAAAAAACCTGAGAGAAGACATGAGGGCCTTTTTCCTGTAACTGTAAAATGCCTTCCCATATTATATTATCTTCTGAAGAAGTAGATACAAACTACATGGCAGTAT
>NW_012130103.1:211211-224079 GCF_000143395.1 Atta cephalotes | reverse complement strand
ATATATAAATTCAGAATGCAATATGCGAAATTTGTTGAATTCTAAGCTATACTAACAATAAGTTAAAATATGATACTAACTGAAATAAAACAGTGATTTGTAATTTCTGTATTCTATATGTCTATGATTTTGACGTACATATTTTGTTTCTGATTAATGAAGTAATAGTGCGGATTAAAATGCGGAATAAGACGTAAATGATTGCAGAATTAAATGATTTAAAAATAACAAAAAATAATAATACGTTTATCTTTTTAAAAATGTTGCGTACATTGCACGGATTTCGTGTAACAAAGAGTTATGAACTAATCATTGCGTATTGTAACAACTTTATAAATATAATATTTCCTAAGGATGTCAAAATATACAAAATCATTTAACAATTTTTATATACTTATAAAATCAATCAAAATTAAAGTATATATTTTAAGTATATATTTTAAAGAGTTATTTAGTATTTAATATTTTAAATAACTATACTTCTGATTTATTTCTTATTTAATATTTTAAATAAGTTCGGAAACTTATTTTATATTTTTTATTTTAAATAAGTCATATCAGTTTTTATCGATTCCTATGATTTTATATATTTTAAATAAGTTTCTGAACTCTCATTATATATTTTTTATTTTAAATAATTTTTATGTTATTTTACCAAGTCATGATCGGCATTATACGTAACTTTAAAGAATTTCTAAAATACAGAATAATTGCAGTAATAGTAGTATCTTAAATTAATTTATTAATTGAAAAATTAAATAATGATTAACAAGATATTTAGTACTTTTAGTCAAAACTGTATTCAGCACAAATTGTTTCACGATATTAAGAAAATTTACATCTTTATATGAAGAACATATATAGAATATTTTATCAACTTTTATTTAAGTGTGAATCATTTAAAAGAATAATGAAATTGAGACATAATTGGAATATCAAAAATACCCCACGCGAATAATTACTAATTACGTTTAAAACCATGCAAGTAATATAGGATTAGCTCGAGATGCCACAAAGTAAAACGCGAAATGTATGGCAATATCTGTTTGTCAAAATCATGTAAAACGAATAATTGAATAAATCATGAATATTTTTTATACGCAATAATTGGATATCTAAACGGCGCGCGACAAACAGCGAGGGAATAGGCAAAGCACATTCCCCCTCGCTTTACGCCGTGCGACGAGGGGGAGCGTGCCGCGCGGCGTGGTTGACTACGTCATCACTTCGGCATTCGCTCGGCGATCTTGGAAGGAGAAGGAAGGTTTTACGAGTCGCTCCGAAAGTATTCCGTTAATTAATGAAAAATAAATATCTACGAAGGCGAATTACGTAAGGTTGCCTAAAACTAAAGAGTATACTGAGGATTAATGGGTTTGTTACACACGGGTTTTGCTTTATTTCCTAGATTCATTACGCGCATACATAGCATGAATATTTTAGATGTTTCATGTATTCTCACATGTACGGTATAAAAAATGAAATTCTTAAAAATATATTTTATATATTGTGTATTATGAAATTCTTATTATATTCTATATATTGTTAGATATTTCAAATTGTAGCTTTTTATCACTTTGAATCGTATAATTCTATCATATTTGTGTTACTCTGCATTCTTAATACAGAAAAAGTACAGATAAATTATATTTAAATTACATATCTCCAAATATATGTGCATGCTATTTAGTATTTATACGTATTATTCCATTTAGTCGAAATTGTTTTATAATTTAAAATAAATTTTGCATTTATTTTTATTTAGAAGATATATGACATATTACAATATTAATCTTTATTTAATTGTAAATCACATAAAAGAGTAATAAAAATTGAGATATAATGTTGGGATGTCAAAAGTATTTTACGTGAGCAATTATGTAAGAAAAACCGCTAATAAAAACCTCTTTTTACTTCTTATATCAGCACATTCTAATTGACACGAAATATTTAAAATTATAAAATGAACGTCTAATATGTTCCTCGGTGTATCACAATATAATCATAATATCACATTAAACGCGCCACTAAAATTAGATATAAGAAATTGTTTTAATCGGAGAACATTAAAAATGTAAAAAATATATTTTACTTATTCGTAATATTCGTTATTATTTCAATAATGAGACGGTTGGCACATGACCTTGGGGTGGGGATGGGGGGGGGGGATACGAAGCGACGCGTCATGTTTACGTGTAGTTATTAATATGGCGCAGTCATTCTCTAACCGAGATTCGTAGAAATAGATAGTCGTGTCGCTCTTTTTCGCATTATTTTTTTTTGAAATCTTTTTGCGAAGAATGCCAAATATAATACGAAACGTTGTACTTAATGAATTATTAATCATACTAATAATCATATTATGTGAATATTCATAAAATACAACCATTCGTATTATATCTTTTTACACGTTTCAAAAAGAAATGTGAAGAAGAGCGGCTACTTGTCTATACGAACGGTATCACATGAGTCAAAAAAGCAATGTTAATATGAATGCGAATAACGCAACTCTTGCTTTCACAATTAATATAGTTTAATAATTTAATTAATTTTTTGTTTTTGTGCACCTTTTGTTACATGATCCGTTTAAAAATTGATCATAACTTTGGAACTATTTATCAGTAATAAAAGAAACATTTATCTTTTTTATTAATTTTTAGCCCAATTCATTGACTCTAATCATATCTTACAGACATCATCTATGTATAAATAAAAGATTTTGCCCTTTTATCTGAATTTATTTCCCAACGATAACGAATTGCAGACTTGTGTGTTTGATGTTCGTTTCTATAAGTTAATCGATTGCATAGTAATTACGTAGTATAATATAGATAATAGCTATATATTACATTTTACAGATTATCTTCTCTCTCACGGATATGACCTTGATGTGGTAGAAGGGCTTAGTACCTAGAAGATTTACACAAAAAGAACGTTCTTTCTCAAGTATTTAAAAATTTTTGAATATATCTGAATGTAATATATTTAGACAAATTTTTAGATATTGAGTAAAATCATTCTCTTCGTGTAAAAATCCAACAGGAAAGTTAACATATCCTCGTCGCCGATTTACTTGAAAATGAACGAACCGCAGCCGGTTCGTCGCGTCGCGCGTTTCGGGAGTGCCGTTCAAGTTATCGGACTCAAGTTACAGTCCGCGCGCGATTATATTTTATTATTCGCGAGTGTTTTACGCGAGTGTCCTGTGCGAGATGTTAATCATATTCTGAGAGAAGGAGGAGATCTCTGGGAGAGACATCAGGCATTGATGGAGCAACCTTGCAGTAAATATTATTTTTTACTTGTGTAAATTAATTTTTGTTTGTTTGTTTTTAAATCATTTTATTTAACAATGATTTATAAATAATTATTTTAAATATTGTTAAATATAATATGATTTAAATAATTATATATATATATTCTACAAAATAGTTATATAAAATAATTCTCTAAAATACTTATATATTCTCTAAAATAATTATATATTTTTTCTAAAATAATTATATATGTATATTTTTTAAAAATCTTAGCAAAAATGAATTTGTATAAAATTTTAAAGTAATTTTTAAATAACTCTCCTTTTATCTAATTAAATAAAAGGAGAGTTAATAAAATTAAATAAAATAATTATATACAGGATGTTTGGAAAATAATGACAAATCTTTCGCATAGGGGCAAAATGAATTAAACTGAGAAGAAAAGTCCTCTACCATTTTGCAGTTTTTCTGTAAAGTTGATAGTATTTGAGTAAAAAATTATTAAAAACCAATTTTCAGCAATTTTTTAGCGATTAATATCTTGTTAACTATTGCAAAAATTGCAAAATAATAGAGGACTTTTCTTCTCAGTTTAATCCATTCTGCCTCCAAACGAAAAATTTATTATTATTTTGCAAACATCCTATATATTTTCTAAAGAAGATCTTAGCAAAAATAAATTTGTATAAAATTTTAAAGTTTAAATTAAAATAATGCTTTAAAATTTTATACAAATTTTTTTTTGCTAGAATCTTTTTTAGAGAATATATATAATTAACAATAAACAAAATTAAATGGCTAAAATTTCAAAAACAATATTATAAAAAGAGAGTATATATCATTACGCAAGGTCTTAAATGCGAAACAATATAGATTTATTAAATATAAAAAGAATAATTTAAAATAAATTATAAATGTTTCGGTTTTAATTAGACCATCTTCAGTATAAATATAACAAGTAAATTAATTCAAACAAAGATGTTATCGCAATTAGATTAACATATGCCTTAAATTGTAAGAATAGAGTCTTGTCAGTTACATTAAAAATTAACGTAAAAACGCTCGTTACATTGAAAGTTATATGTGGATTATACAAATTCGTTCTTTGAAAAATTATTCACACATTTTGTTATCATTAAGCTATAATCAGGACAATCATTTCTTTTAATAAATCTAATTTTTTGGCTACAATTCTCGATGTAGGTATTGTAATATAAGAATTTATTACGCTTTTTCTAATAATTGTATATAGAGCAAAAAAAATGTTTTATTTGTTAGAATCTAGAAATTATGCATTCGAGCACCTAGCCATTCTTTTTAAATTATGAGCATTGTAAATAATCTCAAAGGATAAATTTGTATAATAAATCTATATATTGTTTCACTCCTAAGACTTTACATAATGGTGTAATATGCTCTTTATAATATTTTATAATATTTTATAATATTTTATATATCATTATTTTAGAGAATATACACTTTGTTTTATATTTAATTAAATAATGAGTACAAAATTCGATGCTTACAAAAATTATATTTTCAAAATTGCATGATTATTTTTCAGCAAATTGCATGCGTTCATATAGCAATTATTTTTTTAAAGTAATGATTATTTTTTTACTCTGTTTTAATTTGGATTTTAATTAATTTGTTACAGAATCATCGTAGCGACGTAGCAGATGTAACTCCATTGTTGCGCATCGGATCGGTGAGTGATGAATCAACATTTTTATTGGGTTAACGGATGTATGATAATTTTATTAGTATATTATGTACATATACATGTATACATGGATTTAATAACAAAATATACGGACAAATATTAGATGTGGGAAAAAGTTCGTGGCGTTTTTCTCGTTAGATGTAACGGGAAAAACGCCACGAACTTTTATATACATAATATATGTATAACATTGCATATATTCGTTTCCTTAAATTGAACAAGTTAAAACTAATTAGGATAAATTTAATAAAAATAAAGGAAAAATGGCAATTGGTAATGATCGGTGCATAATTCGCTTTATCTTACATAAAATAAAATGAAAATTGTACATTCGGCTAGTCTTCTAACCTTCTTCAATAAAAGAAAAGAAAGAAAAAAACAGAACAGTCGTAGTCCATAAAATTGTAGACAAAAATTTATGATGTTACAAAAATTGACATAATTCGGTCGTAATCATTATGCAGTAACCCTTAACTCCATAGTCTTTCTCACCAGTTGCGAGACTGGATGGTAGTAATGATGGTAGTAATGGATAGTAGATTAAACCTTTGTAATTAGAGTATTGACAAAAATCTTTAAATTTATAAGTAGAGTACAGATGAGAAATATAATAAATGTAAAAATCAAAACTTATTTCATAATAATATAAACCTTAAAACAAAATTTGCATGTAGATTCGGTTATCTAAACATAATTTGCATATAGATACGGTTACATAGAAATTGTTAATATAATAAATATAAATCACTGAGTAAAATTATCAAATAAAAATAGTGTAACACATATTGTTCGTATATAATGATTTTAAAATAAATTAGATGTCAAAACAGACTGCGTCTGTTACGAAAGTCCAGATTCAATTGACACGTGTGATGTATTTCTCAAACCAAAGTCAATAGAATATCGCAAACAATTATAAACGTATAGTATATGTATATAATATAGCTATGCTTAATATATATGTGTTTTCTCCATTAAAATCGTCAAAAATTAAAAAATGAGAGCTATATATTTGATGTTAAAAGTTGTCTTCTATTTTAAGTTATTTAGAAGAGGTACATATATGCTTCATCTAAGAATTCGGTTGTATCTGTTTGACGATTAATTTGACATTCTTTTATTTTTTAATATATAACATTTCAGATATTAATCTTTTGTTGCGTTCAGAATCTAAGATGATCACTTTTTCCCAATTAAAATTGTAACCATATTGCAATCTATGTTCAATTATGACCTAAAGCGTGGATGTGTTTCTATGAATATGATTCTTGTGTTTCGAGATTCTAGTTTTCTGCAAGCCTGTCCAAAATAGGTTGCATTATAATCATTATAGCAAATTTTATAAACGACATTCTTTTTAAATGCCTTGGGAAAAGGATCTTTATGTGTTTTGATCTTTTTCCTCCCCCCAAATTTAATAACATTAAAAATGAAAAATTGGAATTTAAATCCTGTTTATTATTTTTTTTTTCTGAAGAAAGCTAGAAGACTAGTTGAAACATGTATTTTTATTTTTATTTTATTTATGTAAGATAAAACTTTTTTGAAGCGAATTACGTTGGTCACTCAATTCTCAATTGCCCGGTTGTCCTTTATTTATTTTTATTATTTATTACAGAAATTTTCAATATATTATTATCTTTAAGGATAAATTTAGTTATGTATGCCTAATTCTTTGACGAATTTTATAGATCCATCGAATTTCTAAAGATTAGCGTTAGAAAATAGAGACATTTTAGAAAATTAAACTTGAAAGGGAAATTAAGCGGGATAATGTAATAAAGTATGAATTTATATAATTTGATTTCTTTATTCATACAATTATAAATTTATGCTAGAACATGTTACTTACTAGAGTCTACGTATAATAAACCTAAATGAATGATATATCATATATACAGAATCATATAAAAGAATTGATCCTTAGAGAAAAAATTTCGGTAATTTTCCACGCGTTTTCTCCTTCTCTCTTTTTCATTAATTATTTACATGAATTATTGCGTCTTTAGCAGGCAATTGTACAGGGTGTTTGGAAAATAATAACAAGTCTTTTGCATAGAGGCATAATGGCTAAACTGAGAAGAAAAGTTCTCTAACATCATTTTACAATTTTTGCAATAATTAAAAAATTTTAAATCATTCTAAAACATAATGAAAATACGAAAATTTCATAGCTATAAAAATAATTCTGAATTTTTATAATTAAAATTATTTCGCGACTTAATAATAATTTCACAAATTAAAATTATGTCAGGATATAATAAAAATTCGCAATTATTATTATGTCGCGACATAATAAAAATTCGGAATTTCTATTATGTCTTGACATAATTTTAATTCATTATTATATAATTTTAATTCATTATTAAAAATCATAATTTTTTTAAGACAATTATTTTTTAAGAATTTAACATTAGATTAAATTTCTTTTATGCTATTAAAAAGTAAAACGGCTTGCATTTTGCGATGGGATAGACGAATTTGACTATTATCGTAAGTTAATAACTCGTTCATCATTACGAAAATTGTAAAATGGTTAAAAACTTTTCTTCTCAATTTAGTCCAATTCTCTATGTGAAAGATTTATCATTATTTTTCAAAACACCCTGTATAAATAATGATAAATTTTTCAGTGTTTTCTGTACTCTCAAGAACGGCGAAAGATCAGTAATTTTCTACATGCGATTCTCGACATCGAGAAAGATAAAGCCACGGCGATGGAATTACGAGCTATTGCATACTCTGTTGATAATGATTCCATTTCTTTGGAAATTGGTTCGGCCTCATAATGTCCGCATCTGCCGTACATTCTTCTTGAATGGCCGCCATATCTATTACGAATACAAATCAATTTATAAAACACGATATCAATCCTATTTATCTCTTATTTTATTTATTTAATTCTATTTATTTAATAATTAGAAAATAAATTTTGCGTACAGAAAAACATGTTAGGATTGCGACAACTGAGAGTAATGATAATTTTCGCTATCAATATATCTGGTTGTAATAATAGTAAGGTAGACGTATTCTTCTTTACAGCCATAATTGTTAAGATATGCCAATCTTACAGTTATCACAATTGTACTACAGTTTTTATTTTAATCAAAAGATGTATTGATGGGTGACTTTTAATCATGGCAACTGTAGCCGTTTTTTTCCGTGTATATACATTATACATTTTAATAAATTTTCGATTCGCTATTTATAGTATATTTTAAAATAGTTTTAAGTAATTAACTTTTTGTAGACATCTCCGTTTGGAGTCGCTTTTATTTCATAAATTGCTGAATTTTTATGAAGTTTGACTTGTAGGATAATTTGATAAAGCTTTATTCGAATTGAAGTAAAAATTAAAAAATTAAAACATAGATTTAGTATGACAAATGGAATTTCAAAAAAGTAATTTAATTATCATAAAACTCGGTTTTAGGAAGCTATTAATTCCGAAGTAAAATCAAATTTCCAATTTCGCTTTGAATAAGTACTAATTTTCAAATTGACTTCAAATTCTTTGAATATTGTGACACTTAAAGCCTCTTTCAGGAGATTACTCGTCTTTTTAAGAATTCGATATTTTTAAGCTATATTAAAACTTAGAAATACTAAGAATCTTCTAAAATTAGTTGTTGCACAATAATCAAATTATTTTTTTTTAATTTAAAATTTTGAAACCAGAATCGAATTCAATATCCTGTTTAGAAAGTAAAGTCTTAAATTACTTTATTAGAAAGCTCCGATCCTCAAAGAAGATCCTCAAAAGATTAATATTAGTTGATTTCATAAAGTTATTATTTAACGTGACAGGTTCATGAATGGAATAATTGCATTTTACTGCACTGTAAAAAAATTACATGTAAAATTACAACAATTATAATGGATAATTTTAGGACTTATTATTAAAGGTGTATCTTTATATAGATACATTTTTATATAGATACACCTAAAGTCACAATTTACAAATAACATTATTTTTTTAATAGTAATTAAACAATTAGCGAAAATAAATTTACAATTAAAGATAAATTTATAGAAATCTTTACATCTTAATTCGCCAACGAATTTCATAAAATTTTTCTTAAGTTATTTTATTGATATGATAAAAATATAAATATAATAGTATATTATCATTATGTTATATGATATTACAAAAATTTGTATTAAATTTGTATTAAAAATTATAAAATATACTATCATTATTGTGTAATTTTTTATTGAACATAAAAATATATTTATACATAATTAGAGATAAAAGTATTAATTTTTATTAAAAAAGCACAATTATATTTCTATATATTATTTTTATATCTATTTTTCAAATATAATTTTACATTATTTTTCTACAGTGTATGAATCGAATTGGTGTATCTCTTTAAATTAACTTAAATTGTTTTGCACAGTTGTGATTTACCTGTACGCGTTGTCTTCTAAACTGTACGGATTATCCACCCTTCAGTAGAAACCATCCTCGGGGACATTCTCGTATATGGTATTATGCGAGCTGTCATTTAATGTCGTGTAAGACATAATAGCGGCGTTTTGATCTTCCTTTCTGCAACTTGAACATTTTCGGGATTTTTGACCGGCGTTGCTTTTCGTCTGCGAATATAATGTTTTGAATAAAATGTATTTCTCATATTATCTCGAGAAACAATACTCACAGCCTAAGATAAATTAATCCGAGGATAATTAATATAAAGATAATAACTGCCAACGCTTGTGCCTGTATCTTGTGATAATGCTTGAGATTCTACTATCTCATTCGTGGCCACTGCAATACAAACAACAATAATATAATTGATTCAAATTTTTCATCGTACTTATTTCCTCAACAGTAGCTCCTTTCTAAAAAGTGGCTCCTTCCTAAAAAGCGTCGATCCACTACCTACTCTATCGTTCTCTATCGGTCATGGATGCTTACAATCAATAGCTAAAAAAATATTGCAAATGAATTTTAAATTCTTCTAGTAATTCATCATAATACTTTAATTATATATTTATTAATTTATTAATATATATAAAATTATTTATTGTGAATGGTATTAAAATTCAATATTTTCAAAATTTATTCACAAAATATTTTTTATTCCTTTATATAACGAAATTATATTCATATAATGAGAATTTTGAAGATTATTAATATTTTTTACTAAAAATATTTATTATTAAATTTTAATAAATATGCTGCCAGAAATTGAAATTGCAACACTAAAAAATAGATCTGATTAGAACGTAATTTTTATCATTTATAAAACAATACAAATAAATAATTAAAATTTCAGAAATTCATATTTAGTATGAACTTTTAAATTTTTGTTGATGGACATCTTTTTTTGGGGCTTCTTTTACTTAGTGTATACATATATGTATACTACTTCAATTTTCATGAAACTTGGTCTATGAGATAATTTGATAATGCTTTATTCGAATGTGAGATTAAAAATGAAAATTCAAAATAATGGATCTAATATGGGAGTGGGAGAGGACTTATAAAAATAATTTGATTATCATAAAACTCGGTTTTAGGAAATTCTTAATTACGAAGTAACATCAAGTTTTCAGCTTTGATAAAATATCAGATCATTGTATAAAATATTAGATTGTACAGTATTATAAAATTTAATATTTTTCAACAAATTGTGTAATAAATCTTTTGAAATCTTAATCATTTATTCGTTCTCCTTAACATATTTATAGATTTTTATGTTAAAATAATATTTTCTTCTTGATGTTGTAATTTATTTCTGACAGTACACACTGCAGCTTTATATATACATATTAAAAATAAAAATAATTAATTGAGAGATTCCATGAAAAAATAAGCAGACATTGTTCCACTCTAAGATTCATTTTGCAAACAGATTCTAGATTCGTTTTCCTCCATATAAAATCTACATACAACTATAACGTGTTACACCACCCACACTATGAGTCGACACTTGCGTCGATAACACACTAA
Source organism: Atta cephalotes (assembly GCF_000143395.1). Taxonomy (NCBI): domain Eukaryota; kingdom Metazoa; phylum Arthropoda; class Insecta; order Hymenoptera; family Formicidae; genus Atta; species Atta cephalotes. The sequence goes on along the minus strand of NW_012130103.1, from coordinate 213,140 downwards.
TTTTCTCCGAATCTCTATAGTGTATTTCTGTAAACATTCGTTGTAATTAATCTTTATACAATTATTTAACGACTAATTGCCATCTCTTAATTCCGTTAAGCGAGTATATTTTTAAAATCATTAATTTATAAGATCAAAATTAATTTAAAATCGAAACATAATAAGATTTTGTTATTTATCTTTCACAATATCTTTCACAATCTTTTTTTGGAGAATTAAGTATCTTTGCAACCAGTGGATCGCTACTCTAGATGCCATTTCCAAGACATAATCTTCAATCAAATCTATCTAACTCAAAATTGCCATCGCACTCATAAAGTGCAGCTACTCCATAATACATTGCATTCGAAGATAATGTAATATACAATGTTATATAACATATAACGTTCATGTTGAATGTGTTCGTCGGGATAACTTCAATCGACATCTGTCGAAACGAACGCTTGTATATATATCTTACATTTATTCACATGTAAATATCGTTGACTAATTCTTTGATTGTGAGATTGTGATAAATATTGTATATTTTATTTAATATTTCACATTATTATGTTTTTAAACAAATGTTTATCAATTATTTGATTATAAAGAACAAAAACGAGTTTCTATAAGTAGTCAACAATTCATCTATTGTATCTGTATAATAATATAAACAACTGATTCAGTAAAATGGATTTTTCAGTGAATAGAATGAGATATTTAGAGATACTTACAGACGCATTGTGGTACTTCACCACTCTATTTTCCATTCTCCTCGCAGATAGACAAAGGTTCTCCGAAAAAGGTTTTTACCTTGTATCCTCTTTCGTATCTATACTTCGCCAAGGCCCCAATTTTGTACGAAGTCGCGTGTTCGAGTTTTCCGCGATTCCCGTGCGAATCAATGTCCTTCTGTACATTCGATCATTTCCAGTAACTGAGAGAATTCGATGTTCGGTTAATATAGGCTTCGGATAATGAATTTCTAAGATAAGAAATATAATACAAATACTTATATAAATGTCAGGCCAAATTTTTAAGGTGATTGATATTTTTCTGGTTGCTTAATTCCAAATTTTACTCTATTTAATCTAAGTGTAATTATCTTCGCATTTCGGAGTCACGGAGCGTCACTCATTGATCATTATCAAGGCAGTACCTTCTCGAGATTCCATTCCGTCTGTAATTCCTCATATAACTATATGTGATTTCGCTGCCAAGATGAGTCGTATCGTTCGCATCAATAGTCTACTGCATCATTTAAAATCGGAAAAATACAGTTGATATCTGTATAATGATTTCAATCAATAATTTTAGGAAAGTATTATCAATATCGCAAATTAAATTGTCAAGAAAATATATAGGATGTCTAATAATGATAGAGAATTTTAATTTTTGATTCAATTTTAATCCGCTTTACGAGTATTTTATTCAGAATTAATTAATTTAAATTAATATCTTAATATCTCTCTCTGGGTTTAGCACGACACTTGCCAAAAATTGCCTTGCTGATTGCTTGTAGCAGTTTTATAATAATAAAAAAATTGCAAATATTTATGAATGATAGCATTAATATCAGTACTAAAATTACAGAAGAAAATAAAAAAAGGATGTAGCAGATATGTACGTGAAAAGAGTCTTTACACCAATTTAGACTTGACATACATCGCTTGTTAGACTTCTATGAAAAAAAATTTTCGCTCCTTATCCTACGATATCATTTTGACGTCATTTTGACTTAGTTACTTGGGTTTAAATTTCAAGTTTTCGTATCGACTAATGCGCTAACAAAAGGCAAGAAGTAAAAATTGTTGGTTTTTTTTTTAATAAAATTGCTTACGTGAAGTTTTTTTGATATCTCAATTTTTATTGCTCTCTCTGATGATTTACAATTAAATAAAGATTAATAATAATATTCTTGAGATTTCCACGAATGCTTTCTATATAAAG
>NW_012130103.1:207892-210509 GCF_000143395.1 Atta cephalotes | reverse complement strand
ACAGTCCACTTCGCGAAACGCAAAATCTTTATAAAGATTAATAATATTCAAAAATAACAAAAAATCACAAGGTCGTCAATTTTTCTTTTATTGAAAATATTGTATATATTGCGTGAATTTTGTGTAACATAAAGTTATTACAAACTAACAATCACTTCCCTGTAAAACTTTAATTTTTTCTAAAACAAATAGTGTGAAAATTATCCTTTTAATTATTTCACAATGGTGACGAATTGACGTTTAATATTTATTTCTAAAAGTTAATATATAATTGAATAATAATAATATGTATAATTGCGTAATAATATAGATAATAACTGTATATTACATTTTTCAGATGATATCTTCCCTCTCAAGGGTACACCTTGACGTGGTGAGAGGGCTTAGTACCCGGAGGATATATACGAAAAAAATGGTTTTTCTCAAATCTATCTAAAAATTTTTGGATCTACCTGAATGATATGTCTAGAAATTTTTATTGAGATATTGAATAAAATCATTCTCTTCGTATAAAAATCCAACGATGGGGAAGCTAACGTACCCTCGTCCGCCGATTTAATTGAGAGTGAACGAACCGTAGCCGGTTCGTCGCGTCGCGCGTTTGCTTCGGGAGTGCCGTTAAAGTTATTGGACTAATGGACTTATAACAAAACCCATTTGATAGAATTCTATTTCGGCAATGAAATCATATCTGCGATGTTTCGACAGGAAAGCGGAACTCTCTTTGGGACGTTGCTTAGGTGGCCACGGTTACTGCAACGCTCTCACGCCAAGTGCTCCGGGCACGAGGTGATGCCGGCCGCGTAATGTCACGCACTTCGTGGTGCTGTGTTCGCGCGGTTTAGCAACTACTGTTGCTATCGGCTAATTGAGGACACGCTCTGTCTGCTGACAAACGGTTCGGCCTTTAGCGGTAAGAAACAATCGATTGACTCGGATTCTTCTCTAGGCCTGTATTCGATAACTCGAGTTATGCAGTCGTTATGATTGCACATAACGAGTTATAGAATTTCGTCCTGGTGAGTCGCCCAAAAAGGAGTTGTATAACTCTGGTCAGGGCGCTCATTTCTCTGTCATTATCTACCAGCCTAAATCACGTTTAATCTGACTTGGTCAGAGCCTAGCTCTAGTAGTTTTTTTTAAAAAACTAGCTTCGTGACAAGGGGTTGGATCCCATTTCTTGGATTGTCTAGATTGTTAGACAATCGGCAATGGTACCAATTTTACTCTTATTAGAGGCACTTGTCACGTCTACCAGTCTCTTGGAATCGCTCGAGGTACAGCACCACTTGTGTCCCACTAGAACTAGCAGTTAGGGAGTATGACTGCCAATTTTAAATGTGATTTTGCGTAAAACAGAGGTGACGGACTCGATACGATCGATTTTGTCTTCTTCCGTGTGGGGCTTAACCTTTGTTCGGCATTCATCGTGTGTTTTGCAAGTATTCGTCGACGTGCGGTGTTGATTCCACTGATTGAAATAGTAATCTTATCATGGGTTTTGTAAACGTGGAGTGCCGCAGTATCGCGCGAAAGACTTTATAAGTGAATAGTCCACGCGCGTTTATAGTATATTATTCGCGAGTGTTTTACGCGAGTGTCCTGTGCGAGAGGATGTCAACCCGATTCTGAGAGGAGGAGGAGGTCTGGAAGAGGCATCAGGCACCGGCGGAGTAAGCTTGCGGTAAATATCACTTTTTGCTTAAGTAAAATCAATATTTTTTTTCTATTTATTCTTGAGTCGTTTTATGTTATAATGATTTAAAAATAATATTTAGAAAAAGGATTTTTTAAAAATTATTTTGAAATTTCATATATACGAATACTTTTTAAGATCTGTTTTAAAAAATGTATAATTATTTTTATAAATATTTACTCAATGATGAATTAAAAAATTCGATGCTTATAAAAATTACATATTTTGAAAATTATATGATTATTTTCAAGAGAAATTTACGTAAATATTTCTAATTTAGTAAATATTTCTTTTATTATTTTTTATTATTGATTGATTCTTTTTGTTCTGTTTTAATTTGAATTGTATATTCTTTTTGTTACAGAATCATCGTAGCAAGATGTAACTCCGCTGTTGCGCATCAGTTGGTGAGTGATGTTTTTTTTTTGAGGTAACGGATGTATGATAGTTTTATTAATATATATCTAGATACATATACAGTAATTTAATAAAAATTAACGGATAAATGTATATATAACATTCCATACATCCGTTGCCTTAAAATGGATAAGTTGTAACAGATTAGGATAAACTTAATTCTGGATGCACCTTCATTGTGGAATTTACTGTGCATGCACTGTTAATTAATTATAATATCACATTATACCCAGTTTATTATTTTTAATCCTTCCTATAAGTCGCCACTGCTCTTATTTAGAACGAAGCTGGATGTTTATGTTAAATATATATATTTCTATGAGAATAAACAATAATTAAATAACATACGTTTTGACTTCTTTTGGATTTTTCAATATTTGAATAAAAATGTTATCCTATTTAATTTCTTTCAATATAAATTTATATATATAATCTAAAACGCATTTCTTACGCAAAGTAAAATAGTTCATATGGTAGAAAACGGATGGACAGTAGTAGTTCTTG
>NW_012130103.1:192924-207700 GCF_000143395.1 Atta cephalotes | reverse complement strand
ATACAGGATGTTTGGTAATTCTGTTGTTCAACACTCGTGGGCAGGTAGAGCGGACTAAATTAAAAATAAAAATTTTGCAATTTTCGCAATAGTAATAAGATATTAATTACTAATAATTACTAATAAATATATTGCCGAATATTGGTTAATTTTTATAATATTCGTTAATTTTTCATTCAAATACTATCAATTTTACAGAAAAACAACAAGAGACAAAAAATTCTTCATTTTCTTCTCATTTAGAATTCTAAGAATTTTTTCAAAATTTTTTATCAATTTTTTAGTACTGCATTTTCTTATTGGCAACTATTTTTATCAGCGTGTGAGAAAATACGGTACTAAAAAATACTAAAAAAATTTTCAAAAGAAGAATTAAATATTTTTAAATTTTCTTCTTTATAAAAAGAGAATAAACAATTTTTATCTCTTGCCGTAAAGTTGATAATATTTGAGTAAAAGATTATTAAAAATTAATATTCAACAATTGTTAATAATATCTTGTTAATTATTGCAAAAATTGCAAAATGATACAGGATTTTTCGATTCCGTTTAGTTTGCTCTACCTGCTCACAAACGTTATCAGCAGACTTATCAAACATCTTGTATATTACGTCTTAAAAGTAAAAATAAAAGGTAATAAAGTATTCATATTTTCTAAATAAATGAAATATAGTAAATTGAAAAATATAAAGAATATATATAAAAATGAAATATAATAAATTAAAAAATATAAAGGATATATATAAAAAGTAATTGAGTAAATGAAATTGTTGTCTATAGATATTATAATATAAAACAGTGTTTGTTACATTAAATATCATTTTATTATTCTTCCTACTTATCCTACACTGAGAGAAAAAATTGTTAACTTGACTAAATGCGTTTTGTTCGTAATGATTATTTAGTTCAAATATTTATATATTTAGATTAATAAAATCTTGTAATTTAAAACTTATTATTTGTTATTAAATATTTAGTTGAATTAACAAATATTTGCTTTTGATCGCTACATTTAGTTGAATCAATTAATACTTTCTTAAAACAGCAATTTTTTTTTTTCAATGTATTCTTAAATAATCATTCAGGATTAAATTTTATTTAAGTTGGTGTAGAGAAAAACAATAAAACATATATATATATATATATGTATTATTTTCGAAGATATTTCTTATATTGTTTACTTGTATACACTTATTTATATACATGTTATTAATAAAATTACAAATATTTTAATGTAACGCATTTGTCATACAATTTATTAATCTCGCTTTTTTATAAAAGACATTTTTATAAAAGACATTTTTATTTATTAATTTTTTATTAATTTTTGCTATTTATCTCAATGCATCGACTTTAGCCTAAGCTTTTATAACTTATCCATACGTAGTAACTGGATTTTATATCAGTTAAAATAATAACATGATGTAAGATTTATTATACATTTTGTCAAGAAATAGAAAAATTTGATCTTATAATTATTTTAAAATTGCGTCCAAAATTTTGCGTCACTTAAAATACTTAATTTTGAAAAAATAAGTTATACAAAAAAAATTCCAATAATTTATAAAATATAAAGATATATATTTATTGATGCACACAAAAAATATCAATTTTATTTCTTTTAGTAACAGTTTTTTAACAAAGAATGTTTTCTTAATAATCTTAAAATATACTTATTATAAAATTTTAGAAAAACTCATTATTATGTATTTAAAACAAGAATATTATGAAATTAATTGAAGAAATGAACTTTCCATAATAAGCATATTCAGTTTGTTTTAATTAAATTAACTTGATTGAAATATTAAATTTGCTAGAATTCAGAACACATTTTGAATAAATTTAATGCTTCGGATGAAAATGATACATTTGCTGATATAATGAAATACTTGAAATAAGTTATTATTACTTGCATAGAGTAATTATTACTTGCGTATTTTTCTGTGTGCGTGTGAGGGAAAATTATCCCTTTTGAATCTTGCATCATTCATCTGAATTTTTCATCTTCGCATGCTTTGAGATGAGATTCAGTAACGAATCGTTCGAATCGAAATATACGTATGATGGGCCTTGAATTTTATCAAATGTAATCGATTTAATAATTCTCAGTTTATTTTTAAATTAAACTTTTGTTCTTTATACAGTAATATTTATATTAATAAATTTATTCTAATTTCATAATATTCGAGACTTTTGAAATCTAAACGTTGTTGACTTAAAATTTGTTAAATTTAGATTTATTTTCGAATATTTATATTTTTAATTTCAAATACGCGACATTTATTCGTATATTAATGGAATTATTATTATTATTATTATTGATATTTTTTCATTTATATTTAGTCAAGTTCATTAATATGATGGTCCCATGGATCGCGACGCGTTCGTGTTTCGCGCATCGTATAAAATTTTACACTTATTGCCGACAATATTAGTCGACAATAAAATGAAGGATTTTTCCTTATTGTCTATTTCTGGCATATGAATCCAGAATATTGGCCAGCAATGAAAGGTGAGTTTAATCTGGCCAGAAGAAAGAAGAGGATCTGTACGAAGTAGGTTGGTAACTAATCTAAGTTTTTCAAAGGTATTCAGTATATGTGTGAAGATAAATTGAATATTTGGGAGGGTAACATGCTCGCAAATTATGAGCTCTCATATATTTTTTAATTGTTTATTTAAAATACAAAAATAACAACAAATCATAGGGCTAATGATTAATAATTTACAAAATTTGCGCTTGATCCGCGCTGACTCTTGTTAGCCCCGTTATTTGTTAATTTTTTTGTTTAAAGACTGAAAGTCTGTTTTAATTATTTATTTGTTGTTCATTTATTTAATGTAATCGCGATTAGATTACTCCGTTGAATTTATCAGTACGCGATAGGACATGGTTAGGCATTAGCTACTGCGTTCAGCAGAGAAAGCAACTTTGCAACTTTTGTAAAATTCTTCAATATGATTAACTTATATATTTAAATCTATATGGATTCAAAAGCAAGAACCAATCGTATGGAAGAATTTACAACATTTGCAAAGCTGTTTTCTTTGCTGAATATAGTCATTAATGTACTATATTCGTGTTATTACACATTATGAAGTAACATAGATAGGAATACACGTGTGGAGATAGGATACACGAATAGGCACGAATAAATGAAAATACGAGTAGGTAGAACAAATATGGATAGGTAGGGATGAACATAATCATTTTTAATTAAAAAATTAAATTATTACAAATAAAATGATTTAAATGAATTTCACGATCGGGTAATTAAATTGTATTTAAAAAAATAAAAAAATAAATATAATAAAACTAAAAGATATTACGTAATATATCTAAGTAAACTATGTAAACTATGTGACATGTAGATAGGGATACATAGACATCATATGTACATACTTAATGGATAATTGAAAAAAAGGGATTAAAAATTAAATAAAATTTTAAATTAATTTTAAACTTTATTTAATTCATCATTCATCAGCATGCCGTTCCAATTATCAAATATAAAAATAAACTAAATTATATATAATTTTAAATTTCATTGAATTTTCAGCTCCCCTGAAAAATTAAACTTAATTTCTTATAAAATTCTATACTTATACAAAATGCATAACGTGTTAATATTGTAATCAATTTTGATATAAATAAATGTATTCTTCTTGCTCGGTACGCCCGAATCCGAGCATTGTGACAGCATCTATGATGGACAATTATTTACTATGTCTTTCCATAGATCTCTATCCATGGCATTGTGCGTGCAATCGCATATTGCAGAATTAGTTAGCCTTCTTATGTTAATGTATCGGCCCTTTATCTCCTTCTCTTGATTTTACTCTGGACTATCAGCCTTTCAAGGGCATCGTTTTCTCGTAGCATGATGTGGAAATGTTTTAATGATTTCATTGATGTTTACGTTTAGCTTCTTCTTGAGTTCTGTTAGAATGCGCCTTTCCATCCATGACAGCTCTCAGCATCCTCTGTCAGAAGAATATCTCGAAAGCGTCATTGTGTCGCCTGTCTGTTGTCTTTATGATCTAACTTTCTGCGTATATGATTATGGAGAAAGCCAGAGATCGAATGAGTTATATCTTGATGTAACTTGATATTTCTCTATCTTTTCATACGCGCGTTTTGAGTATTGCAATTTTAGCAAGTGTAATTCTACATCGAATTTCGCTTTCATAGTCACCGGTGTTAATTATTCGGATTTCGAGGTATATTAGGCTTCCAATGGTCTTAATCCCGTTAATCTTCTTGTCATATTGTTAATCTTTTTTCATTTGCTCTGTCGACGACCAATATTTTACTTTTTGACGCATTATTTTGATGCCATACTTTTCACTTGTTTTTTCCATTCTTTTTAACAGTTCTGCTTCCGTACATTTCATCTTCCGAGGCAACCAGCAAACGTTGTATCTCAATATCTTGAATATTTTTCTTTCATTTATGGCGACACTCTTATTCCATCTGTTTGTGGCCTCGCGCATTTTCCATAGATATTGAACAGGATTGGTTATATGATGCATTCCTGTCTTACTCCTTTATTGACTTTGAAGAATTCATGTCCATTTCCATTAATGCAAATGTAGATTAATTTTAATTTCGGTTCAATTTACTCTTCGTCTTTTTCTAGTTCTAAAGATTAGAAAAAGATAAAGAGAAAATTGAAATGAGATTAAAGTTAATCTACGTTGGTGGAAATGGGCATCAGTTGGTTGTTTACTTTGATTTTAGTTCCAACTTTATTGGATTGTAGAGATTACGAATTAAATTTAGAAGATGAGACACCGATATCATAATATCCCAAAGCTTTTCCCACTTAACACAGTCGAAGGCTTTTTGGTAAAACAGTAAAGATATTCTGATGTATTGAATTCCCTCAATTTTTCAATAATTTGACAAACGTTTAGGATTTATTCCTTTGTGCCTCTACCGGGCATAAGTTCGGCTTGTTTTTTCAGTATGTGAAAATACTGTTTTAAGTTTCTCTTTAATAATCCATAACAGCACCTTGCTTGCATGTGAATGAAATTAGGTAGGGCGACAGGTCTGTAATTGCTGCATTTAGTTTTTGCTCTCTTCTTTTGTATATTGATATGAATATAGAATATAGATTTTACCCAGTCATATTCCTGAATGTCATTATGTTATTAAATAGCATGTAGCATATCAATTTCTGATTGACTTGCAACTTTTAACATTTCTAAGACAATATCGTCCGGCTGCTTTTCCTTTCTTGAGTGCCTTGATGACAGCACTTATTTCTATTTTAAGTATATCTTAAGTATAAATAAATAAATAAATAAATATATATATATATATATATATATATATATGTGTATGATAGTATTAGGTATGTAATATATGTAATTTATGTAAACTATGTCCAGGTAAATGCTATCATGTTTACTTTTGTAATTTGCACAATAATTACTAAGAAATTATACATTTATTGAAATGTTTATATCCGGATTGAATATATCTATTTATATATGTAGCATTTATCTTATAGTAAATCAAATTTATTGCTGCTTTATTGATGATAATTACACGAAATCGACGAAATATAACAAAATTGCTTATTAATTTAACAAGTTTAGTAAATATTTAATTTAAAACTTTTTTTAATTTGAATTTTATTTTAAATATAAAAAATTTTAAATATAAAAAAGTGACTTTTAATTAAAAATTTGATGTTTAGAATAATTATTAATTTTTCTTTGTATTTAGTAAAAACAAATTTATTAAAGTCAATAAAGATTGAAGCTTTGACTGAAGCTTTGAATGAGGTTAAATATTAACTTCTTGTTTGCTTTTTGACATTTATATTTTTAACATTACAAAATCAATCACAAATATATCTTAGTAATTGATTTATTATATGCAAAGACCTCATCGCTATCTCTCGCGTAAGATGTACACCTGTGAATACGTAATTTGTATCGAAAATAAGTTCGTAATTATTTTCATCATGGAGAGTTATTCTTTTTGTCGCTCTCTGTAAAGTCCATATTTTTATAAAGTCTAGTTTAATGTCCCGTTCGAGATTTTTGTACAGGATCGGAATTAATCCCGAATTTTCTCGTCAGTTCCTGAAAATAATAATTTTACCAATAATTCAATAATTGCTATATATACCCTAATATTAGCAGGAATTAATAATTAAAAATTTTGGAAAATACAGAAAAATAGAATAGAAATAATTGTTAAATTTTATATAATAAATTTTTCGATATAAAAGTATGGTTCACTATTAAGTCTAATGTAAAATTTAACCTAATGTCACTGTTCCTAAATATATCATATCGTTATTTTTTACTAAAACGATAATTAATTTATTAAAACGATAATAAATTAAATTTAACACAATATCGTGTCAAATTGACATTATAAAATATAATCATGATTGAGTAGGTGCAGTGGCGACTCACATTAAGTTAAATCTAATTATAAATTTAACAATGTTCTTTAAAATCCCGTTATTATTAGGTTTCGATTTATCTCGAACACTTGGTATGCGAGAAACTTTCATATCCATACGTATAAAAAAATTATAATAACTCTAAAAATAAAAATAAAATTATAATAACTCTAACAATAAAAATTATAATAATTATAATAATGTATTTTATTATTATTAAATATATTTTTTCGTAATCACTATTCCGTAAAGAATTCTATCCATCTATTTTTAATAAACGATGATTTCTGTTATATATGGCAGAACATATTTTCTCGTGAATTTTAGTATTATATTAAAAATGCAATAAAAATGTTTAATGTAATTGACATGCTATTAAAATTATTACTATCATAAGTGATTTGAAAGATTCAGGATTCACATACTCCTGTAACATAGTAGACGGTTGGTGTTTGATGTATTGCTTAACTTTTCTTTACAAATGAATCTTACGAATTTGATGTAGTATCAGAATATATTAAATTTCTTCATTATAAAGAATGAACTATATGTTCTTCTTTATCAAATGCTAATCAGGATGTTATAAGGTGGGATTTTGATGTGATCGAATTATTGAAACAGTTATCTTGAACGCAAAAAAGTATTGTCATAATATATTAATGATTTTCTCGCGATATTAATAAGTTTTATGATTATGCAGGTTAATATAATTAAGTAAATACGATCTAATTGTTATTAGTATTTCATTCCGCTTTTCTCAATATTTTATTAAATATTGATTTAGAAAAATTTGTGTTATCATAATGTATTTTTGTTTTCGTATAATCCTTCATTACTAAATTTTGTTAATTATGCTCCTAATATAATTTTTATTATATTTTGAACAATTTTTATAATTGTATATTGTATTGTAAACAATTATTATTGTATCATTGAATATAAAAGATTTACAATAAAAGATAATATCAAAAAAGTTATACAATGATTGCTAATTATTTTATCGTATTTCGTTAATTTTAATGCAATATAATTAGCGAAAAATACAATAAAATAATTAGACATAAAAATAAAAAATAAATTAAAAATATATTTATGCGAAAACGAACCACTAAATTTATTAGTAGCCTGTTTTTTTATGGATGAGTATACTTACAAACAAAAGAGGAGCGCCGATAGAAATCGGCGGAGATGGTGGAGGGCCTCTAACTCGTTTTTGTTAAATTATACCTTAAATTAACGATATATGATTGGAAAAGTTTGAAGTATGTTTTTGCTAGTAATTATAGAGACTTTGAAATATACTTACATTCTAGTTTTATGTTTAGTAAGAACGAGCTGAAGATCTGCATTAAAAAAACATAATTTCGTAATTTTATTTTTATGCAGGCGCATATTAAAAAATTCGCTAAATTAATTTGTTTGAATTTAGGAAAAAGGTCTTCATGTCCTCTCTCTGATTTCTCTCTGATTACATTATGTATTAGTTTGATACGCGTGCACACCAAGAGAATACAAATTATTTGCGCGTGGAAATCGATTCTCGAGTTCGAGTATCGAATTGTGCTTCCACGTAAGTGACAGTACGCATCAAATAAGTATAATACACATAACCTGTACCGTGCTCCTACCGCCTTTATTTTTCGGTCAGTCTCTTCGTATAAGTTTCGCTATTAAAGTTTCGTTTGCTATAATTAACTTTAAAAATGGTGTCCGTTTTAAATACCGTCGATACCGGCCACGAAGATATGATTCACGATGCGGAAATGGATTATTATGGTTTGAGGTTAGCCACTTGCTCGAGCGACAACACAGTGAAGATATTTGACTTGAAGAACGGCTCTCAGAGCCTGGTTGCCGTTCTCAAAGGACACATCGGTCCCGTGTGGCAGGTTGCGTGGGCTCATCCGAAATTTGGCAACCTTTTGGCCTCTTGTAGTTATGACAGGTACACTGTCCTATGATACTGCTTGCTACATACGTTTTTAAATTACTTTGTAATTAAATATATCTAATAACACTTGGAGTATCTCTGCGATAATATTTTTGACAGTCAACGTTTATATATTTTTGTAGGAAGGTAATTATTTGGAAGGAATTGGGAGAGTGGACCAAGATATATGAGCACACTGGTCACGATTCCTCTGTTAATTCGGTTGCATGGGCGCCGCATGAATTCGGTTTGATTCTGGCCTGTGGAAGTTCAGATGGATCAGTTTCTATCCTCGCGAACACTGGAGATACATGGCAGATGCAAAAAATAACGAATGCTCATACAATTGGTTGCAATGCAGTCTGTTGGAGTCCAGCGGTCGACTCAGGTACTGATTCCAATACTCAACAGAGAAACGATCCTGTTAAGCGATTAGCGACTGGTGGTTGTGACAACTTGGTGAAAATATGGAAGGAAGATGGTGACAGATGGATAGAAGAAAATAAATTGGAAGCACATAGCGATTGGGTACAGTTTAATTATAATGAAAATATTTAAGCATAAGATTTGCATATTTATATATCGTACTTATAGGTTCGCGATGTAGCTTGGGCACCAGCAGTCGGCCCATCTCGAGCCACTTTGGCGTCTTGCTCACAAGATCGCCGCATTGTCATATGGACTTCCAATGATTATACTAGCTGGACACCGAAAGTTCTTAATGTCTTTGATGATGTTATCTGGAATATTGGCTGGTCGTTGACGGGAGGTATCTTAGCAGTTTGCGGTGGAGATAACAAAGTTTCGCTCTGGCGCGAAAATTCAGAAGGACAATGGGCATGCATCTCAGAGTTGAATCAAGATCAAGGAAATCTTAATAATCCAGATCAACGCGCATAATATCGCTTCAATATATGTAAAATAATATATAATAAGCGCAAATAATGCGCAAAATAATACGTTGTAACAAAATAAGCGTTGTAAAATAATACGATTTGTTTGATATCAAGTATCTTTTAGCAAATTGCAAAGTTAGTACGAATTATTTACCGTTGGTATTTGATTATTCATAAGCATTTATTCAAAATATAACAATGACGTTTATCTGATTTATCTTTATTACGATAACCGAAAAAAGTTTGCAAACGTTTTGTTCATCATATGTCCTTATAGATGGTAGAATATTTTTTTACAAACAGAATGTACTTGCAACAATATTTGGTTGATCTTTATAAAAAATATATCGATTTTATCGATAATATAAAATTAAATTACTCATTCAGTCTTGGGTATATAAGGACGCAGCAAACACTATGTCACGTTTAATCGCGGTTGACGCTTCCTCCATCTTCTCTTTTAAAATCGGGTCACCTATAGTTACAGCTGCATTTTTAACATCTCGTAATGTTTCGCCTAATTGCTGTATGCAACGGACTATAATTCCTTCTTGGACATCAGTCATCTTCATGATCTCGGCAAATGATTTGGCCTGTGCCCATTCATAGACAACTTCCACTAAGCCAAAATTCAGTGGTAGTAATGTCGATAGTTGATAGTATTGCTCTAGATGTTCCAATTCCGCGTGCACCTCGTTCATTATCTTGCAAGCCTGAAAAAAACGAGGATTGTTTCTTATTATAACATAATTTTTTAAATACTTAATATATTTGAAGGGAGATGGAACAATGACACGTACATTAGCAAGAGTTGGTGTGAGTTGAGGCTCAACATCCGTGCGTTGCTGGAAGATTAGTGCTGATAGTAACGCTGCTATTTCTGCCGGTTGTAGAACAGTTAATACATTTTTTAGAATCAATTCTGTTATTAGCAGTTCGTTACTACCCATTTGCAGCGCGACTCTCCCTTTGAGGGCGACTATAATAGTAAACAATATATATATATATATATATATATATATATATATATATATATATATNGATATATAATATATAAAATATATAATATATATATATATATATATTGTTAATTACAATTTGATAAATATTAATCTTTTATTTCTACATTTATCTCTATAAAATTATTATATATTTTAATTAATACAAACCTCTTTCATCATTATCTATGTACCTAAAGTGTTTGAGGAGTGCTACCATATTCAGATAATCCGGATATAACGCCATTCCTTCATCGCTAAGTTTAAGTTGAAGCTGTCGCTTTTTATCTTCAAGATGATTTCGTTCAAATACAGGTCTAAATTGTTCTTCAAAGTTTGGTATTTCTATACATTTCATGTCATTCAGACTAGCTTTTAATTTGTTTCTATGTTGTATTCTTAATTGAAAATCATTTTTCGATGAGGGCTCGATATATGGTTGTAGAATGCGAGCATTAGTAGAAGCATTAAATGATAAAGAAGTCAATTCTTGAACCGCTGTCTGACACGTTTGTCCTGGTGGATCGTTTCTGAAAAGAAGAAATGATCGATAATTAAATTAAATCAAGAATTTTTACTATTTCGTTATATTATTTCTTACTTGAATCGTGAGATTTGCCTCTTTTCCCAATCATTTAATATCAAAGAGCAGTCAATTTTTATCTGACAATTAGTTATTTTTAATATATGCCATGAAAACAGAGTCAAAACTTCGTGTGACGGATTAATACTTGGTACAAATATCTCCTTTTTCGTTAGGCTAATAATCTCGCACCACTTCTCGAATATCTGAGAACTTTTAAAATCAGTAGTTTCGGAAGTGGATACATTTGCGTCCTTAAGTATCAAGACTTTGTACTGGGCAGAGCTTTTATGATGTAAAACTTGCAATAACAAGGCTAGTTTATTGTAATGATCCGCGTATGATATTAACAAAATTCTGCCCTCAATTAAACTTTTTGTTGCCTTCTTTGAGGTGAGCAAATAAGGATTCAGGAATTTAACATCTTCTAAATAATCGACCGCTTGATGATAGAACGTAGAGAGTTTTTTTTGGATTTCGGTCAAAGGCGATAAATTCGATAATTCGCGTTCGATTTTTCGTAACTCGTTGTTATATGACGCTTCTTGCGAGGCTAACGGCGATTCCTTGAAAGATTTGCGCATCATCGCTTCAACGGTAACGGATTCGTTCACTCTTCTTAGATTAAGAAGCATAGAGTATGTGACTTTAAATTTCGATTCCAATGTTTGCGGTTCACCACACATCATAGGTTTCAAATCATTAAAGTGCGGCACGTCGTGTCTGCACATCACTATAACAGTACCCGTAGTGTCGTGACCTCGTCGTCCGGCACGGCCAGCCATTTGTATATATTCAGTTGGAAATAAAGTACGAAAGTTGTTTCCGTCATATTTTCGTATGGAATCAAACACCACTGTGCGCGCCGGCATGTTAACTCCCATGGCAAAAGTTTCTGTCGCAAATAGTAACTAAAAATGCAATAAAATGCAATTCCATTACACTTTTTTCATTTTTATATATTTTCAAAATTAGAAAGTTATGAAGCTTTTTTAAAAAAAATATGCTTTAATTTCATTCTTTTATTTTTCAATGTTTCTTTGGAAAATTACCTTGACAACTCCACTTTGAAATAACATTTCTACGATCTCTCTCAAAATTGGTAATATCCCACTGTGGTGTATACCCACACCCTTTTCCAAGAGTTCTTGCATCATAAGTACTTGTGGTAATTCTCTGTCACTACCTTTTAGATGTTTTATATTATGTTGAAAAAATACATGTACTTGATGCTTTTCTCTCGCGGTCGTTAAATCGAGATTTCTGAATGTGACAGCATTCATATCACAGCGTTTCCTCGATAGAGTAAATACGACAACGGGTAACATATCCTATAAAATTGATAGCATTATATAATATACAAAAATAATTATAATTTGTCTGTAGAATAAAAAATAGTATGTAGGTACAACAACGTACATTGTTCTGAAGATGGCTTACAAATGCTCTCCATAATACTTCTTCTTGTTTCGGTGTCATCTGAATTTTTCTCCTACAGTCCTTTGAAGTTTTGTCTTTCTTTTTATCGGATGCATTTGTCGCTTTGTACCATCTAAAGTATTAAATATTGAAATGCCACTGTCATATATCATGCCTCTGTTTCTTTTAATTAAAGTTATATTTACCCATCCAATAAAAATTGACTGTTGCTATCAAGAACTAAGAACTTATCATCCTTAGTCTTGCCATCAGTGCCAGTATACAAGTAATGTAACAGAGGTATTGGTCTTTTCAAAGTGCTAATTACATACATTTTTCGCTTTTTGATGCGACCAACCCAATCCGCGAATATTATTGGATTTGGTACAGTCGCAGATAACATTACTATATTAATATTCTGTGGTAAAAGAATAACTATTTCTTCCCATACATGACCCCTCTAAAAATATGAAATATAATTTTTACAAATATAGAATTTTTATAAATGTGTCGAATTATAGAAATCATACGTGATATTGTTAATAAAATTAGCATTACGCACATCTTCATTATTTATATAATGCACTTCATCAAATATGACGAACTCTAAATCTCGTAAAACATCGGATGCACAATACAACATTGATTGTAAGATCTCTGTTGTCATGATTAGACATGAAGCAGTTTGATTTATTTGCAAATCACCTGTTAATAACCCAACACTTTCAAATTTTCTTTTAAAATCACGATATTTCTGATTTGACAGAGCTTTTATGGGGGATGTATAAATCACTCTGAAAGGATATAAAAATAACTATTAGATACTTATATAACAATAGTATTGTTATATAAATATTGTTATATAACAATAGTATTATTATTATGAAGTTAATTTTTAGCTTTATAGTTTTACCTTGTCATATGCTTTTGACTCAATGCAATGGCATATTCAGCAACAGTAGTTTTTCCTGCTGATGTATGTGCAGCAACGAAGACATTGCTGTTCTCTTCCAATTTAAGAATAGCTTGCTTTTGAAAAGTATCTAGTTCATAATTGAATGTAATTGCTGGATCAGGTATTCTCTTGTTAAAATCTGTTACTGGTGCAGATACATCCAGTTGCTCTGCCCATTCTGCCTTTGTAAGTTCTGTTTGCGTCTCGGATATTTTCAAGACAGGTATATCTGTTTCTTTGGGTAAAATGGAATTGTCTATAAAGGGAATGTTGTTATCCACAGTTTGAACACTTTCTTTTTTCGGCTCTTCAATTGAAGGCCATGAACCAAGCAAATTTCCCTCCTCATGTATAACAGCCATTAAATTTATATTATCATTATTGATTATTAATTTTTCAGTTTCTTCTAATATTGAAGCTTCTACTTCGTATCTCATGCAATTGATTGGTGTACAATTGTCACTTTTAAATTCTAAACCTGAGCTAAATCCTTTGGCTAATGTCCTTAAATCCTTCTCAAAGTCGATATCATCCATGTCTTCATTTTTAGGTATTTTAGGTTCTTCAAAACCACCAGGCCAAAATGGAATATTGCTAGGATTACCTATGAAAAGAATATTATTTGGTATAATATATGCTGCAATTATGTCTTGATATATTAGAATTTTAATTAAGAGAAATATCATTTTGAAATAAAATTGGGATACCTCGAACTCCATCTGTAAGTAATCCAGGGGCACGAGTCATAGACATAGAATTTCTTGCCGTTTCCCCTGCACCTTGTAAGTCAATTTCTTGTATCTCACCAATCTTGCCTGTTATTGGATCACGATCAAATTTAAGCGTGGTATTAACGGGAGCTAAATCAAATTCTAGCAAGGAAAGGACATCTGCTTTACGTGGCCAATAACATTGGGTATTGTCCAGTTGATGTATAGGTAATCGTTCAGGGCATTCAATATATTGTCGCAGTTCTGATCTAATATCAGGCCAAATAGGTGGAGGCTCAGCAAATAACTGTAAATCAATATATTTATAAATATATAAAACAATATAAGGAGTGTATATTTAATATTAAATAATTACCTGCGTCGATTCCATTGTTAAATCTTTTTTGTTTATAACATATTTTAATATATTCAAAGAAAAATATATTAATATATATTTTTTCTATGAATATATATTTAATATAAATGTTCTTTCTGCCTAATACAAGCAGTCACGACATAATTGACACGTCAAAATAATAATTTAACACATTTAATAAATTATTAAAGAATAATATGAATGTCACATTTGTATACATGTGTAATTAAATTTTGAAATACACAATGAAAATAATGAAACATTAATTTTAAATGATTATATAATTAACCTCTCTCTTGCTAACACTAACGAAATAGGTTATATGTGTCCATCAGAAAAATAAAAAAATTGAGATAAATAAAGAGAGATCCGGAGGAATCTAAATAAACTCCCTTCTTAAAGAGAGAGAATAAAGTGAACAGTTTTCAGCATCATACTGAATCTAGATACAGCTACTAAAGCTAATTAAAATAAGTTATGT
>NW_012130103.1:186015-192139 GCF_000143395.1 Atta cephalotes | reverse complement strand
GGTACAGACACATCTTCTATTCTTATATTTCATAAATTTATTTATTTTATAAGTTTTTAACATTTTATAAACTGATTATTTTTTATTTGATCCACTGTTAATGATTAATTAATTATAATTGATAACTTGTTTTGTATACATTTATGAAATGTATAAACTATAACTCTGTGAATTAGATTTTCTTATTATGAGGAATATTATTTACTTTTACAATTTGTCTTATAAAAATACTTAACAATAATACTAATGCAAGCAAATGCAAAATAGACATACTCTTCTTAAAATAAAAGAATATGTAAAAGTATAGTTCTACTTTAGATTCGCAAATGCTTTCTTAATAAGTCAGCAATCCAATTATAGATATCTGTCATTATAGTAATAAAGAATGTCGGTAAGCAGGATTAGACAGTAATGAAAGGACAATGTTACGACTTGTCTCAGTACTTAATTAATCATAAGTAAAATAAAAGAAGTTGAAACTTTATAACGAAACTGTCTAATGAGCTAAGAATTAACTATAGATGTCTATTAAAGCAATAGTCTTATAGACATAATTATAAAATTTATTTACACGTCTAGCTGTTTTTAATAGTATTTCATCGATAATTTGACTTGATTATAAAATTCATATACAATCATATTTACACTTCTTTTGCATAAATATGCATATATACATTTATACATATCGCTCATTCGCTAAAATATAATTAAAATATTACTTTTTAGTTTTATTTGTCAAAAAGAATGGAAACAATAAAAAAAACATATTTTAAAAGTATATACTTTTATTCTTTTATAATCAATCATCATCAAAATTGCATTTCAAAATTAATATTACAAAATTTTAATGATTCAAAGCTCATTCAAACTCATTTTCTGGAGAGGACTTTGTTTTTTGAGTCATGTCAGTGTAACAAATGAGCGATATGTTTCACTCTGTTTCCTCCACTCTCAATTTTATTCTATCTTTGTTTATTCTTCTTCCGCAGTCTCTGAATATGCTTCTTCAATTTTCCTGTATTTTTTAATTCTTCATACTGCGAGACTAAGTCTAAAACTTTCTTCTCAGCTGCAGAGAAAACAGATAAAATAAAATAATGTAAATCAGAATTATGTTAACAATAATTAACTTACATTTTTTCTTGAAGACAGGCTTCTCTCCTCGTTTAACAGATTCCAGTAGTTCCTTCTTTTCAAGCCATTTTTTTTCTTCTTTCTCCTTTTTTTTCCTTTCTTCTCTTAATTGATTTTCAAGCCTCTGGATGAGATATTTTATCTTCTTTATGGCTTTGAGATCTGTAGTTTCTTTCAGTTCTTTTTGCAAAGTTTTGAGATCATTTTCCCGTAGTTTGTTAATAAATGCATAAGAATTCTTGAAGGCCTTTTCGTTAAATGTACCACATAAACTATCAAATCTAGGATCTCGAGATATAATTTCCTTGACTCGTGTCATCTCTTCATATTTAATTGGAATTGGCTTTTTAGCAGATATTTCCCGTGGCCTGTTCTTATTTTCCCGTTTAAACTTTATTTTCTC
This sequence comes from Atta cephalotes, assembly GCF_000143395.1. Taxonomy (NCBI): domain Eukaryota; kingdom Metazoa; phylum Arthropoda; class Insecta; order Hymenoptera; family Formicidae; genus Atta; species Atta cephalotes. The sequence continues at coordinate 190,602 of NW_012130103.1, read as the reverse complement.
TGTTTTTTTCTTACTTTTCTTACCAAACAGAGTCTCATTGTATACCTTGGTTCCTAATTTCTCCTTTAACTTCTGTAAATTCTCAAAACTCATATGTTTCAATTCCTCTCGTATTTGTTCCTAAAACATAACATAATCCAGAGCATATGATATACAAGCATATGATGCATATGATATACACATACTGATATACAAGCTCTCCTTGTAATAATGTTTTGGATAAAATCAATTCAAATAAGCATATAAAATAAAGAACTTACACGAGCTTTATTTTCTGTAAATAGAGACTCTTCCTCATCACTCATGTTAAATGTTAAGATATGATAGCGGAATATAAATTTAGTAATCTCTACAAAAATGCAATGATATAGTTTTAGGTTATACAATTATTTTTTGTACTTGAGAAAGAAAAAAACTAGAAAATTAGAAAAATACATATAGTTTACATCACTTACATTTGTATAAGAAATGTATTAATCACATAAGATGTCTAAAAAGATAAATCATTCTATCTGTACGCCAAGCAAATACAGAATCTGACAGAATCCTGCACAAGTAGGCATCGATTAATCGATTAGCTCGTCATTTTGGCCGTTTCGACTTTGAGAATCTCGATACTCTATAGATGCATTTCGTTTCACGCATAGTGCGCAAAATGATATTATATCATTTTTGGTACGTTCGGGGAGACACTATTAGGACCATTTTACACAAACTTGTATAGTCGCATAAACATATGCATAAAGAAAATTATCCAATCACATTTTTTTATGCATATGTTTATGCGGCTGTACAAGTTTGTATGGAATTACCCTACATCTTCGTTGTTAGACATAAAACAAGGATAAAATAAATAGCGCTAATAGCGTTTCTTCGCACTTATGATTCTTATTGTTCACCGAATATTATATATTCATAAATTTGCATAGCCGCATAAACGTATGCATAAAGAAAATTAAGTGGGGAGCATAGACTCTTGCGTAAGGCATAAAACATGAGGCATAAATTAAAGGTTTAAACCGGATCAAAATGTAAAACTAACCAACTACATCGAGCATTCCTCTGTCGTTCGACTGTAACAAGGGAATACTCGACTGTAGTTAGTTTTATTCTGATTCGGATTAAACTCTCGGTGAAAACTAGGCCTGTGTTTCAAAATTCACTGCCAGTGCTGAAAATGTATAATATACGTAACTGTAAATTTATAGCGCTGGCAGTGAATTTTGGAACAGTCAAAAATAATACGATACGCGGGGTGATGTTTCCGAACGCAGCCTTAAATGACGAAACGCAGCCATTATTGTGGACGGGACTGGTGTCTGACGGGAGCACAAAATCTTCAAGGTTTATTCGCATCGCATGTTCCAATATGCTCCAATACGTTTCTGTTATAGTCCTTACTAACTCCAACGCACTTCACGCGCTTGTCAGCGTGAGTATAAGAACTATGTTGTAAGAGCATGTTGAAGCATGTTGGAGCATGTTGGAGTACGTTGGAGCATATTAAAATATGTTGGAGCATATTGGAGCATGCGACGTAAACAAATTTTTGCATAACGTGTGTGCTATAATTGTGTTGATAGTACAATTTGAAGAGTTGTAATAATCTATGAAGGAAAAAAAGAGGAGGAAAAGGAAGAGGAGAGGAATCATGAAATCGATGGAGCAACTTTGGAGTAAGCGTTATTGCTTACTTATGTAAAATTAGTCATTTTCTCTGGTTTATTCGAACTCGTTTTATTACGAACTTATTTAAACATAATAATCAAAGAAAAAGAAATTATTTGAAATTTTATTTTTGTCTTTTTTCGAAGATCTTTTTTCGAAAAATATATAATTATTTGAATGAAAAATAATATTTAATTGAAGAATGAATAAAAAGTTTGATATAAGAACTATCTTTTGAAATTGATTATTTTGAACGCTATTTTTATTTGAATTTATGTTTTTGTGTTATAGTATCGTAGCTACGTGGCAGGTAATTCACCTGTTGCGCTTCAGATCGGTGAGAAACAAAAAAATTGAATAATGGATCAGTGAAAATTGTGTATTCGATATAAGTTTTATATTGACACATCTGTATAATTCTGTATAATTATAATAGAAATGAATATAAAACTTTTCATGACTATATTATTTTGAAAATGAATAAGCTACAAAAAATTATGGCAGATATTTTTAATCTTGGGCTGTATTTTTATTATACTATATTAATTTGAGATACTACTTGTGTTTAAAATACATTTGTACAAATAAACACATATATTTGAACTTATAGGAATAAATATATAATTATTTTGCAAATTGCAAGATAATTGCAACTTGTAAAAAGGTATTTTTAAGATACTAAATTTTATTAAATAGTTAAACAATTATATAATTATTAAAGTCGAGTCATATAGTTAATTATGAAAAGATTTTATTCTTTTTAATAAATGTTTTCTCATCATTAATGCTAGTATTGGTATTTTAACTTTATAACCTAATGATAATTAATTCTATTTAACTCCTTAACTATAATATTTTATAAATTCTTCAATATTATAAAAGAATTTTTTAAAATTATTTTTTTAATTCTTCATTTTCTCCATTTTGCATAATTATTCGTAGTGCCGTAAAGTACGAAAATATAGTCGATAAATACTGTAACATTAATAACTTAATATAATTCTTGATTTTTATCTTACAAAAATTTTATGTGCACATATTATGTAATTGTTAACTATGTAATAATAATAACTTATATCAAAATGATCATCTTGATATCTATTGAATAATATATTTAATATTTAATGAAATTAATTTCAACAAATTGTAAACAAACAAGAAATTATGAAAATTATATAAATTATATAAATTATATAAATTTATTCATAATAAGCATTATAAGTATTACTGATTCATATAAAATACTTCCGTGCACGGACGCACATGTAAATGTACTCACGAAATCGAAAATATTTTTGACAAGATTATAATCATAATATTATGTCTAAAATATTAATATAAAAAATAACCGACATGTAAATAAAATAATGTGAGCAAAATTTGATAATACGTTTCATTTACGCACATTAATATATAATTCATTAGAAGTCTTTCATTAGAATGAAATTTATTGGAGAATGTAACAATTATCTTAAAAAATGAAGTATGTGGAAATTGATAATGTATGAGTACACGATTGCTTAATATAATTTTCTATGATTTTGAAATATATATACTTTTCTTATATGGCATTTAAAAATAAATTAGTTATTATTTATTAACTATCAATTGAAGACTAATAATTTTAAAAATATTTGCCATATACAAGATGTTTCAAAATTCGCGCCTGCAAAGTATAAGACGTGATACTTTAGGCTAAAAGAAACAACTTTTTCCTTTTGTAAAATTGCGTCTGACAAGCAGTTTTTGCAAGAGAGCAGATTGAAGTTAACAAATAAGTTAAGTTAATAAAGTTAACAAAAATTATTTATTCGGATGCAATTTTGTTAAAAGAAAAAGTTGTTTGTTTTAATATAAAGTATCACGTATTGTACTTCGTAGGCGCGAATTTTAAAATGCCCTGTATTTATATACGGCCAATGTAATTAATTATTACAAGAAATAACTTGTTTTACGTATTGGATTGTGAAGAATGATTTGTCCAAATGATTGATGATCAAAGTCAAAACAATATTCAAACTTTTTCCTCACCGATGTATAATAATTTAAAGATAATGCGGGCATAACACATGGTATTGCGATAATTATTGGATTTTGAGCCTTGAGCATAATTATTTGTAGATATTTTCGTAGAGCAACTGGTTGCTTGTACCATTGTGTATCGAAAACAGCTTGTTGAATTATCTCACCGCTCTTATAAAAATATCAAAAGATAATTGAAATAAATAAATTGAAATTACAATTGAAATAAAGTAATATGTTTCTTTATAAGAGTTACTTACTATGTGAATCAAATGTTCTGCTGGCCATGTATACATAAATACTTCTGATAATCCACTAAAAATAAAACTAATGCATTGAATTTTTATTGATATCGGTTGGTTCTATTAAAAAAAATAATTTTACAAATTTTCATAAAAATAATCTTCATAAATCTTCATAAATTTTAATAATTATTAGAGATCGCGAATACACTAATTTTGATTATTTGAGTTCTTGGTGGCATTATAATTATTAATAAAAGTATCACACTGTGTGAGAGAAAAACTGTTTAATATTTGTAACTATAATTACTATGATTATGATTATGACTACTATAGTATTATAGTAATAATAACTATATATATATAAAATTCTATTAACCAATATATATAATTGGCAATCGAAAATGACTAATTATAGTTATTAAATAATTTTTTATTTCAATCATCTTAATGGCTATAATAATTATAATTATAATATATCGGATTGAGAGAGAGAAGATTAAGAATTTGTTTATCAATTTAATTTAACTTGCGATATTATTGCAGTAGTTTAATTGAAAAAGTCCGGAAAAAATTTCGGCGCACAGTTTGAATAACTACAAAAATATGGTATATATATATATATATATATATATATATATATATATATATATAT
>NW_012130103.1:181770-184354 GCF_000143395.1 Atta cephalotes | reverse complement strand
TTATATATATATATATATATATATATATATAAATTTTTCCAAAAAGTTAGAAAATACAGTATGATAAAATTTTGAATTTGTGTAAATTTAGAAAAATTATTTTTTAATATAAGATGCAGTTGAAGATGGTGTAATTTAGATATATGATTGATACTTAAAAGCGACATTTTTAACATTAAAATAATTGTGATATATTTTTAAAATTGGAAATCTTGTTCAGAGAGTTATTGGGTTGTCCGGAAAGTTCGTGCCGATGTTGAAGGAAAATTGAAACGCAGAAAATTTAAATTTTAGTATACATTTATTAAATTATATAGGTTAGTCGGCACAAACTTTCCGGACAACCCAATATAATAGAGTTACTTATGAAAATGCAAAAAATAAAATATAAAATTAAAATATAACTATATTTGAAAAAAAATATATTTAATAATATTGGTTTATAAATTTAATAATAATAGTCTATAAAAATATATGTTTGATAATTATTATAATTATCAATATAATTAATATTATTAGTATATATTATTTTCTAAGTTTATTGATATGCTTGAATTTTATCGAATATTTTATTTCAAACTTGATCTCTATGATTAAAATGTTATAATAATAGACTGGTTCTGTTTCTTTTTTCATACCCTAGGAATTTCTTGCACAGTTCATCTGTCTTTATCTTCTTTTCACATTAGCTGCGTTCATTACAAAAAATAGTTTTGCAATTGTTGTAAAATTCTTTAATATAATTGGTTTGTATATTTAGATTCATGCTAGAAATTAAGAGCAAGATGAATTTTAAAAAAATTTACAACAGTTGCAAAGCTGCTTTTTCTGCTGAGTACATCATTGGAGAGAAAAAGACAAAAAAATAAATCGTGCAAGATATTCAGTTCCAGGAAGGTTCTAGAAAAAGAACAGGCCTAATATAAATATTTTTAAATACTTACTGTAGTAATTTTTGATGTTGTCGAATGCATTGAATTAAATCATAAACATTGGTGATTGTTCGTAATTTCTTGACTAATAATTCAAATCTTGCTGAGGTAGTCCAAAGCAAAAGAGCCATGAAAATATTCATACATAGTTGAGCAGAAATTTGAAGCAATATAATAGACTGATGCATGAATATAACACTTTTTAATGGTTGCTGGTAAACGAAAAACGGGTACTCGGCGTTCGTTGGAAACGGTTGATCTAGCGTGACAGGTCCAGTGATGACGAAAACAGCACTTAAATAAATCCAAAGCATAGAGCCACCGTAGAAATAAATGCATTTGCTAATGTATTGCTGAATAGTTGCTTCTTCATGAGGTTTAATTAATTGACAGAAATTTTCCATTTCGAAAGTTACTAACTGAAATCGATTAGACCGATATTATACAAAATATACATGCAATAGCATGTCTTGAGATAGTTTTATTTTACATCCGATATTTCACTTTTAAAATTCCACTCTTACTAGATATATTTTATAATTACTTGCAGACGACGTGAATTAATTTTACAGCTTATGATATTGCAAACAACATGCACCATAGGACATATTATGATTATTGATTTTGCCATGATGAGAGGATCATTTAGATGGTTTTTAACTGTGTTCGTTAGTCCTACGATTAGACCTAAAGTTAAAATTAGACACAGATATTGGTATAGTCCCACACAGATAATTTTAAGCTTAACTGTGTCTTTTGGAAGAGGCCAGCACGATGTTATGAACAAACTTAGTTTTACAATCGCGATCACCTTCTTTAATGTCAAGTTCTTCTTCATGATCATATATCACATACACACGTTACGAGAAATGTGCACGCGTTACGAGAAACGTATACGAAAAAATTCTTGCTTGGACAAGAATTGCAGCACAATAAGCGAATGTACATAGAAGAAAATTTTATACAAACGAAGTTCTAATGGACTTCCTCGAATGTATTTCTACGATGTAATTCTTATAAAAGAAGAAATGATATTACCTAGCAGATTTATACTCTACAAATATCTGTAGAATTCTTACTATAAATTCTAAAAGAAGTATACACTCCTCGCAAGAGATATTCAATGCATTAATTTAATATATATACTTTGTACCTTGTGCATTGAATTCTTTCTTTTGATAGTATAAAAGAATTTTCTTGAACACTGTTATTTTTTATCATTATACGCAATGTGATGAAGGGAAGAGTTGAGAATGAGCTGAACTAGGTTGAGAATGATTTATAAGTTATGGAATATGCAAGTAATTGAAGATTGTTGCTACACGCTATAGCAGTTATTTCTGATATTCATCGTACGAAAAATTTTCTGATGCAACCTTAGTTTTATTGAAATGCTTTAGAAATAAAGACAGAAATAAACGCTATTTTGTTGTGCTTGGAATTTCATGTTAAAATAGTTGAAATAGTAATACTATACTATTAGTAAAAAGTTTAGTATTATCATCGTCTATGATATGCGTAATAACCTTTTTTCAATTAACTTTCATATTTGTTTTTGAAAAGAGGATCATACAATATATATATATATATATATATATATATATATATATATATATATATATACGTACTACTAACTAACTTAATTTTATTTT
>NW_012130103.1:175922-181750 GCF_000143395.1 Atta cephalotes | reverse complement strand
TATTGTATTTTTAATTTTTTTTACAATTAATAGATTAGTAAAATAGAATTACGTAAAAGTAAAAATACTATTATAATACTATTATAATATACATTAGGAAATAAATAATATGTATGAAAATTATTATTATAATGTATATTATTATTATAATGTAATATTTCAAAATTATAATCTATTTTCTATTTTTTTTATTTTCAGAGATTGATAACAAATAGTGACAATTGAAAATATATTGCAATAAAAACTAATATAACATTACATATCTTAAAGTGATATTTATTATTAATACTATAATAATTTATTATTAATACTATAATAATAACAATTATTCAATTTACTGTTTTTGAATTAAATAATATCTGAAGTAATAGTATATATTTCGGCAACTCTGCAACACAATATAAAAACATATAGTCCTTTTTTTGCCAACATTAATTGTTCAAAGCAAGTATTTTGATTGCAACATTGTGTTTGTATATTTAATCATCCATTATTACTCGCAGTGTTGTGAAATAAGAGAGTACAGTTGAAAGATACTGTAACATATAATAATAAATATGTAGTTAAATTATTTATAAGACAGTTTTGTTAAAAGATATACAATATATCTTAAATATTTTTTATTCTCTGTTTTTATATTATTTGCCATTTTTATTTTTATTTTATAATTATTTGTATAACTACTTAATTATATGCGAATTAAAAAAAATAATGCATAATAAAGTAGTAACGCAAATAAAAATAATGATGAATACAAGAAGAGAAATGACAAAGTAAGGGAAGTAAAGAATAAGGAAATTTGACTGTAATATTTATATTTTTAAATATAATATCAAAAAGATACATATAATCTGTATACATATAATATACAAAATATATGATAATGCTATGTAACAAAAATAATTTTTTTCACACATGAAAAAATTGAACCTTGAAGATAGAGATGAAATCTAGTATCGAAGTTCCATTTTGCGAAATTAAGTTATTTATGTTTTTATGCATCACTAAAGTTTAGTGGAGTCATTTTGACTGCGATGTAAGATGAAAATTTGAAAATCCATGTAAAATTTGCTGAATCTGAAAATGAAGTTAAAGTGATTGGAGTAAAGTAAAATATTGAAAAAATGCATTTATAGAAAAATTTTTTGGTCTTTTTTTGGCCTTTTGTGAATATTATTAATAAAAATGTAACAATTTTTTTAAAAAATTTGAAAAATTTGAGCTATTCTTTTTTTTACAAAAATGCATTTATCATTTTATTTTAATTGTTTTTTAATTTTATCATTTTTGGATTTAGCGATCAATTTTTTTGCATTTAAATGCATATTTTTTAAACAATTACAAAATATTAGATTGTACCGCGCAGATTGTACTGCTGAAACGATTTCTAAACTTCAAATGTACATAAAAAAGCTTGATTTCGCGAAACAGAATTTTCATGCTAGATATCGATTCTATTTTCACGAATATATCAATTTTTTAATTGTGTATGTAAAAGTGACTCAGCGTAATTATAGCTCACGTCTGCCTAGTTGGCCCCTTACTTAACCAAATCTTAATGAAAAAATTATGAAATAATGCGCTATTCATATCCGCAAACAAAAAATTTTGCGCTCATTCCGTTTAACTAAAAAAAAATTTTTGTGAGGGCTGAGTAGTCAGCCCCCACCCGTTAAAAACAATCGATTTGAAAAATCAAATACACAGGATTTATGCGCTATTTATGCACTACTATTTTCAAGCATTTTCGATTTTTGCGCTGCAATCTTTAAGGCATTTCCCTCTTGAAGCAAACATTAATATTTGTAATTCATTAAAAATTGTCTCGGAGTGAATAGCCATATTCATTTGGAATTTATAGTGCATAAATCAAAAATATATTTCGACTGGATAAGCATTTCACAATTAGTAGCGCATAAATCAGAGAATTTTGTATAATCAGAATATTTAATTTTATAATTTTAAATGACTTAGAGGTGAATATGACTGTTCGCTTTAAGAGGGAAGTGCCTTAAGGGTTGCAGCGCAAAAATTGAAAATACTTGGAAATAGTAGCGCATAAATAGCGCATAAATCCTGTATATTTGATTTTTCAAATCGATTGTTTTTAACGGATGAGGAGGCTGACTGACTTGCCTACTCAGAAACTCCACAAAAACTTTTTTTTTTAGCTAAACGGAATGAATACACAATTTTTTGTTTGCGGATATGAATAGCGCATAAATAGCGCATTATTTCATAATTTTTTTATTAAGACTTAATTAAATGAGGGGACCAGCTAGGCAGACGTGTATTGCTCGTTGGTTAAAACGGATGAAATAGAATTTCGAAAAAAACGGATTGAATTTTTTTTTGTTAATTATTGCAATTCTCGAACCATCTTAAAAATTAATCTTACCGATGTAAAGTAATTAAGAGATAATGTAGGCATAAGGCAAGGTATTGAAATTGTTACTGGTTTTTGACTTCTCATTATAATAATTTGCAGACATTTCCATACTTTAATGAAATGATCGTTTTCGAGCATATTAAACGTTGCTTCTGCGACATCTTTGGTCTGTAATAAACATTTTTTTTAATGAAATAAATTATAATATAACAAGTTTAAGTAATAAATATTTTACCATGTACATTAAATGTTCTGCTGGCCAAGTATACGTAAATACTTCTAATATACCTATTATACCTATTCCGAAAAACTGGAACATCATCGCTGTAGATTGACGCTAAAAAAATTGATATACATATTATTTCCATATTGAAGCTTCTACATTAAAATTTTTTTATGAAATATTTTCCTTTTTGCACAAATATGAAGAATATAACGATAAAAATATATTTAAATTTAAGAAAATATACAAGCATAATATTATTTGTTTAATATTAATGTACTTACTTTAATAACCAAAAGAAAGATTAATATTAAGCAAACCGTGCTGCAACATATAGTTGAAAACGCGAAAGGACGAGCAGCGATTGTAACTTCCCTTGCATATCTGACAAATGCATAATGTGTCAAAATTTTTTCAACTAGATTATTCTTTATATCAATAGTTGTGATATTTACTTGAGTAATTTTTGATGTTTTTTAATGCATTTAAAAAGTTGATAGACATTTGTAATCTTCCTTAGCTCTTCAGTCAGAACTTCAAATCTTGCCGATGTAAACCACAGTAATAGAGCCATCAAAATATTCATGCATAATTGTCCTGCTATCATTATTGCCATCATAGATTGATATATAAAAATTATTGTTTTTACCGGTTGATAAGATACATTAAATGGATAATCGATTACTACTGGAAATGGCTGATGCAATAAAGCAGGTATTGCGATTGTTATAGGAAAGTAGATAAAAAATAGACATATACTATGAAACATGATACATTTGTTAATATATCGTTGGATCACAACTTCTTCATGTGATTTCATCAAATCACAAAAATGTACCATTTCAAAAGTAACATTCTGCAAATAATTACTTGAAATAATAATAATTGTTATTTTAAATAATTGATATATAGTAATAATAAAACGTGAATCTTCTTAATTTGCATGTAGATTTTTTGATTAAATATAGATTATAAATTTAAATACAGATTTAAATTAAATATAGATTTAGAAATTTAAATTTAAATAATTTGATATTAAATACAGTTAAATAATAAATATAGATAAATATTAATTATTTGCCTGTATGCGATGGTAATTTACTATCTCAAAGATAAAGTTAGCGATGGCGTGAGAAGTGCTGCTTAATACAAGGATTTGGTTTACTAAGGCGACAGGATCATCGAAATAATTTGTAATACAATATATCAATGGTACCACTAGGCCTAGCCCTAAAATTATGCTTAAATAATGATGCAGTTTTACACAGAATATTTTAAATTTTGTTGCATCTTGTGGCAGGGGCCAACACCAAACTGGAAACAAACTTAACTTCACGACGGAAATCACTTCTTTTAGCATCACTTTTCTTCGCATGACTGTAGTATGTTCCGTATTGTGTATTGCAAGTTGAGATTACGGGAAATAAAAATTCTTTCGCGAGCCGTTACGTAATGAATACGCTCCACGTATTTGCAAGTATATATTATAATGAAAGGGGAGTTATTGGACAATATGCATTCTTGCGTTTTTCCATTTTGTATGGGGTATACATAAATAAAATTATCATGACGCGTACAATGTATGTGAGAGATAGCGTGTTTGAATAAGTGGTAACGTTCTCTGCCTATAAGAGCGTTAAAAAAATATGAATGCGTTATAAAATTTCTTTATATTTCCCAAAGATGTTACGTGTGTCTATGCATATTTTATATATTATAAAAAAAAGTAAAAAAGAAATTTAAAGGAAGATTTCTCTATGATATATCGGACATGTACGTTATGTATATTTACTCATGTATTATGTATATTCACATCGTAGCTATTGCAGAGAAACTATACATTATTTTAATTTGTCTATTATTCTATGTAACATGGTTTTTGTTTGTTGTATGAAAACTGCAATAAGGTAGTTTTAACTTATAGAGTTTCAACGCGCAGTAGCATTCTTTATACGCTATGTAATAATTTTATCGATGTATATCATTTGCTATAGAAAGTAAACGTATATATAAGAAGTAACATTTGTTTTACTGAAATGCTACACAACAGTGTTAGAAATATGGTCTTCGCGAAACCTTTATATACAATTTTAAGAAAAAGGAAGATTTAACATTAAAAAAATTGTTCTACATTAAAGAAGTAGGCAATATGGGCTATAGGTAGATATAATAAATCTATTATAGGAATAATGTTGTCTTTCTTAAATTTCACTTTGGATTTTCGAAATTAAAAGGTTATGCTCTTAATTCATTTCGATGATCAATAGATCGATAATATAAATATTCTCGAATAACCGCAAAATTTTGAACAATACATCGGATACAAATTGAAATTATTACTAGACAAATTAATACTAGTCATCATGACAACGTCTTATTGCTCAGATTTTCTACTCAATTCAATTTAATTGCCGTTTAAATGATTCTAATAAATGGCTTTAATATAATCTATGTTTGATTTTTACTTTAATGTTCTTAAACACGTATTAAAAGAAATTTCAAATTTTGTAAAATATGCATTATAGTCTACATCTTTGAAATTTTTAAAACTGTTTTGAATATTTATATAGAAAATCTTTTTCTTATATTTCAAAAGTTCAAATAGTTTTTAAATAAAAATTAAAATTTCTTAGGGTTAAAATTAAATAAAAATTAAATAAAATTGTAATTAGATAATATATTTTCAAAATTATTACAATAATATATATTTTAAAAACTCATTAAAATTAAAAAAACTCAATATATTCTTTCGTATTTCTATTTAGGCAAACATTTTGCACAAGATTGTTTCGTACCAAGAAATTTAATTCTTCTTTGGAGTTATTTCTGGCGAAAATAAAAATCGGAAGTTGAAGAGGAGAGTAAGCAAAAAATTGAAATAACGAAATATAAAGGTTTTTTTTACGTTTCGTTGTTTCGATTTTCTTAGGAACTCTACTTATGCCTCTGATACTGTTCCTTATACATTTGCTCCGATTTTTATTTTTGTCAGAGAGTTTTCTCAGGAGGAATTTTTATTATAATGTTTAATTTTTATAGAATTATATTTTCTATTTCTGTTATTTTTAGAGATTAGTAACATTTGAAAATATATGAGTGAATAGCGTATAAATTTTTTTATAAATTTTGAAATATTTATCAATAATGCTATAATAACATTCTAATTCAATTTACAATTATTTTTGAATTTATATTAATAATCTAATTTTTGAGAGA
>NW_012130103.1:123245-175902 GCF_000143395.1 Atta cephalotes | reverse complement strand
GAGAGAGAGAGAGAGTAGTTATATTGTAGTAATTACACGATTATAAAAATTTACAATACTAACAATTGTACTAATACAATTATAAAAATTTTGCAAACATCAAAAGCAAACATTTCAACTGCGTTTGTATATTTAATTGTATATTTAATTGTTATCATTGTCCATCATTACTCGCAGTGAAGTAAAATAGGAGAGTATAGTTGAAAGATACTGTAACATAATAATAAATATTTTTTTATGTTAATGAATTAATAAATTTTTTACAATACATAAAAGATAATATCTATACATATGAAAAAATATTACATAAAAGATAATATTTATATGTATAAATATTATTAATGCTTGAAATAATAATTAAAAATTAAAAAAAATTTTTAAGCTGTCACTTTGTATACAGGGTGTTTGGAAATTAATGATAAATCTTTTGTATAGGAACTAACTTGAGAAGAAAAATCCCCCCATTTTACAATAATAGTTAATGAGTTATTCATTTATAAAAGTAACCAAATTCGTCCAGCTCACTATCAAATTGCAAGCGCGCGACAGAACTGTCTAGATTTCCTAGAATAGAATCAGAGTTTGGCCAACGCACATACATTCATATCTCCAATTGAAAGCAAACACATATTTTGGACACGCACACCATTTTTAGGGCATGGTCAGACTTTGGTTTTCTAGGAACTCTAGGCCTGCCCAGCGCGGGGCGGATCTATCCTGTCGCATGCTTGCATTTGGCGGTGGGCTGGCGAATTTGGCTATTTTCATAAGTTAATAACTCGTTAACCATTGCGATAATTGTAAGATGATAGAGGACTTTTCTTCTCAGTTTAGTCCATTCTGCCCTGCGAAAGATTTATCATTAATTTCCAAACACTCTGTATTAATGTTGTATAAAGATATATGTATAGAATAATTAACATCCTAAGCAACAATTCGACATCATATGGATATATAAATCATATTCCGTCTTTCGTATATATATATATACATATATATATATATATATATATATGTATATATATATGTATAATATGTCATCCAAAGACATTTAGACGTAATAGACATAATAGTCGTTAATATCGTTCAATCCCGAATGACACAGATAATTCGAAAATTATTCATCTTTTCTGATCTATAAGTTATTGGAAACAAAGAGAAGGATAATTATTGGGCTGCAAGATAAAAGTATATAAATTAATATTGTTTGATAGTTGTTAGTCTTCGATCTTTCTGACATTTGTTTGCGCACTACTTGAAGATTGAACATATTAGCAACGTATCTTGAACATTCCTAAAATATCTATGTAAATAACTTCCTTATCTTGGGATTATTTTAGGCATTTAACATATAGCGACATAAACGGGACTTTTCAGAACATATTTCGAACGTTCAAAGATATCCAAGGACATCGAATTGTTGCTTGGGATAAATAATTAAAATATGTGAGTAAATTTTATTTTTTTTAATTATTTAATTTTAATTATTTTTTTAAACCAATTTTTAACTTGATCTTACCGATGTAAAATAATTAAGGGATAATATGGGCAGAAAGCAAGGCATTGAAACTGTTACTGGTTTTTGACTTCTCATTATAATAATTTGTAGACATTTCCACATTTTAATTAAATGATTGTTTTCGAGCATATGAAATGTTGTTTCTGCTACATATTTGCTCTAGATAATAAACATATAAAAGTAATAAACATATTTTGTATAATAAAATGAATTTATATAATAGATTTAAATAATTAGTTATTTACCATATACATTAAATGTTCTGCTGGCCAAGTATACATAAATACTTCTGATATACCTATTATACCCATTCCAAAAAACTGGAATATTAGCAATATAGGTTGATGCTATTTAAAAAATGATGTACGTGTTATTTCCACATATTGATGCTTTTACCAAAATTTTTTTTTTTTGCGTAAATTCATGAAGGATATAATGGAGGATATGATTGCTTATATATGTAATATCTAGATTATTTCTTAATATATACGATGATTTTTTAGAGTCGGAAAATTATCGTATTGTTAAGTATTGTGTAGTTGTTATGTAGTAAAGGATTACATATTGATAAGCAATTTTTAGCAATTAATATCTTATTAACTATTGCAAAAATTGCAAAATGGTAGAGGACTTTTCATCTCAGTTTAATCTATTCTGCCTCTATACAAAAGATTTATCATTATTTTTCAAACATATATGTATATACTGTAACATTCTTTTATATATATATATATATAAACATATGTATATAAAGCATGTAAAATTATACATGGTATCCAGTAAAGACCGTAAAAACATTTAAAGGTAGATTCCTGAGATCATTTTGAAACGAAAATCCTAGTACCAAAATGTTGAGGCTATAATTTTTTGTAAGTTTTTGAATTATAAGCATTTAAAGTTAGCGAATCATATTACTTAAAATTTGTATAGATGTGATGGATAAATGCCAACATAAAATGCCAATCACATTTATATAAATATGTGCATTTTAGGCGATATATTCGCTAATTTAAAAATGCTTATAATTTAAGAACTATTGTCTCGACATTTTGGATTAAGACTTTTATTTATATATAATATGATTTCGAGAATCTGTGTTTAAATACTGTTAATGTCTTTACCGGACAACTTTTGTATTTAAAAAAATTGTATATAAATGTTACAGCCGACAAAATGGGAGCCGACAAAATGACTTTTTTATATTAAAATTTAGACCTCTTAAATAAAAATAATTTAAGGAAAAATATATTTTATATCTTTAAAATTGACATTCTAAACTGCAAGAAAAAAAAATTTTAGTATGGATCAAAAAGTTGAGCTATTCATCAATTTGGTCTGCGTTCCGATATTCACTGCTAGTATTGAAAAGCTATAGTGCACATTATGTATACAGTCAGTACTTGTAGTGAATATCGGATCGCAATCTTAAAAATTTTTTTAAGATGCATAGATGGGTATAATTAGAAGGTATATTGCATTTACATGAGCCGGTGATTTGCCAAGGATTGATGTGATGTTAAAAAACCTATAACTAATTAGAAGAGAGTATTTATAATATTTTTAAATATTATAAATTATTTTATATTTTTAAATATTATTTGTAGTATTTAACGCAAATATGATAGTAATGCTCAACATATTAACAAAATTATTGTTTAATTTTCAATTTTTTTAAAAGTTTGTTTGAAATATAAATTCTTGAAATATAAATTAGAATTAAGTATATTAATTAGAATTAGTTGAAAATAAATAAGAAAATCTTTTCTCAGCTATAGAAATCCTCTTCTATACATGGATGGATTATTCGTTAAAAGTGAACATCCGAACTACCTTTATTGAAGGATATATAATGCATTAAACTATCTTTATTGAACGCATTTTAGGTAACGCATTAAATCTGTCAAATTTTTTTTAGGGAAAGAATAGAGACTATTATTTAGCTAGATGCTCTTAGTGTTCTAGGTTCTTTCAAAATTCACTGCCAGTGCTGAAAATATATAATATATAATATACGTAAACTGTAGATTTTCAACGCTGGCAGTGTGTGAATTTTGGAACACAATCAGTATTTCGAAGAAAACAAATGCATAGCAAACGAATAACTCAATCACTGTATTAAGATTTTAAATTTTTAAGCATGTTTGATGATCATGATACTTATTATGTATTTATATGCATAAATTTAAGAAAAGAATTATACGTGTGTAATATAATGTTTCATGTACTTACACTAATGAACAAAAGAAATATTACTATTAAGCCAATCGAGCTACAACATATAGTTATAAATGCGAAAGGACCAGCACAAATTGTAACTTCCTTTGCGTATCTGAATAAATGCATTACGTCAAAATTATTTAAAACTTTTGAATCAGATTATTCTTACGTAAGATAATCACTGTAGCATTTACTTGAGTAATTTTTGATGTTTTTTAATACATTTGAACAACTGATAGACATTTGTAGTTTTTTCTAGTTCTTTAGTCAGCATTTCAAATCTTGCCGATGCAAACCACAGCAACAGAGCCATATAAACATTTATGCATAGTTGTCCTGCTACTATTATTCCGGCGATAGATTGTTGTATAAAAATTATTGTTTTTAACGGTTGATACGATACATCAAATGGATATTCGGCAGCTGTTGGAAATGGTTGATGCTCTAAAGCAGGTATCACTGCGATAGCTGTGAATGTAAGCCAGTAGAAAATAAATATAGATGTACCATGAAATATAATACATTTATCAATGTATCGTTGAATCACAATTTCTTCATGTAATTTCATCAAGTCGCAAAACTGTATCATTTTGAAAGTAACATTCTGTAAACAATTACTTGAAATAATTGTTACTAATATATAAAAATAAGTAATCAAACGTGAGTTTTTATTTAATTTGGATGAATTTTTTAAATATTAAAGATAAATGTTGATTACCTGTATATGATGGTAATTAATTATATGAACAATAAAATTAAACATAGCATGAATAACGCTACTTAACATAAGAACTTGCTTTGTTAAGACAGCAGGATTGTCAAGATTATTTGTTATACCATATATTAATGGTACCTGTAAACTTATTACTGTAATTATGCCCAAATAATGATGCAGTTTCATACAGAGCATTTTCAATTTTGTCGCATTATGTGGCTCAGGCCAACTCCAAATTAGGAACAAACTTAATTTCACTACGGAGATCACTTCTTTTAATGTTACCTTTCTTCGCATGACTGAGGTATGCTATGTATGTTATATTGCAAATTGATATTACAGGAATAAAATTTCTTCCGCGAGTAGTTATGTACTTATGAATACGCTCCACACGCATTTGTAAGTATTTATTATAATGAAAGGGTGTAGTAAAGGGGAGTTACGAGAACATGTATTCTTGCATTTTTCCATTTCGCATGGGGTATACATAAATAAAATTATTATGATGCATGTGATACATGTGAGAGTAGCGAATAGCGTATTTAAATTTAATAAGTTATAACGTATATTCACTGCTTGTAAAAATGTATATGCATGATGCATAGTAAGATTTCTTCATAATTTCCCGAAAATGTTCGAGAAATTATGAACGCATTTAACAGGTTCATGTATATTTTAGATATAAGAAAGTAAGAAATGAATTTAAGAAATATTTCTCTCTATGAGATTCTAAAGTCTATTCTACAATGTGCTCTTTGTTTCTTGCTTTTTGCCTCTTGTTTTTTTTCCCTTTGCAACTATTTTATTGACAATTGCATTTTTGTTTCCTGTTTCTTTCGAAGTTCGTTAATTTGTATCTCGGACGTACGACATAAAACAAAAAATCGGATAAGAAACAAAAAGACAAGATGAGAAGAGAAAAAATAGCAAAAAACAGAAAACAAAAAGCACATTATAAAATAACCATAAATAAATTATATATACTATGTATTCCTCGTAAATATTGGAGAGAAACATACATTATTTTATAATTTGTCTATTATTCCATTATATATAACATACTTTTGTATTTTTGTACGAACTACAGTGAAGTAGTTTTAACTTATAGACTTTCAACACGCAATAGCTTCTTCATTGTACTCTACCTAATAATTTTATTGATGCATGTCCTGTCTACGATAGGAAATAAGTGTGCAGGAAGTAACATATGTTTCACTGAAACGCTACACAATGATGTTAGAAATATAGTCTTCACGTTCACGCAATCTGTGTATGTAATTGAGAGAAAAGGGAAGATTTTATGTAAAAGAAATAGATGAGAATAGTGCAATAGGCTATAGGTACAGCAAATCTATTTTGGAGATAATGTTGCGTTTTTTCAACTTCGCGTTGGAGTTATGCTTATTATTCGTGGAAATATATTCGAGGAAGTAGTATCGAGGAAAGATCAGGCAATGACCGCTAGATTTTAAATATATGCGGTTTTGCCGTTGTTTGATATGCATGTTTGGCGGTTGGTTCTATAAATTGTAGTCTTTTGAATTATTGCAGTGCATTAATGAAGTCAATGTTTTTTTCAAATATGGAATCATCATAATGGAATCTGAATTATTTTTTGGGAAATTGTTTATGATCAAAATCATCATGACAAAATCATTGGTAGATCTCGATTACTGCGGATGCGACATTTTTACATACCTCTTCAATATATTTAGAACTGCGTGTGATGTTATGATAACATTGAAAAAGAGAATATTTAACCAGATACGATAAAATCCAACTGAGTTAAGGGAAACGAAGGCATCGAAAAGTTTCGGTGATTAAAGAGTTTTAGCTGTAACAGAGAAAGATTAAGTTCTTCATGCTCCTCCAGTAGAAGATTGAAATCTGAACATCTGGAGGAGCGTATGTCTAATTTAAATAACTGAAACTTTAAATATGTATACAAAGTTTCATCAAAGTAACTTGAGTGGTTTTTGAAATTTTTGAAAAAATAACATTTTTCTTTCAATTTTAGGATCCTGTATCTTTGAAACTATATACTATAAGTCGTTTCGGATATATGATCATATGTACGAAATTTTTGTCTTGAATTTGTGTGAGGAATCATTCTTTAAAATCTTTTTGAGTACTTAATATCTACCTATGATTAAAGATCGCAAAGCATTCTCTTATAGAAGCATACAGAGTTGAGAAATTAAAGTTTTTAATAAACCAGGAACAGATATGACTATTGCTTGTATAGCTCGTTGAGCAAAGTACTTAATGTAATCTTTCGCAACTCGACGGTTTGATTATAATAATACAATGAATAATAGAGATCTTAGCAATTGTAGAATTCTGAAATATAAATTTAAAAAATACATATTTTACCTACTATATATATATTCAATTTTAAACAATTATTTAAACTTACTGTTCTCGTTAGATCAGTCGGCTAAGCGTAGAGAAGTATTTTTATGATGCAGTCAATATCGTTCGATTATATATTTAATTTTTACGAAAGTAAAGACCGAAGTTGCTATTTAAAAAATACTTAAATTATAGAAACGTTTTTTATTCTCTAATATATAATTCTAATTTTTAATTTAAAAAATACTTAAATTATAGAAATGTTTTATTCTCTAATATATAATTATAATTTTTAATTTAAGCTATTTTTAAATACTGGAAATCTCATCAGCTTAAAGACAGTTCATTTTAATATTTAGTTTTAAATAATTATTAAATAGGTCAAATATTATATAACATGTCTGGTGCCGTGCATCTCTCGTGGATAGATGGAATGAATAAAATTGAATAGCAAAGTCCTTTATCGTTTTGTTAGTTTCTTAATCATTAACGAAAAATTCATTAGTAAAATTCTGTGGCGAATCAGCGGCGAAGAAAAGATAGCCCAGCGTTATTGCATGCTGATTGCTATGTGTGCTGTGAAATATTGGGAGGAGCGCATGTCTAGCAACCACCAATGATGCACAACGTTGGGTTGTATTTTACCAAAAAGGCGCAGACATACGTTTATTTGCAAATTGAAAGAGATGTAGTTCATAATGTGATAAAATTAATTTTATGAAAAATTGATTTGGAAAGACAATTGAATGAAAAAGACAATTAATGCAATAACCTTAAAAGTTTTTTTATTTAATTTTAAAGTTAATTAATATTTACTAGAGATTTATATTAATATTTACTATTGTGAAAAAAGTAATAAGTACTATATATTAGAATTTTTTGGTGCTAACAATACTACAAGATCTATTATGCAAAATATAATACTATTGAAAAATAAAAATTAAAAGAATTTACATAGCTTTAAAATTTATTTCTTGAATCCATTGTTCTCCACAAATACCATTCGCAATGTCATTAAATAAGAAAAAGCTGTTGATACGTACTAAAATATATAAAATGATAGCTTTAGATTATATTTTCTGGCTTTAGAATGAAAAATATGTACATAGCGATCAAATTTTTAAAAAATTTGTGTATATTCAAAAGCATTAATGATGGTACGTTTATGTTTAACGATTAAATTTCTTATATATAAAAAATATATTTTTTAATTTCTAACATATAAAAAATATATTTTTCTTGTACGCACATATAATAGTATGGTTATTTGATTTAATAGCATTTGATATAATAGTATGAGATTATATGAAAAAAAAAATGGAAAATTTTAATAAAAGTAAAAAAAAATTTTATTAAAAATTTTAATTAAATTTTTGTAATTTATCAAAATTTAATATTTTTAGACAGAGTCTACATAAAAAACTTTTTGATTGTTTGTAATGTTAAAAGTTATATTGAGGTAAAATATTAACTGTGTAAAAATTCTTTTAATTTCTAAAACCTTACCGATGCATAAAATTGTAACGATAAAGCTGGAAGGATAGAAACAGAAACAGTTGTTGGTGTTTGACTCCTTAGCAAGATAAAATTTAAATTTTTTTGAAAAATCTTGTCATGATTGTACCACGACGATTCGTAAATTGTTTGCGCAACATTGGTACTCTAATAAGTAATATGCATATTTTAATATAATAATATAGCCGAAATAATAATATAATCAAAACATGTGAAATGAAAATATTGTAAATAAATATGTGACGCAGGAAATTATCACTTTTTATTATAAAAAAGTAAAGCTTTAATACAAACGATTTAATATATTATATTTTTTACAAATTTATTTTTATATGTATTTATTATATTATTTATTATACATATTTTATAGATATTTATTAACTATACTAATATTCGTATAAAAAAATAAATAAAAATTTTTAATATTTAAAAAAGAAATAAAGAGTTTATTTTATTGAATGGAGAGCCAAATCAAGCGAAAGAAACAATTTAAATTTAAAATAATATAGATAATAATGGTCCATAACTTAATGATAGAACACACAGTTACAGTTATCTCTTTCGAATTATACCGAATTATTTAAATATAAACTAATGGAATCCAACTTACTGTATCTTTTAAATAATCGGATGGCCAAGTACATGCATAAACTTCCATAAGTGCAGATATACATAGAGCCATAAATTGTATTTTGTCTGTTAACGTACTTCGCTAGATTTATAATAATACTAAGATAAATAAAATGTAAACACATTCATATATGTACTCTTTTTCTCCAGTAGAATTATCGTTTTATCGTGAGACGATAATAAAAGGTATAAAACAAATTATACTTACGCTTACAATTGTTAGGCCACTAGCTACCATCGCCCACGTACAAATGATTATTAATGATAATATCACTGAACGAAAGGCAATTATTACTTCTTGAGCGTATCTAAAACGATTTGTTTTCTAAAGCTGAAAAAATTACTATATACTCAGTGAGAAATGACAATGAAATTAATCGAATTGACATCGATTCGATGTCGATTTGATGCTTTCGACTTCGAATCGATTCGATGTCGATTCCATTATTATTTCGCACTTTTATAGCGCGTGTACTTTTTTGTCTTACAATTTTAATACTTTTTTTACATTAAAAGTTACAAATAATGATAAAAATTAGGGGATCCCCCAATGATTTTGACCTATGTTGTCAAGATTATGATCCTGAATGACGTCCAATAGATTTCAGCCGTCGGCCGTCTTTCGTTAAAAAGTTAATAAAAAAAGTTCCGCTATATAAAACAAAATTTCTCTGCTTTAAAATAAAAAAAAGAAAGTCGCTTCGCTTCAGAAGAAAGGATGTAGAGTTTACATAGAAAAATATGCCATAGAAAAATATCTTTAATTTAAAAAAGAAATACGTAAAGTATGGAATAACAATAAATAAGAATAAGCGACTTTTTTTTTCTTATTTTAAAGCAGAGAATTTTGTTTTATATAGCAGAATTTTTTTTTTGCTTTATTGTTAATAACTTTTTAAAGTAAGACATTTATTTTAAAGCAGAGAATTTTTGTTTCATATAGCAGAACTTTTTTTTGTCTCATTTTTAACAACTTTTTAAAGCAGGAAATTTATTTTAAAGCAGAGAATTTTTGTTTTATATAGCAGATAACAACTTTTTAACGAAAGACAATCGACAGCTAAAACCTGTTGTCATGACACTCAGGATCATGATGACAACATACATATCTCAAGGTTAAGGTCATTGAGAGATGGCCTAATCTGAATTTTTACTCAAATAATAATCTTAATAATCTTTGTTGTTCCTTTTTTTAAAATTTTTTGTTCTTTTATTTAGTATCTATACATTTTACATCTTTACATCTTAATTTTAATCTTAAAATGATAAAAATGATTTACATATTATTGCAAATTTTATATTTTCCTCAAAAACAATTTTATATTAATTAATTTTATTATTCTTATTTGGTAAAATTAATTATGAGATTAAAAAAAATGTTGTGTTACTAATAAAATATTAATAAAATATATATAAGCTACATTTGGATACGTTTTCAATTCGATCTTAAATTTTGTGAAGATATTGCTTTAAATGTACACATATTTATAAAGCAGTGATATTAAAAAAAAAGATCCATTAATTTGATTTCAAAAATGAATGAAACGACGTTTGCAAATTTGTCTTTTATGAAAAACATAATTTTATATAACATAATTTTATTTTACATGATGATAATGTGTCGGTGATGTAAGTGTAGAGAGTTTTATACAAAAAAAAATGATATGCTAAATGTTGGATCAAAAAATATATATTAAATAAAAACAATTATTTCTTTTACTATTAAGGGTTGCTAATTTTTATAAATGATGAAATGCACTTTTCTATTACCTCAACAATTTCACATGTTGTCGTACACACACAGTGATGTCATAAATATCAGTGACCATACGAAATTGTTCCGACAAGATTTCAAAACGTGCTGCGGCAAACCATATGAGAAGACCAACAAAACTGCCTATACAAACAATGGAGAAGCACTGCCAAATAACAATAAACTGATGCAAAAAGATAATAGTTTTTACTGGTTCATATTCCACGTCGAAAGGATACTTTGTATCTGTTGGGAAAATCTGGTTGGCTGCTATGAATGGTAGTGTTGCTGTTATACTCGCACCGAGAAAAACTGCTGCTGTAAGGCTCACGTAAAATATCGCGCATCTATCGACGTACTGCTGATAGAGCTTTTTCTCATATGATTGCGCACATTTGATATTATGCTCCATTTCCGAAATCACATACTGAAATTTAATTAATTTACGTAATAGGTTATATCTGCGCTATGAATAAATAAACAAAATCGATGATTGAATAAGTATATGGTTTTCAAAATAGATAATGTAATTTTTTGTGAAGATAATGTTGTTTTGGATAAACAGTACTAAAAAAGTTAAATTTGTAAAATAGTATTTTCATAGCATTGATTAATAATATTAAAAGCTATTTAATTTATTAATATCTCTATAGAATTGAATAAGAATATACTGAAAATGATTTATCGAAAGTCGGTCTGTGTAGATATTGCGTGTTGATATTGCTTTAAATACATATCAATTTCTTACTTGCAATCGGTCATATTGCAGTGCGCATTGTGTTATCTCCAGAGGGATTTGTATAAACGCGCCCAACAAACACCATAGCTTCGTTATTCTTGCTAGATTGTAATCATTACGATAAAGAGTGTATACTGTAGGTACACTCAATACCACTGCGTTTATACAGAGTAAAGTGCGTAAAATTTTGAAGCGTATTACTTGAAATTTACTAGCGTTCTTTGAAAGTGGCCACGCAAACGACAAAGCGACTATCACTTTTATAAACGCGATAGCAGTTTTTGGAGTTATTTTTATGGCCATAATTTTATCGAAGAATTTATCGAAAATATATTTAAAATCTATGTTCGCTTATGATATTTTCTGCTACGTCGATTCAAATAAAGTGATATAATCTTTTTTCCCCATTTCATAACGCGTAAATATTTGATGTGTAATAGCGTAATCAAATCATACATTTTCCAATACATACATAACATTGAGAAAGACTGTAATTTATATGTAGCACGTTAGCTTACTTGACTATTGCAGGGGTGCTGTGAATAGAACAGTGAAAGAAATTTTATATCACAAATGCAATGTATTTATAATACGAAAGAGAAGTACAGAAAAATTCCATCTATACAAAGTTATTACGCAATGATAAAAATCTAGTAAATTTTCAATACGCAATTCTAGGAAATCATATAACGTAAATTATCAGAAGCACGAAGAGTACTTCAACAGTGCATATATCTCATCATCTTTTGAAGATGTGTACTGTTAAATCTATAGTATCAAATTTAAGGTGACCACTATACTCAATTATATCGTTATTTTATACTAAAAGTTTTATACTAAAGCAATGATTATATTTGATACTGTATAGTGTCAAATTTAATTAATATTTTAGTATAAAATAACGATAGATTTTTAATAAAAATAAGAGTAGAGTGTCGACTCACTCATTAGATTAAATTTGACACTATAGATTTAACAGTGTGTGTAGACTTTATTAGTATTAATGGTCTGCAATATATAAATATTTAATAATCTCGTAATAATATGTAATTACATTCAACAATGTTTCTCTTAAGAAACATGAGAATGTTTGTGTAATAATGTTTGTATATTAAATACTTAGATTGTATAAGTAAATACTTATACTGCATTCATTTATATTTCTTTGGCAGAACGTTGATTATGGAAATGTCATGTAACAAAAGTTAGTGAGAGAAGAAAAGGAAATAATAAATTATGCGAGTTGTGGGATGTATACACATTGGATCTTTTGTAAAACGTACGTAAGTATGTTTTATATTTTCTGTAGTGACGTTGGCTAATTAATTAAAATGATTTCCTGCCTTGAAGATTGGAACACAGACCTTTTGCATAATAAAACATAAGAAATATAATAAAACATAAGAAAATCAACTACAACCAGAGACTTTTATTTCATGAGAAGGCAGAAAATAAAGGATTTTAATTGATTTTTTTCCTTATGTAATGCATACGTTATCCTTTATGGCTGTTTTTATCAAACTTCGCGTTAGATTTATTAAAAAAATTTTTTCAAAAAAACACATTTGAAAGCATCGTATGATGCAGATCGCGCATGTTTCGTTATTTAGACGTTCAATTAAAATTATGATTTAAATTTGAATGTTCATACACTGAAAAAAAAGATTGGCTGCTGCAGCAAATTAGATGGAAAAATATGGCATAGCATTTTTAATTGATTGCAGCAGCCAATTTTTGGTTGTGTAAGCCTACCAAAATCCTATACTGACATTGCGAATAGATGAACGCAATTCAACGCAATCAAAAATTGGTTATTATAGGCAATTAAAACTGTGTATACACATACATTTTAATTCATGTCATTAACAATAGAAAATATATGGAACAAAATTATTGTAAGGAATTAGGAATATAAACGCCGATACGTCTACAGGAATATAAACGCCGATACGTTTGCGTTCAATGATTAAGTTTCGTATAATGTTAAAAAACTGTATTTTTTACTTACACATATGATAGTATAATTATTTTATTATACAAAAAAAATCGAAATAGTGTATCATACTTAAAATTTCTTCACATATGTAAATATGTGCTGGACAATATTAATACTCTCGAAAGGGTGCAATTTAAGACATGATAAAATAAAATTGATTTTAAGTAAAATCAATTTAGAAAGGATGAAAAGAAAATTAAGACAACTACTGACTTAAGAAATTCTATTATTTTGAAATTTAATGTGAAAAGAGATATAAAAACATCAAATTTATGGTAATAACAATAATAATATCTTTTATTATGCAAAACATAAAGCTGCATGAAGACTACCGAAACGCAAGCCGAATCTCGAAGCGAATCTCGAGCCGAGCCTCGATCCGAGCCTCGATCCGAGCTTCGAATCGAGCTGAACCTCGAGCCGAGTCACTCCATATCCTGCTACTCATCTTGCATATACATATTATACATACAAATATGACAGGTTAATTATGCATTTGTTTTTTTATTATAATTTTTTATTATAATATTTATATGTATGTGTTGAAGTGTCATATTCGGCTCGAAGTTCGGTTCGAGGTTTGATTCGAGGTTTGCTTCAAGATTCGATTCGCGTTTTGGCTCGATAGTCTGGATGTAGCTTTTATACTATTGATGCGAACAAAAAATTAGAATAATTTTAAATTTAATTTTTGATTCCACTGTCTTCCTCCATGAATACCATGCGTAACGTCATCAAATAAGAAAACGCTGTTGATACATACTAAAATACATAAAATACATAAAATACATAAAATACATAACATTAGTTTATATTTTCTTTAGTTAAAAAATATAATATGGATAATAGTAACCAAATTTTAAATAAAATTATCATAATTATCATAATTAAAAACATTATCACTAATATGCTTACATTCAATGATTTAATTTTAATTAAAATTGCATTTTTAAATGTTTGTACATACATAATATGACTATTATAGTATGTCATACATAAAGTTCATATATGCAATGATAGATAATTAATAAGATTAATGTTCTTGACTTTGTTTACAAATTCCTTATATATATTTGAGAAAAAATAATGTTCTTATTATTTAGATAAATATATATATAGGGAGGTTTGTTTAGGTTAATATTACTATAATACAATGTATAATTTGCGTATACATTATTAAAAATATTCTTTACCGAAAACTTAATCAATTTTAAATGATTAATATTATTTTGAACAACTACAAATACATTAAAAATTTAATTAAAATTTAAATAAATTTTTATTAAAATGTTTGTATATTTTATTTATTAGAATTTAATATTTTTAATATTTTTAAAATTTAATTTTTATCAAAATGTTTATTTTATTTATTAAAATGTAATATTTTTAAGAAATTTCTACAAGAGAAACATAATATTTATAAAATTTTGATTTACTTGTAATGTGACAAATTATAGAATAAAATATTCATTGTATACAGGGTATCCCGTAATTCATCTGACAACGCTTGTAGGCAGGTAGAGCGGATTAAATTGAGTCGAAAAGTCCTTTATCATTTTACAATTTTTGCAATAGTTAACAAGATATTATTTATTAAAAATCGCTGAATATTAATTTTTAATTAAATTAATTTTTTACTCAAATACTATCAATTTAACAGAAAAACAGTAAGAGAAAAATTGTTAAATTTCTTCTTATAAAGTTTTGAGAATTTTTTCAGAATTTTTTCAAAATTTTTTAATACATATTTTCTCAAGTTGATAAAAATAAGAAAATACAGTATTAAAAAATTGAAAAAATTCTTAGAGTTCTATAAGAGAACAAAATGATTTTTATCTCTTGCAGTTTTTCTGTAAAGTTGATAGTATTTGAGAAAAAAATTATTGAAGATCAATATTCGACAATTTTTAATAATTAATATCTTGTTAACTATTACGAAAATTGCAAAATGATAAAGGACTTTTCGACTCAATTTAGTCCGCTCTATCTGCCCACGAGCGTTGTCGGAATTATCCTGTGTATAGTATAAAAAGATTTTTTTTAATTTGTGAAATCTTACCGATGCGTAATATTGTAATGATAAAGCTGGAAGGATAGAAACACAGATGGTTGTTGGTATTTGACTTCTTAACAAGATAAAATTTAAATTTTTTTGAAAAATCTTGTCTTGATTGTACCACAATGATTCGTAAACTGCTTGCGCAACATTGGTACTCTAACAAATAATACGCAGTTATACTTATCACACAAATTATGTCGATTTGATTGTAACCGCCATTGAAAAACAACTTACCATATCTATTAAACGATCGGCTGGCCAAGCACATGCATAAACTTCCATAAGTGCAGATATACATAGAGCCATAAATTGTATTTTGTCCGTTAAAGAACATTGCTAGATATACAACAATACTATTATAAAATATACCAAATGCATGTAAATATATTCATATATAAGATCCTTTTCTTCAGTAGAATGCCATTTTATCACGAGATAATAGTAAAAGATACTTAAAGACTTACGCTTACAATTGTTAGACCACTAGCTACAATCGCCCATGTACAAATAATTATTATTGTTAATAACACTGAATGAAAGGCAATTATTATCTCTTGAGCGTATCTAAAACGATTTGTTTTTCTAAGTTCATTTTTCGCGATAAAATTCGAAACATAATTCTATTATAATTTAATGCATTGTGTCAATATAGTAAACATGTGAATAATCCGAATTATAAGTTTACAACTATAATGTTCTGCATACGTATATAAACATTATATTTTACATATATAAAAGATGCCTCAAACATGCGTAGGGTGTAATTATCCGTAATTGGTCAATTGTATTTGATGCAATGAAAATCGAAAATTTATTAGTATTGTGAACAGAATCATCTCAATCAGATATCAAATAAAAAAATTTGTTCGATGTTTCATCAAATTGCAACGCTTCAAAGTAAGACAAAAATATTACAAAAAAATATCAATTTTTAATTTTATGTTTAGGAATAATATGTAGAAAAAAGATTTAATCACAAAAATTTAAAGCCCTTTTTTAATGCTTTAAAGGTCAAAAACTTTTTCAAAATTTTTTTTTTATTGAGATATTGAACTTTGAGAGGATGCCGTTTATCTACAAATCGATTGCCTACTATTCTCTGCTTTATGAACACAAATTCTGTTATAAATTTTCTGCTTTAGAAACACGAATTCTCTATATTAAAACAAATTTTTTGCTTTAAAACATAAATTTTTTGTTTTAAAAATATAAATTATTTTCTTACTTAACTTTAATTTTATATTTGTGCGCAAAAGTGCTTGTAGACAATCGAACTGTAGGCAATAATTCATGTAGGCAATAATACATATAGGCAAATGTGATTTTGTTTCTGAAATTTTTATTTGTGCGCAAATGAACTATCGGCATAAAAAGTGATGACGCAAATCACTCTCCCTAGTAGCACAATTCATCGATGTAACATTGGCTCAATATCTTCAATGTATGCCACTGTTTAACCAATATTTCGCCAATGAATTGTATTGTAGGAAATCGATTTGTAAGCAAAAGAAGCTATCTCTTTATCTTTTCGTGAAATGCGACAAAAATATTAATGCCCAAATATTTATGAGAGCTAGTGTATACATTATGTCTAGTATCTTAATTTTAATTTTAAAATTTAAAGCTATAAAAATATTTGTATATTGCAAGTTTTATTTTATTTAGAAATTATTTTATTCTTTAAGAAAATTAATTCATTCATTCATTTATCCTTGGCAAAATTTTTTAATTAGAAATTTTACTATTAAAATAATTAAAGTATGTGTATTTGTTTAAAATAATAATAATTAAAATAATAATAATAATTAAAATTATTATATTTTAAGCTTTTCTAATGTTTTTTTAAAAGTACATTATGTCTTTTGCAGTATATATCCAAAAAAATTAATCCACTAGATACAAAAAACACGAAGTAGCATTTAATTTGTAGCATGAATTTGATTTTTTTCTGTAATAATCATAACATAATTTTACTTTACTCTGAAAAACGTAGTAATAGATAGTATTTAGACAGCTTGACGCGAAAATATGATATGCTAAGTGCTAAACTATACTACTAAAAAACACATTAAATAAAAATTATTTCTTTATAGTAACGATTATTAATTTTCATAAATGATGAAATGCATTTTTTGTTACCTCAATAACTTTATATGTTGCCGTACACACACAGTGATATCATAAATATCGGTGACCATACGAAATTGTTGCGATAAGATTTCGAAACGCGCCGCGGCAAACCATATGAAAAGACTGATAAAACTACCGATACAAACAGTGGAGAAGCACTGCCAAACAGCGATGAACTGATGCACAAAGATAATAGTCTTTATTGGTTCGTGTTCCACATTGAAAGGATACTTCGCTTCTGTTGGGAATATCTGATCGGCCGCTGTCAGTGGCACGATTACTCCTATACCCGCACCGAGAAACACTGCCGCTGTGGAGCTCATGTAAAACATCGCGCATCTATCAATATACCGTTGGTAGATATTTTTCTCATATAGTTCCGCGCGCTCCAAAGTACGTTCCATTTCCGAAATCAAATACTGAAATTTAATTCGATTTTCTCAGCTGGCAATACATAGTTTATATCTGGGCTGTGAATAAATGGATAAGTTGAATAAAAAGCAGAATAATATTTTTACAGTATTGATTAATAATATTAGAGCCAAATATTTTATTTATTAATATCTGTATAGAATTGAATAGTACAGATTGAAAATGGTTTTTTCGATTTATCGAAGGTCGATCTTACATATAGATATGCATTTCTTACTTGCAATCGATCATATTGTAATGCACATTGTGTCATTTCCACAGAGACTTGTATCATTGCACCCAACGTACACCATAGTTTCGTTATCCTTGGTAGGTCATAATCATTACGGTAGAGGGTATACGCTATAGGTATACTCAATACCACTGTATTCATACAGAACAAAGAGCGTAAAATTTTGAAGCATGTTATTTGAAATTTACTAGCACTTTTTGAAAGTGGCCACGAAAAGGACAAAGCGAGTATTACTTTTATAAACGTGATAGCATTTTTGGGGGTTGTTTTTCTCGTCATAATTACATCGACGAATTCATCGGAAATATAATTGTACAGCAATAATTTTAAAAATTATATGCGTTTAAATGTCTTTTTGTGCTACGTTGTATCAAATAGAATCAAATGTTAGAAAAATGTTAGATTAGAAGCTTTTTTTTGTCAGTTCATAACGCGAAAATATTTGATGTGTAATAGCATAATAAATTCATACATTTTTCAATGCGTGCACAATGCTAAGGAAAAATGACGTACACTATAATTTACATATAGCACATTTGAATATTCGATTGTTGTAGAAGTACTATGAATGTTTTATGAAAGAAATTTTATATGAAATGTAGTATATATGTAATATTAAAAGGAAGTAAATTCTTATATTTATAATAAATTGCTACATTCGATAATAATACAGTATTGAGCCTCTCAATGATTGCACGAGAGAAGTATTGAGGTAAATTTTCAATATATAATTGCATTTATAAAATCAATAAATAACGTAAATTATTATAGAAGTACAAAGAAGAATATACTTTTATTGTATGTATCTCATATCTCATCATCTCTTGAAGATATATATCGTTTATATTTTATTACTCATAGTATTAATATATATTAATAGATTAATTAGTTTTTATTTATTGAGAATATTGTATAATGTAGTGAATTCTTCTATTCAGTTTAATTTGTTTTAATTGTCAAGAGATAGCAGAGAGATAGCATAATAATTATCAGATATATACATGGAGAGATTTTTCTCTTACAAAGAAAGTGTTCAATTAATTTTGAACAAGTAGCGGTTAGAAATTGTAATATCCTATCTTCTATTAACTAAATTAAGTGCTATTTGTTCGGAAAATTTGATATTTGTTAGAAGAATGGGGTTAAAAAAGTTTACTGTAAGCGATTCCGAAAAAAGATTTAAATGAAATTTTATCGTAAATTTTTTTATTTTTCCATTTTTCTAACGAATATAAAATTTTCTGAGAGAATGGTACTCATTTTAATTAAAGTAGGATATTATAACTTCTAATCGTTACTTTTTCAAAACTAATTGGATATCCAGATAACTTCCTTTGTTAGTATTTTTCTCTTAAAATAGTAATTATAGAGAACAACATATTTTAAAGAATTTATGTGATTCTTCCTGATTTGTTAATTTACTGAAAAGTACAATAAAATTTTAAAGTATGTTAAAACAGTTCATGATTCTTTATTATTTAAATAGAACAAAGTAAGTAGTGTAAACATATAAAATATTTTATACTAATATCGCGATATAGAATATTTTCAATTTAATTTACAGTAGTCGCTCGCGATTATGATAATTTTATCAATATAGTAATTGATTAGCTCTCTTTCTCTCTCTCTCTCTCTCTCTCTCTCTCTCTCTCTTTCTCTTATGCTCTGATTATGTTCTTCCTAAAAAGCAATTTTGACAAATTTGGAATCTTAAGATCCTTTAAGGCAATGATTTTAAGATTACGTTCATGAAAAATTATTTATACATTGCATTAACTATTTGTGTTTTTTATGAGAAAAATATATAATAAAAAATACATTTGGAAAGTATACTTGATATTTCAAAAATATACTTACTGGGAGATGTTACTGCGTAAGGTTTTATTTTCTCCATGAAAATATTTAATTATACATTATTCCTTGCCTCTAGAAAGAAAAGTCCTCTAAAAAGTCTAGAAGAAAAGTCCTCTATCATCTTACAATTATCGCAATGGTTAACGAGTTATTAACTTATGAAAGTAGCCAAATTCCTCTAGCCCACCGCCAAATGCAAGCATGCGACAGGATAGATCCGCCCCGCATTGGGCAGACCTAGAGTTCCTAGAAAACCAAAGTCTGACCATGCCCTAAAAATGGTGTGCGTGTCCAAAATATGTGTTTGCTTTCAATTGGAGATATGAATGTATGTGCGTTGGCCAAACTCTGATTCTATTCTAGGAAATCTAGGCAGTTCTGTCGCGCGCTTGCAATTTGGTAGTGAGCTGGACGAATTTGGCTACTTTTATAAGTGAATAACTCATTAATTATTATTGTAAAATGGGGGGATTTTTCTTCTTAGATTAGTTCATTCTGTTCCTATACGAAAGATTTATCATTAATTTTCAAACACCTCGTAGTGTTGTGAAATAAAAGAGTAGTCGAACAGTTCTGAAACATATAAAAATATATATAATTGTCTCTTTTTGTATTAAAAAAAATAAAATTTTGATTGTACGTAAAAGAATATATTTATGTCATTCTTATTTATACATTTTAAAAC
The DNA here is from genome assembly GCF_000143395.1 of Atta cephalotes. Classification (NCBI taxonomy): domain Eukaryota; kingdom Metazoa; phylum Arthropoda; class Insecta; order Hymenoptera; family Formicidae; genus Atta; species Atta cephalotes. The sequence continues at coordinate 155,074 of NW_012130103.1, read as the reverse complement.
AATAATTTTCTTTTAAATATTTTTCTTTTTCTTCCTTTGTATAAACATTTTAATATTGTAATTTTGCTATTGTTAATAATATCAATTTATATGCCAATGAATTACAAATTATTTAAAATTTTAAAAAATATTTTAGAGAAAATTTTAAAGAATTTTAAAGAATAATTTCGTTAGGAAATCTACAATTAAAGCAAAATATTTTTTATTTTTAGTTTTTTTTAATTCTAATTTAACATTTTTATACTTTCCATCTATTTTATATTTGTATCAGTATCTAAAATGACATCATATATGAAATGAAAAAGAGTAATGAAGTGACCTAATTTGAAATTGTGCTAAAAAGATGCGAAAAAGTAGGAAAATATGAAATAAAAAAATAGATTTGACAGATTTGACTGTAATTTTTAATTATGTTTGGCAAAATATTTACAATTATTTGTTATCATTTTAAAGTTTTAATTATATTTAAAAATGTAAATTAATTAAAATTTTTATTTAGTTCTTTTTCATGCATACTAGTATATGTTAACAAATATATCGAAAAAAATAGAAAATTAACAAATTAAACTTAGTTTTTAATTTGTTAATTTTTTAATCAATTTTAAATGTTATTTAAATAAATTACTTAACAACAGCAATTAATACAATTTTACTTTGAATTTGACTTAAAAAAAAAATTATAGTTTTATTTTTTTGAAATGTATGTGTTACGTCATGCGTGTGATAGATGCTCGCGTATACTTAATACATTAATTATAATTTTATAAATGAAGAATTGTATGAAATATTAATAATAATTAATATGGATGATATGATGAGAATTTTCAATGAATTAATTAATTTAAAATTTAATCCTACCGTTGTAAAGTAATTGAAAGATAATATGGGCAGGGTATTGAAACGATTATCGGTTTTTGACATCTTATAATAATTTGCAGACATTTCGTTATTTTAATTAATTGATCGCATTTGAATACATTATACGCTGCCTCTGCGACATTTTTGCATTAGAGCAAAGATAATAGAAAATAATAGAAAATAGAAAAGATAATAGAAAATATTTATTAAAATTATTTATAATATAATAATTTTTAATAAATAATTTATCATTAACATTAAGTGTTCTCCTGGCCAAACAAATATCTTCATTAAAGATACTGTACTTAATGTCAAAAATTGAAGTAATAACGATATAAGTTGATGCTATTAAAAGAAATTGTATATGATATTTCTATGCTACTTCGTATTAATTTAATTTATCGTTACTTCGTATTTACATTAAAATTCTTTAACAATGTATTTAGGTATTTAAAATTACTTCCACACAAATTAAAATTACTTCTACATAAGAAACTTACATAAGAAAATTAAGGATTTAATAATACAATGATATATATTACATACACACAATTTCCTTTTTTTTATTATTTACGTATATATTTAATGATCGTTATATTTAGACGTAAGAGTTATACGTAAAGGGCTGCGCACAATAGCAGGAATAAGGAATTAGGAATAAGGAATAATGATTTCAATGTATCAGAAATGTGTATTCCGATCTGATCGAAATGTGTATCTGATTTCTGATAGGTTAAAATCATTATTCTTTATTCTTAATCTCTTATTTCTTCCATTGTGCGCAGAGCCTAGTCAGAGTAAAGTATATAAGTACGAATATTAGATTTTTAATAATATTACGCATTGTATTTACCGTAATGAACACAAGGAAGATAAATATTTTAACAAACGTACTACAACATACAGTTAATATGAATTATGGACATTCTGTATATTAATTTTTCAATATTAAATAATTTTATATAAGAAAAATCAATAATAAGAAGTAAAAAAATAATTTTATATTATATTTTTACATACATATTAAAATATTAATGATATGTAATAATTTATTATAGGTTTCAAGTTTTTAATTAGTTTTTACTTTTGTTTTAATTTATTATTATTACTTTTTAATTAAATAAAGAAATAATATTTCTTGAAATAATATTTATATATTTTAGTATAACTATACTATACAATATAACTACAAAAATTTTGTTTTGTACAAATGTTAATTGTTTAAAGCATGTATTTTGATTATGTTTATATTTTATTATTATTTATTATCATCGTCCACTTCATTACTCGCAGAGCTGTAAAATAAGCTGTAAAATGAGAGAGTATAGTTGAATGATACTACATATACAGAGTGTCTCGAAAATAATCACCAAATATTTCATGGGCAGATAGAGCGGATTAAACTGAGTCAAAAAATCCTCTATCATTTTGTAAGTTTCCCCAATAGTTAACGAGATATTAATCCTTAAACATAGCCGAATACTACTGCGAAGAGTATATTCCTACCGATCGCTTGGCGTGCGGGCCGTGGGGAGCGGGGATAGCCTGGCAAGCGCGCCGTCCGAACTATGGCGACGGTGCGCGCGGCGCGAGGCGCTTATCAGCCAATCTCCAATTCCCAAGGCCCGCGCGCCAAGCGATCGGTAGGCGTATACACTTCGAAGTAGTAGGCCGGACGAGCGCACGTATTCGGTTATCTTTAAGGATTAATATCTCATTAACTATTGGGGAAATTTACAAAATGGTAGAGAACTTTTCAACTCAGTTTAGTCCGCTCTACCTGCCCATGAAATATATTATTTCCAGACACTCTGTATAATAATAAATATAGTTAAATTCTTTTCTGCATTAATAAAAAAATAATACTTACTATATATATATATAAAATTATAGGTATATATATATATTTTTTTTTAATTATTCTTTTAAAAATGAATTTTAAATTTAATAATTATATAAATATTATTTTTTAATATGTTATCTTTTATATTTTATAAAAAAATTATAAATTTTTTATAAATCATTTTAGCATTTACGTGAATAATTTTTAATGTTTTTTAATACATTTGAACAATTGATAGACATTTGTAATTTTTCTTTTCAGTATCTCAAATCTTGCCAATGCAACATTATCATATAAACATTCATATATAGTTGTTTTATTATCATTATTCTGACCATAGATTAGTATAAAAATTATTGTTTTTACTGGTTGATAAGATACATCGAATAGATATTCGGTCAATGTTGGAAATGCATTAAAGAAGGTATTAATGCGATAGTTACGAATGTAACCCAATATATTTATGTATTGTGTTCCATAGTATATATCTTTCGTTAATATATCGTTGAATCACAACTTCTTCGTATGGTTTCATCATTGCAAAAATTTATTGTTTTGAAAATAATACTCTGCAAATAATTATTTGAAATAATTGATACATATAAAATGTAGTAGTAAAATATGAATCTTTAATTAATTTGCATGTAAAGTTTTTAATGTTAAATATTAATTACCTGTATGTGATGATAATGAGTTACATGAAAGGTAAAATTAAAGTAGTTTTGTATAAAAGTCATGTGAAAAATGCTACTTAATACAATAATTTTATTTACTAAGACAGGAGGATTACCTCAAGATGATTTGTGATACCGTATATCGATGGTAATTTTAGACTTGTCGCTACAATTATGCTCAAACAATGATACAATGTCATACAAAATATTTTAAATTTTGTCACATCTTGTAGCAGGGGCCAACACTAAATTGAGAATATTATATTTAACTTTACGGCGAAGATTATTTCTTTAGCATCATTTTTCTTCGCATGATTCAAAATATGCTACGTATGTTATAAATGTATTACAAGTTAATATTATGAAAAATGGAAACTCTTTTCTTGATTTGTTATATAATAAATACATTTCATGTTTGCTTATGGGCATGAAATCCAAATCCTTTGTTAAATAAATAAATGTGATAAATTATATTGTAATAGCATATTTATATTCAAAATATAATGGCATATTTATATTCATACTGATTTGAATGTAATATGCCATTAAAATACAAATTATCACTATTAAATAATGAATTGGTCAGGCACATAAACTTCCAAAAATTAGTATTCAAAGAGTTATAAATAATATTTTTTATTTATTAACGTATATTTCACTATAAAATATATAATAGAGGAAAAATATCTGATAATGTGAGTCCTATTTAAAATTCTGTTACAATTAACCATTTCTTACAAAAAATTATTAATTCGTTCTTAGATATTAAAGCTGCATAACAATTTTTTCATGTGATTTTCATTGTTCAAGTTTTATTTGTTTTAAAATTTATAAATAACAAATTTATACACTAAATTAAGTCTTAAAGAGCTGTTCTTTAATATTGTAACTATATTTCCACTGAGATATATAATATATTTAAATGTAAATTTTATCAATGTTTCTATTGGCCCCCATAGATAATGTAGGTCTCAAGATTTTTAACGAAAAGCTTTATAGCTTATTATGTTTTGTGAAAAATTTTTGTGATTATTATTTTAAAATGATTTTAAGATATCATTCTAGAGATACCTACGAAGCAAAGAAGAAGTGCTCGTGGTATAAAATATTCACGAGGACCATATCAACACAAGAAATTTTCTATTGCTAAGAAAATGTATTCATAAAATAAGTTTTTGAATTTCTGACAATATCTCAATACATTTAGAATTTTTTATGAATTGAAACTATTTGTAAATTTTTCGAATTTTTATTATATTATTAGATACTTATCGAAATTAACGAAATAATTATTTTAACGAGAATAACTGCATGTATTTATGACAGCTGTTTTACCAATTATGTAATTAATGGATAAAGCTATTAAGGGTGTGTTTAGGAATGTTTTGAGGTATTTGTATCATTTATTGTTTTATTTTTTGTTTGTCTATATAAAGATAGAATAATATAAGTTATATAGAATAATATAAGTGGTAATGTCTCCCTAAGCTTAGTTTGGAATATATGTTGATTCTGTTTTTTACTATAATACAATAATTCTAATTAAGTCAATTTACTATAATAGTTCTAATTAAGTCAATTTAATTAATTTCTTGATGTTTAATAATTTTTTAAAACAAAAATCATAATATAATAAGATACAGAAATTAATTTATATTATATTTTTATCTTATATTTTGATATATATATTACATTAAAATAAAATGTTAATGTTAATACTTACATTAATAATGTATATAAATTATACTCTTTAAACTTTAGATAAAACAAATTTTATAGTGCAAAATGTATAACGTGGATAAATATACACATACCGTCTTGTAATTGTTACTAATATTTGCATAGAAAGAAGTCGTTTTTCTATATCCCAAAAATTTGAATACTCATAAAACTGAATTAAGAACTGGAATCTGTTAGATTAAGATTAAAATTAAACAAATTATAATTAATAATAAATTTACAATTGTTATATTAATATATACTTTTTATTTTTTAAGCCCGATGTATTCTTTCATATTTATGTAGACAAAGTTATGTGTTCCTTTTCATGAAACTTAATTTTCTTTTCCTTGCACTTATGTTTCTTCAGAAAGAATTATGCGAAATGTTGTTAAGTAAGAAAATGCTGTTGAAACGTACTGAAAAATCAATAAATATGTAAATAACTTGTAAAGGATAATGGATAACTGGTTAATGATACTTAATGTAAATTACTGCCATATATGTACATATGTTGTAATTGATGGTACAATTCGAAAGAACAATTTTTATGTTACATAATTATAAAATAAAAAGTATTAAAAAAGATTTTAATATAAATTTAAGTTTTGAGAAGCTATACAAAAGGTTAAAATACTGATAATATCTCAACGTTTTTAAAGAATAATTTTTACAGAAAAATTTTGCAATAGACGTTTTTGAAAATATTTTTAACGACAATCAGAAAACAAAAACATTTTTTCATAAATATTTGTGTTATGTTTTTTATATTAATAATATTTTAACTAAAAAAAAGTGATTGAATTATTATAAAAATTATATATAATAATATATATAGTACAAAAAATAATTATATATAATTATATATATAGTACAAAGTTAAATTTTTTAATTTTATATATTTTTTTATAATGAGATGTGTTTTTTTTTATAATTTAATAAGATGTTGTTTATCAAATCAAAATTGGTGACAGATATAATTGTAAAAATGATTTAAGCTATTAAAAAACAAAAATATTATTAATTTTAATTTTTTCGATGCTATTTTTATGTAAAGTAGTTACATGCACACAATTTTATAAGGTAAAATGTTATGTTTTTATGTTTTTGTATTTTATGTGGAAGTATTTTCTTCATTGTACCATAAATTATGTTATACTTTGATTAATTATAAAGATCGACATGTAAGGCAGTATAAAGCGTTCTCATACAGAAGTATATTGTTGAAATGTTAAAGCTTTTAGTAAACCAGGAACAGATATAACTACAGCTCGTTGACATTGTAGCAAAGTATGTAACATAATCTTTTGAGATTCAATGTTTTGATTATACCATAATGAATCATAGGCTGCCTCAGCAACATTAGAACTCTAAAATATATATTTAAAAAATATGTATGTATATTTTACTTGTCATAATATCCAGTTTTAGGTCATTTTTTTCAGACTTACTATTCTCATTAGATGATCAGCCGGCCAAGCGCACAGAAATACTTTTATTAATGATGTTAAACATACAATTATATACTGAATTTTTACGGATAGCGGAAATCGCTATTTAACAAAAATTTTTTAATGAGAAATACAGACAGAAATTATTCAGTAGTGTTGTATAATAATTGTATTACAATAAACAAATATACGCACGCTTAAAAATGTAACTCCGCCGAATATCAGCGCTATAGTACTAACACCGAGCGATGATAACACTACGAGTGCGATAGAACTACTCATTTCTTTTGCAAATCTGTTAGGGAGAATTTAATTATAATTTTGAAATATAATAGAGAAGAATTTTGCGATTCATTTATATGAGGAATAAACTTTGTAATAAAGAAATGTGATAATTTTATTTGATTCTAAAGATAATTCTTAATCTGTATTTTTTTAATACTTTCTTTAGAGTTACTTGATGTTCTTGTATGCATGTTTTCCAATCAGAATACTTGATGACTGTGCGGAATTTATTTGTCAAGATCTCAAAGCGAGCCGTTGTGTACCATATTAGAAGAGCGAGGAAAACATTTGCGCTCACTTGACAAGTAACCTGATACATACCAAGTACTTGATGAAAATAGAGCATCGCCGTTATAGGTTGATAATCAACGCGAAATGGATATTCTATTTCTAGCGGAAACCTGCGGGACCGAATTAATGGCACTATGAGACAACCAGCGAAAGTTATGGCAGTAGTTAATGTTAACGTAGTTCCATAAAATAAAATATATTTATTAATGTATTGTTGAAATACATCTTTTTCTTCAGTATTAGCTTGCTTGTAATAATCTTCCATCTCGCAAATTACATTCTGTAAATTTATTAAGATTTAATTTATTTACACAACTTCAATATTACATTGCATAAAATTTTATACTTAAATATAGGTTTATGGATTATTCGGTAGAAAATAATATGTTTTATATGCTACTTGTTACATTATTCAGTCGACATAATAAAAATATTTAATTTTTTTCTTACTTGCAAACGATCATGTTGTTTTGTAAATAAAAATATTTGCAATGGAACTTCACAAAAGATGCCCAACGCACAAGCTAATTGCATAAGCAATAAAACATTGTCTAAATGATTACTAATTGAATATATTATCTCAACAATCATGAATGCACCATTCACCATGGATAAATACCGAAATATTCTATCACAAATAATTTGAAACTTTGTAGCAGTTCGCGGCAGAGGCCAACAACAAGCGAATAATAAATCTATCTTCAGAAAAGCAATAACTCTGTCCAAAGTCGGTGCGATTTTCATGTTAGATGGAAAGCCGTCGTTCTCTTTCACACAAGAGTATTTCTGTCATTAATATTTCTGCTCTTTTCGCACGATTTTATGAAGAATTTCATACAACTGGGGTAAGAACTTCTAGGTAGCAATATTACGCACATTATGGCAACGTTTAGTATCTCAGACAGAATATTACGTTTAATATTTCTAGTTTCTGTTCACTTTCTTCTCTCCTTTGTGTTTATAGTGCAATCTTGCGGATTAATAAATTATACGACTGTGTATTTTACCCCGACGTAGTTCCGTAGCACTTATATTTCTACTCTGAATTATTATGAGAACGCACTATGTCTTTATGTAATCTGCGTAATTGTTATGTGTTAAGAAAGATAACTATATTATGAATTTCAATGTTTTAGAAAGTGTGAGAGATAGGGTGAGAGTATAATTGTTAATAAATGAAAAATAATAATGCAATGACATAGTGCATTGACAGTCTTCACATTATATTTACATATCGCATTAAATGATTATATTATCAGCGATAATATAATCATTGATGATTAATGATATAATTACTTTTAATAAATATAAGATAATAAATAATTTAATAAATAATTTAATAAATATAAGAGACAAAACGTGTATTCACTACAATTGTAGTGCTGAACAATTATTTTATTAATGGGCATTGTCCATTAGATTTATTTCATGCGATATTCACATCATTGTTTAAACGTATTTTCCAAAAGAAAAAATTATAAAGTAAGGTAGAAAAAGTATTTTATGTTATACATTTATATCATTTTACTGAGAAAAGAACGCTATTCGCTCCACTCTTCCTTGATTCTCTCTGCGTTAGATGACATTGAATTCGGGAAGCATCCAGGTAGGAATCTGAACACGCCTTTTTTTCTCTCATTTTATACATTAATTATATGAAAAATGAGCATGGGATCGACCTTACTTTACTGGATATATTGTAAAAGTTTAAATACATTACAACGAAGTTAATATTAAGTCCAATTTATTAAAAAAATTTCTATGAGATTATGAAAAGATTTTTTCTTTTTTATTTTTTTTATTAGAAATTCGTATTACAATATATAAATATATTATAAATATTGCAGACATTACATTATTAATCGTCAGTATAAGTACATGAAATATTTGGAAGCATTTTAAATCTAACGTAGTATCGTTTGCAATGCCATAAAATACGTAAAAAACCTATAAATACAATTAATAATTTATAACCCGATAAAGGATGAACATATTAATACATATAACAATATTTAGCCTTACATATTCTCGTAAAATCTTATAGAAAGTGTGAGTATCAACTTACTGCTAATTGCAATTATGGCTTCTGATATCTTTGGACAATCATAAAAATTGTTTGGGATACATTTTGAGATACATCTATCCATGGAGAATCATAGATTTGCCAAGACAGCTTGTAGGACTATAATAAAAATTTATAAGAATTAAATATTATATTATATTATGTTTATTAAGAAATAACCAAGATAAAAAATTGATTGATTTATATTCTCTCTCTCTTTCTTCCTTCTCTCTTCTCTTCTCTTCTCTTCTCTTCTCTCTCTTCTCTCTCTCTCTCTCTCTCTCTCTCTCTCTCTCTCTCTCTCTCTCTCTCTAATAAATTCAACACCAAATAATAAATAGCATAGTCTTTTTGTAATTATACGTAGCGATTAACAAATATTTCTTTTTAATTTTCTTTTTAATAAGATGAAATATTTATAAAATATATATTCTATCTCATCGGAAAAATATAAACTTTAATAAACTTTGTACTCTCTAAATTTCTTGGAGTGAAACTTCAGACAATGAAAATACAGCTATTTTTAGAGAAGAGTGAAAATATTTCATTTCTTGAAAAAAAAATGACAATTTTTACTCTTTTTGGGTGAAATTTCATTTTAAAAGAGTGAAATCTCATTCTAAAGAAGAAACAATATTCTTTGCAATAATATTCTATTATTATGTATTCTATTATATATTACTATTATACTATTATGTATTCTATTATAAATTATATAAATTATAGATATTGAATATTATAATAAGGAACATAAAGTGACACTAATTCTATCAATTGTAAATATTTTTTTATTATTAATTTTATTATTAATTTTTAACTTAGAATTACAGACACAGATGCAGATAGAGTAGAGTGAAGTTTTTTCGTCCATTTTTCGCGATGATTATATTTTTGTGTAGTATATATTAAATGTTTAAAGATTGTGCTTATGCTGTTAAGATGCAATTATGATTATGTAATGTAGCTGTGTGTAAGCACGTCATTACAAAGAAATATTGTTTACCGTCGTAAATTTGCACATTACTTTAAAGTTGAAATTGACGGAATAATCGCGTCTTACCCTATGATTTAAAATATTTACAACTTTAGTTCATCAATTTTATTCACATTAGAATGATATAATACATACAGTAGATTACATTTGCAACCCGTCTTCTTTAGCAAGCATTGCTCGAAATGTTGTGAAATAGGAAAACGTAGTTGATAAAAACTGTCACATGTAAATATATAATTTTTATTTTATTATTTTAAATATTGATAGTGTATAATAATAATTGTAAATTATTATAAACCCTCACGAACATCTTAATTATTAAATAATGTTTTAGTTTATTACAATTTATTTTAAATTTATATATATATACAGTAGCAAAAGTTCCCAGTGACATTTTATATACTCTAATTTATTAAAAAAAAAGCCCGAGAAAATTTTAATCATTATTAGATGTTAGTACAAGATTTTTATTATTTACATCTTGACTGATACTGATATGCGATAATGGTTAAAATTTTATTAGGCTTTTTTTATAAATTATTATAGAATATAAAATGTCACTGGCTGGAAACTTTTGCACGCCACTGTATGGATATGATTAACTATTATGTTACTATTATGTTAACTATTATTTTAAAAAGATAAGTTAATAATACCGATTAAGGGATCCAGCCCCAATGATCTCGACCTTGATATATTATATGTTATTAAGATCATGATTCTGAGTAACCTCCAATAGGTTTTAGCCGTAACTCGTTATTTATTAAAAAAAGTTATTAACAAAACAAATTTGAAAAAATAACGTCTTATTTCTGCTATACATATATAGAGTATTTCCTGTAACTTGATCATTTAAAATTGTTTTAAATGATTCGTAGAATCATTTTGATGATATGGGAAAATACCACAGGAGATCATCTTGTTCTCGATTCGAAGGGGCATATACTATGACGAGCAAAAAATTTTTCTCAAGGTTATATTTTTTAAGACTTCAAGAACCTTCACTTTTTAAAATGGAATTGTATGATTTTTTACACAATATTATTCTAATTATTGTCCATATAAAAGTAAGGTACGATTATCAAAAAATTAATAGTTTACGAATTATTTAACATTTTATAATAATGTATGTTAAAAAAGTATAATGTTTCGTATATCATTAGTTTTTTGATATCATTACCTCAATATATGCAAAATAATAAGATGAATCAATTAAGGGAAAGAAAACATTGCTTATGTAAAAAAATTATTTTCTTTTTGCATATATATATTTTTTTAAAGCAATTATGTTTTTTGATTCATCTCACTATTCTGTTCAACGCGAGATCCACTTTATGTGGAAAACACACATTACACACACCTTGACAGAGAGGGAGGTAGGCTGAAAATCGCTTCGCGTGGAAAGTCGTGCATCTCTTAGCAGGGGAGAAAGTGAGTTGAAAGTCACTTTACGTTGACAATCGTGCGCCCTTTAACAAGAGAAAAGGTGGAATGAAAATCGCTTTGCGTGGAAAGTTGTATTCCTTGAATTCGTCCATCTCATATTTCTTTCACTGTCTAAAATTATCTCACTCTTCATGTAAAGCAGAGAGAGAAATAATTATTAACACTAACTGTTTAAACTTTTTAACGAATAACAAGCGACGGCTAAAACCTGACCTGTTGAAGGTCACTCAGGATCATGGTCTCTCGACAACTCATATTAAAATCAAAGTCATTGAGGCATATGTATTTTTACCGAAAATAATAATAAAGGGGGGAAAGGGGAGTGTTAAAAATTGCTTTTTGCTGCCAAATGTAAAATAAATAAACGTTGAAAAATCATTGTTTGGAATTATGAATGACAGAAAACAATAGTGATTTTTTCGAAAAGGAATAGAAATATTACTAGAATAACTTAAAAATAATAAGGTGACAGCCTGGCCATATATGTATAGTTAATAATTGGAAAACCATTATTCTAGTTATTATAGAAGTGTACATGTAAAGATCACTTTAATCTATTTAACACTTGGAGACGAAAATCGACATTTCTTTAATACTCTTTTTTATGAATTATTATATCCAAGATTATTGAACTTCAATTAAATCTAAAAATAACTCTTATGAATATTTAATTTAAGATATGACTTACAGAGGCATAATAATTAAGTGAAAAACTTGGTAACAGACATGGCACAGTTAGAGTTACAGGATGTTGACATCTCGACACAGTATATAACAAATTCTTCTGTAAAGATATATCTTTATTGTACCATGATGATTCATATCCAGCATAACCAATGTCATTGCTCTGAAATATTAAAATAAAGAAAACATTATGAGAAAATTTTACCCAGAATAAACACACAATCATTAATATAATGTATATTTTTTTACAAGATGAAAATGTAATTATAGATCACATCAATTATATTAAAAAAAATCGTGTAATATCTATATATTTGTTCTAAAATTTATACATATTTTATATTTATATTTTTAATTTATTGCAATTTTTTATGTTATTTTATTATATTCTTTTTATGTCTTTTTTACGTTTTATGTGACTGCTGTCTTACCGTGCGTAATAAATAATCAGCTGGCCATGCGCAGATGAAAACCTCTATAAGCGCGGATGTGGAAATGGCAAAACATTGAGTTTTTACAGTTAATGTTTGTTGCTGTGCAAGATAATATTTTAATATAAGTAATATTTTAATATAAATACAAAATTTAAATTATATTTGTGACAAAAAAAATTTATCATTGTTTATAATTCTAAATTAATAAAGTAATTTTTAATTTTTTAAAATAAATTTATTTAAAAATAAATTATGTAATGTCTAGATCATATCTATTTATATAAATATCATAATACTAACTACATAAATATTAGATATGTTTGTATGACTTAAAGTCATACTTTAGTCTTAAAGTAGACTTAAAGTCAAGACTTAAAGTTTACATATTTCTACTATTTTTAATTAAAATATTTAAGATATTTACGCAAAAAATGTATGTATTTAATGTTATGTAATAAGTATATGCATTGAATAGATGGAACAGAAATAACTCACGGTCAAAAAAGTAAGACCACTAAATATCACTGCTATGGAACTGAATCCTATCGTTGATAACGCTATGTATCGAATTGTCATAGTAACATCTTTTGCATATCTGTAATTAGCTGTTAATTATTACTGGTTTTTCATTAATTTTACTGTATGCTGTTACAGAATTAATTATAATTATGCGTTAGTTAATAAAAAATATTGGGAGTACAAATAAGTTCCGCCGTTTTTTATAAAAAATTAAGCATTTATTGAAAGAACGGTACATAATGTTTTATTCAAAGTAATGGCCATCGCTAGCCACTACTTTTTCCCATCTTTCTGATAGCACGTGGATACCGCGTCAGAAGAACGCTTCATCTTTTGAGGCTATCCAATCATCGATACAATTTTTGGTATCTTCATGTGAAGCTGCTCAGACAGGCCATGCGTCATCGATCGGAACAGGTGGTAGTCGGAAGGAGCAATGTCTGGAGAATACGGCGGGGTAGAACTTCTCATTTGAGTGTTTCTAAGTAGGTTTTGACCTACTTAGAACATGTGGTCGAGCATGCAGGAGAATAATTTTGTCATGCCTAGAATAATAGTAGGCGCGTTTTTCCTTGAGTGCTCGGCTCAATCTCATTAATTGTGTTCGGTAGAGAACCCCAGTAATGATCTCGTTCGGTTTGAGCAACTCATAATACACGACACCAAGCTGATCTTACCAAATACACAACATGAGTTTTTTTCCATGAATATTCGGCTTGGCTGTCGAAGCATGGCTAGGTAATCCCCATGATTTCCTCTTCTTTGAGTTATCGTAGTAGATCCATTTTTCATCACCAGTGATTATACGTTGCAAAAAAACCTTTTCGTTTATGCCTGGCAAGTATTTCACATGTGAAAAATCGGCGTTTCTCGGTTTCAGTTCATATGGAACTCAATTCCCTTGCTTTTGAATCATTCCCAATGATTTCAAATGATATGAAATTGTTTGTTAAGTCACTCCTAATGTAAATGCAAGTTCTTTTTGCGTTTGACATGAATCTTCATCCAGTAATGCTTCCAATTCCGCGTCTTCGTACTTTCGGCCTTCCGCTACGTTCTTTGTCTTCGACTTCAAATTCACCGTTTTTAAACTTTTGAAACCACTCACGATAACTTCTCTCATTTAAGGCAGCATCACCATATGCTTCTACAAACAATCTATGAGCCTCAGCTGATTTCTTCAAATTAAAGAAGTAAATCAAAAGTTCCCGCAAATGACGCTTATTCGGCTCAAAACTCGACATTTTCGTACAAAAAAAAATATATGAGGCTGATACAAAATCGCTAATATTTCAAGGTTATGGTATTGCCGGATGTCCAATCTTACGATATGCCGTTTTACATCAAACAATTTTAACTATAGTTTATTAGTGGCGCCGTCTTTTGCAAACGGCGGAAACTTATTTGTACTCTCGATAATATAAATATACAAGTTTAAAGATGTTTTGATCGTATAATATTAGTTAAAAATATCAGCCAAAAAAATTAGCTAAAAAGCTAATATTTATAAGTGAAAATCAATCAAGAGATGTTTATACAATTAAGCGAAGAAGGCTACTGGCCATATTCGGTCAAGGAGAGTATTGGGGTCTAATAATTGGGGTCTAATTGATATCAGTAATATTAAACTTATCAATTTAATAATAATAAGATTTTATTAAGACCGATACTAAGCATATTAAATACTAAACATTCATGATCTATAACGGTCAAAGCTAGATCTTCTCAATGCCTAAATAATTCACAGTGTATCGGTATTCTATATATGTATGTGTAAGCAAATTCTCAATCTTCGATCTGATATTATTAGAGTGTTAATGTGCTGAAAACCTTAAATAAATTTATTGCAAAAAATATTACCTCCTCCGAAATATTTTCTCGATTAAAGATTGAGAATTTGCTTGTCAATTTAATTTAACTTGTGATATTATTACAGTAGTTTAATTGCATTTGATAAAGTCCGGAAAAATTTCGGCGTAGTTTGAATAACTACAAAGATATGGTATACATGCATGTACATACATATATAGAATATCGATAATTCACTATGAATTATTTAGGCATTAAGAAGATCTAGCTTTCGTTATATCGTTAGACTTGAATATGCTTAGTATTTAATTTTATATCGATCTTAATAAAATCTTATTAAATTGATAAGTTTAATATTACTGATAATTACAATTATTAGACACCAATTATTCTCCTTGACCGAATATGACCAGTGGCTTTCTTCGCTTGATTGTATTAAACATTTCTTGACTGATTTTCACTTATAAATATTAGTTTTTTTAGTTAATTTTTTAATATTTTTAACTTATACGATCAAAACATCTATACATTTGTATATTTATATTATTTTTTATTAACTAATGCATAATTATAACGCATAATAACTACAAAAATTATGGCATATATGCATGTACATATATAGGATATAGATAATTCACTGTGAAGGCATTGAGAAAATCTAACTTTAACCGTTATAGGCTTGAATATGCTTATACTTAGTATTTACCAATTTAATTTGTGATATAACATAATCCAGTTTCAGTTTTAGCCCGTGTTTTAAAACTGACACGCTTTTACCAGGTGTACAAGTATGAAATGACGATTTGAGAAACAGATGGCGCATTAATGCAGTGTGAAGTATAAAGATTTAACATTATACGCCATTTTACTATTGTACTATCAACAAGTGTCAAACGCGCAAAATGATTTGATTGAAAAGTGTTTGCATAGTATTGTGTTGCTGTGTTTAAGATGACGAAATTTGTACCAAATAAGCATTCGCAGACAGCATTAATTTTTTGTTTTCATTTGAAAAAAACTGCTGCGGAATCATACCGATTACTTGGTGAAGCTTATGGTAAACATGCTCCATCGCAAAAAACGTGTGAATGATGGTTTCAGCGTTTCAAAATTGGAGATTTCGATGTTGCAGACAAGAAACACGGAAAACTACCCAAAAAGTACGTGGAATTGCAAGCATTGCTGGATGAAGATGATTCACAAACACAAAAACAACTCGCAGAGCAATTGAGCGTTAGTCAACAAGCTTTCCAATCGCCTACGAGAGATAGGAAAGATTCAGCAGATGGGTGCCACATGAATTGAACGAGAGACAGATGGAGAGGCGCAAAAACACATATGAAATTTTGCTCGAACGATACAGAAGAAAGTCATTCTTGCATCGTATCGTTACTGGGGATGAAAAGTGGATTTTTTTTAGAATCCCAAGCGCAAAAAATCATGGGTAGATCCAGGCGCACTATCCACATCGACCGCAAGATCGAATCGCTTTGGCAGGAAGACGATGCTCTGTGTTTGGTGGGACCAGAAGGGTGTGGTCTATTATGAGCTATTGAAACCTGGCGAAACGGTTAATACCAAACGCTATCAATAATAATTGATTGATTTGAACCGTTCGCTGCTTAAAAAACGACCAGAATATCAAAAGAGGCAACACAAGGTCATTTTTCTCCATTGACAATACTCCATCACTTACGGCAAAACCGTTCGGGACACGTTGGAAGCACTCAGCTGGAAAGTTTTACCCCACGGTGCGGCTTACTCGCCAGACTTGACTCCTTTCGATTACCACTTGCTTGCATCGATGGGTCGCACTTGCTGAGCAGTGCTTTAGTTCGTACGAAGATGTGAAAAAATGGCTCGATGAATGGTTCGCGGCAAAAGGGGAAGATTTTTACTGGCGTGATATCAAATTGCTCGAAAGATGGGAAAAATGTGTAACTAGCAATGGAGCATATTGAAGCATTTGAATAAATCTCTTTTTATCATTCTTCCGAATTTAACATGTTTTTTTTGGGAAAAAAATCGTCATTTCATATTTGTATACCTGGTAATTTGCTTGAATTAGAAATTGTAAAATTTTTTATAAAACAATACAAAAAATATTATTTGGCACCAAGACTAGCTTTGATCGAATATATAATTCTTTTTCACTTATTTATATTAAATATACAAATATATAATTAGTTTTAAAAAAGATATTATGCGGCAATGCATTACATAATTTATATATTACCGTAATAACCGTTGATGCAGCTGTATACAGATTATGAATTCTGAGATGCTTGTAATTTTCTGAAATTTGTGGGATAGAATCTCGAATCTTGCTGCTATGAACCAAAGCAGAAGAGCTACGAAGACGTTGCTACATACTTGCACACAACTTTGGTATACAGCCATTATATGATGCAAGTAAATAATAATTTTTAGTGGTTGTTTATTTACAATGAATGGATATTCAACTTCGATTGGAAAGGGTTGAGTCATCAATAATGGTCCGAAACACATTATTATAGCTGTCGTGGTTATCAAACACAATGCCGTACCATAAAATAATTTGCATTTGTTGATATATCGCTGAAATATATTCCTCTCTTCTGATTTTGCTTGCTGAATATAATCTTCCATTTCGTATATTATGATCTGCATAAGTATATTATGTAATCTCTCATTAATGACGGAGTCAGCAAAAGAAATCTTTGGTTGTACATCAGCTAAATATTTTTGTCAAAATGACATTATTTCGTAAATATATTTTTAATTGTAACTTTTTAAGCTTTTGTCTAATTAAACTTTGCACAAATATAGGTATAATATAATAATTTAATTTGAATTGTTTCATATATAACATATAGTATTAAATATTAGTATTAAATGCATATTACTCCTTGTATATTCTTCCGTGATATTAATGAAAGAGTTTAAAAAAGATTATTTAAAAATAATCATTTTTAAGTGCGATTATTAAAATATGTTAATTTTGTTAAATAATTTTTTAAATTTAGAAACAAAGTAAACACAAGTATAAGTAGACAAAAGTTTATAAATGGTACAATGAAATTGATAATCAGTTGAGATAGACTCAATTGAGTGATGGCTTTATTGAGAAATTTTTATTTATGCTTTATAACATTTGAAAAATGATAAAATTACTTTTTTAATAAATTCGAAAAAGTGGAAAAATATGTTGCAGTTCTGAATACTTTAAGAACAAACAATATGAAAAAGTCTACCAATTTACAATTTCACAATACATTTTTTGTTTGTTCATTTTTTAATTGTTTTTTATAAGGAAAGACTTTTAATGTCATTCGTAAAATATATTTTGAATATATGAACAATAATAGTAGATTAGAAAATCTAGAAAAATGGTTAAGATTTTATGAGAACTCAGATAATCTAATGCCTCGATTCTTGGCAATAGATAACTTTATATTTATTGTTATGACGTGTATGTTGGATTTCTCTATATTTATGCAAAGTTTAAAAAAAAGTATTTTTTTTCACTTTTTAGAACCTAAAAGAATAAATTTTAAAAATGTCGTGTATATAGTGAATTATATATACATATTGTATATTACATATGTATTTACGCAATTGATATTAAATTGTTTTTTAAATGCCAATAATATTAACAATTTTTATCGTAAAAGATTGAAATAAATAAACAAAATCTTATTTAAAAAATTTTTTTAATTTTCTTGGAAACTGGTTACAATTACAATCGAAAAATTTGTTTATAAGCTATATCGCACAAATTTAATTCTTTACATTATTTAAATTTAATTTTTATAGATTTATATTATATCATTTTATAATATCTATGGCACAAATAAATTGAAATCACAATAAATTCAAAAACACATTACTTGTAAATGGTCACTTTGAAGTGTGAACAATGTAATTTGTATTGGAATTTGTAAAAAGGCGGTCAGTTCTAAGCTCACTTTCATCACAACAAACATATCATATTTCTTGATTACTGTATATATTAATGATATTGACATTATGATGCTGTTTAAGCAACATAACGACCGAAATATCTTGTCACGAATTTTTTGAAATTTTGTTGCCTTCATCGGAAGTGGCCAACAACATGCAAATGTTAGATCTACTTTTAAGAAGGCAATAATCGTTTCTAATGTTAATGTTTCTGTCATAATAACAATAATAATTTCGTGGTGTATTAGAGATAGAAAATAACGCACTTTATTACGATTCACACTCGACTAAAGTATTATAAATAACGTTCCTCAAGAATTCAAGGGAAGAAACATCGCGTGATATTAAACACTTAAATTAACAACTACGTTGCGTTCATTTATATTTTAAAGCAAAATGTAGTTTTCTCTGACAGAGCGATGCGTGCGAAACTATAATGTGGCAGAAATTATGAGAGAGAAAAGGAAATAATAAAATACAGGAGGGATGTATATACATTGATTTGTTATTAAATGTACGTCAGTACGTTTGCATTTTCTGAAGTTATATTACTAGTATTATAAACATTGATAATTACGTTTTATATAACGCATGTTATATGACAAGAGAAATAAAAAATTTAGAAGCAAATGCATCTAAAGTTCTGTGTATATAAAAAAATAATATCCTTTTATTACACATAATGGTCTTTATTATACTACACTAAGCAAAAAATATTGTTGATTCAATTAAAGTCTATATTACGGGCTGTCACTAACGTAATGATTAATTCATGTATATTTTTATTGACATAAATTATTATTTCAATAATCATTTTTATTTAGCCCATAATATATTTAATTGAATCAACAGCATTTTTTTCTCAGTGTATATTAAATAAAGACTTTTTTATAGTCTTGAAATAGTGCATAGCAAAAAATTAACAGTAGTGTTTGTTCAGTTATATATTGAATATATTTGTGAGAGAAAAAGCTTGTAATTAGATAAAATTAAGTTAACTTCAATTTATCCATATATGATTCATATGTAACAAAAATATGCCATATATGATCTCATATGATCGTATATTGGTATATTATTCATGTATAGCAAAAATATGTTACATATGATCTCATATATGATTATATACAATATAATTATACATTCTTTTATATATGTCTATATATAAATGACCAAATTTCATATATAATTATATATAATTTTATATAATTAAATATAAATATATATAATTATGTATAAACTTTTTTTCCCGGAATGTTTGGTTATTGATCTTCTTTTGAATATTGATATCTTTTGAATAATAATTGCGTTGCATTAAAATTACTGTTTTCTTAGAATATGAAATCTGAATTATTAGATGAGTTCAAGACTAGATATGCTACTTATATAACTGATAGTTATATAAGTAAGCCTTAACTTTTTGAGGATCAGCCAATTTGGTATTTATTATTTGGTATTTATTATTTGATATATATTCTGCAACTGTATGATTTTTACAAGACATTGACAGAAAAATTACTTGCATCATATCTGTAGGTTACTTATATTGTACACGCAGAATCAATAAATATTCGTATTAAATTAATAAAATAATTGTTTTAATAAGAATGAAATGTGTATTTATGATATAATATGTTATAATATTTTGTTAAATAATTTATTAAACAATAAAAAAACTCACTGTCATATATCTACATTTCTTCATATCATAATAAACATTCTTAATTTCGAATTAAGCAAGTTAGTTTTTATATATATACAAAATATTTTAATATTATATAATTTTCTAACAGGAAAATCAATAATAAGAAATATAATAAATGAAAAATAAATTTATATTATATTTTTACACATATATTAAATTATTAATGATACTCTGTAATAATTGTAACATACTCTGTAATAATTATAATTATATGCTTTAAGTTTTCAATTAGTTTTTACTTTTGTTTGAAAATGATTAATATATATTTTAGAGTAAATATTAATTTAAATACATTACTTTAAATACGAAGTGCCACTACGATCTGAATGTTAAGATCTTGAACTATTATATATATTCATATAAATGAATTAATTTCAGAAATGATAATTGCGTGCCGATATGGTTGTCGAACTTTCAACGCAATCTGAAATATTAATAATCCTTAAATTTCCCAAATTTAATCTTAAAAAACTGTAATAAATTTATTGCGAAAAATATTACCTCTTGTATTCCGTGCAAGCGTCCTAAGTCTTTAGATCACCGAGAGATTATTATTTCTGAAATTAATTCAGTTATATGAATATATATAATAATCAACATTCAAATCGTAATGGCGCTTCATATTTAGAGTAATGTATTTAACATAAACGGTCTTGTTTTTAATATCATTTTAATTATTTTTAAATATTTTAAATATTTTTGTTTATAATTTTAAATGACTGACTGCGTGAATTATTATAGTACAAGAATGAGATCAAAGGAAAATTAAAGTAAATTATCGATGAACTTCTTTACATCAGTAATAATTGTAAAACTAATTTGTTAAAAAAATTAATGCTACTTCTAGTATTTCATTCAAGAAATTATATGTCAAAATTATTATTGTAATGTATAACATTTATAATGCAGAATTATAATATATTTTCTATTTTTATTGTTTTCAAAATAATAGCAAGTAGTAATAATTGAAATGTGGTAAATATTATATCAAACTGTCTATCAAATAACATAATCTCTAAAGTAACATTTATTATTAGTACTATGATAACAACTATGATCAATAATTTAAATTATTATTATTTTCTTAATTAAATTTTTATATACAAAATTATTTAATTATTTAATATTAGTATTATTTAAATTAAAAATAATAATAAATTTAAATTATTGATCATAGTTTGAAATCGTATTTATATATTTATATATTTAACTAAATTATACTATATTATACAATATAACTACAAAAGTTTGTTTTGTGCACGATAATGATTAATGATTTAAAGCAAGTATTTCGATTGTGTTTATATTTAATTATTATCATCGTCCATCATTACTCGCAGAGTTGTAAAATAAGAGAGTATAGTTGAAAGATACTGCAACATATAACAATAAATATAGTTAAATTCTATTTGCATTAATAAAAAAGTAAATTTTTTATAAAATATAAAGATAATATATAAAAAAATGATATTTATATGATTATTAAATTGAAAATTAATTTTTAAAAGAATAATTAAAATATATAATATATTAATATATATATAATTTTATATAAATATAAATATAAATATTTAATACAAATATACATTTATGTATATATATGTATATATAATATACATACATATATACATATACACATATACATATATACATAAAGAAAGAGCGAGAGAGAGGAAGAGAATAATGTCAAATAATTAATATAAATAATGTGTTATCAAATCACTTAATTAATTTTTTAAATTAACTTAGAACTTGATCTTACCGATGTAAAGTAATTAAGAGATAATTCGGGCAAAATGCAAGGTATTGACATTGTTATTGGTTTTTGACTTCTCATTATAATAATTTGCAAACATTTCCATACTTCAATTAAATGATTGTTTTTGAGTATATAAAATGCTGTTTGTGCGACGTTTTTACTCTAGTTAATAAACATATTTTAAAATAAAATTAATTATATTATAACAAAATGTAATAAGTTATTTACCGTATACATCAAATGTTCTGTTGGCCAAGTATATATAAATACTTCTGCTATTCCTATTACACCCAATCCGGAAAACTGGAATATTAGTGCTATAGGTTGATGCTGTTTAAAACAATTGATTGATACATTATTTCATGTTAATGTTCTTATATACTAAATTTTTTTAAGTAATTGTAATGTCTTCTTTTTACATAAGTACATAAAAATATTATAATGGAGGATACGATGGAAGGATACGATAAAATTGAGTATATTTGATGACCATATTTATACACTTCGGTCCCCCACAACTCGCAGTCTCGCGTAAAGGAACACGGCAGGGTCGCTGCGCTTGTCTTAGCGCCGAGACACTACTGTGATTCCTGATTTACGTACAAATTTAAAGAAGAAAATATTCAAGTATAATATATTTTTATAATATTACATATACTTACAGTAATGAGCAAAAGAAAGACTACTATTAAGCTAATTGTGCTACAATATATAGTTGTAAATGCGAAAGGACGAGCAGCATTTGTAACTTCCTTTGCATAACTGAATAAATGTATACAATAGGATTATTTAAATCTTTCTAATTAGATTATTCTTATGTAAGGTAATGTTTGTAATATTTACATTAGTAATTTTTGATGTTTTTTAATACATTCAAACAATTGATAGACATTTGCAGTTTTTTTTAATTCTTCAGTCAGTATCTCAAATCTTGCGGATACAAACCAAAGCAACATTGCCATATAAACGTTCATACATAATTGTCCTGCTACCATTATTCCGGCCATAGATTGTTGTATAAAAATTATTGTTTTTACTGGTTGATAAGATACATCAAATGGATATTCGGCCAATGTTGGAAATGGTTGATATTGTAAAGCAGGTATCACTGCGATAGTTATGAACGTAAGCCAGTAAAAAATAAATATAGATGTGCCATGAAATATAATACATTTATCAATGTATCGTTGGATCACAACTTCTTCATGAGGTTTCATCACATTGCAAAAATTTACTATTTCAAAAGTAGCAATCTGCAAATATTATTTGAAATAATTGATACATATAAAATGTAGTAGTAAAATGTGAATCTGTAATTAATTTGCACGTAAATTTTTTGATGTTAAATATTAATTACCTGTATATGATGATAATGAGTTATATGAAAAATAAAGTTAAAAGTCGTGTGAATGATGCTACTTAATATAAGAATTTGGTTTACTAACACAGGAGGATCATCAAGATGATTTGTGATACCGTATATTAATGATAATTTTAGACCTGTCGTTACAATTATACTCAAACAATGATATAATGTCATACAAAACATTTTAAATTTTGTCGCATCTTGTGGTAAAGGCCAACACCAAATTGGGAACACACTTAACTTCACAGCGGAGATTACTTCTTTTAGCATCACTTTTTTTCGCATGACTGAAGTTATGCTGTGTATGTTATAAATGCTGTGTATGTTATAAATGTACTGCAAGTTGATATTATAGGGAATGAAAACTCTTTTGCGAGCCGTTGCTTAATGGATACGTTCCATGTGTTTGCAATAATATGATGAAAGGGTGTTACTGTAAAGGGGAGTTACTGTAGGAGAACATGTATTCTTGCGTTTTTCCGTTTCGCGTGAGGTATACGTAAAATTATTATGATGTGATAATACAATGTATGTGAAAAACGAACAGCTTTGCGTGTTTGAATAAAGAGTAACGTTCTCTACCTATAAAAGCTTTAAAAAAAATATGTATGCATAGTAAGATTTCTGTATAATTTCTAAAAAATGTTACGTACTTAGGGTGTTTAGATATTCTAAATATCAGTAGGTAAGAGATCTATTAAAAAGAGATTTCTCGAATATACAATATATATCCTATCTATTCACATATTACCGAGAAATTCTATGTTACTTAATCTATTTATTATTCTATATAACGTAGTTTTATATCGCTATACAAATTTCAATAAAACAGTTTTAACTTATAGACTTTCAACGCGCAATAACGTTCTTCATTGTACTCTACATAGTAATTTTATAAGTGTATATCCTGTCTGCGATAGGAAGGAAGTATTCAGAAAGTAACATATGTTTCACTGAAATGATACCCTGTATTGGAAATAAGAATTTCACGCTCGCAAGACTTTTGTATATAATTTTGAGAAAAGGGAAGATTTGATGTTTCACATCAAGGAAATAGATGGATAGTGCAATATAGGCTATAGGTGGGTACAATAAATCCATCATAAGGATAATATTGCGTTTCTTTACACTAATTCCACGTTAGAATTTAAAATTATTGTATGAGTCAGTATTCGGAAAAATTTCTAAGAAAATTCGATGAAAAAAAGGACAATGAACCGGCGAAATTCTGTTAACAAAACGATTCCTTACTGCAGTTTCGAATGCACATAACCGTATTGCATACATAACTGTATCGCGCACATGATCGGATTGTGTACATAATTATTTTGTATACATGCACATTGTAACAAAGAACGTTTATAATTGTACGGTATTTTATGCAGGATTTTCAACTTTTTATTCGAAGTGCGGTTCTATGTGGATTAGATTTGAGATCCATCACATTGCTCGGTGAGGCAAAACGAGGTCCATTCTATGATTTGATATGAGTTTACAACTTTCCACATGAAGAGAAGTTTTACAATGTGTACGTAAGCAGCATGGACGTGTGTGCAATACACGGTCACGTAGGTACATGTAATCGCGTTTGCAATGGGCTGATACAATATGTCATACGTCACGTATACAATGCGCTGTGTGCAATATGAAGTTGTAAGCAATTATTTTGTGGGTAAACGAAATTCTCTTCAAATAAAAATTTTAGAATAATATAGTTAATATGATTAATGTGTTAATATAATAATATAATTAAAAATTTTTACAAATAAAATATTCTATATAAATATATGACATAGAAATGTTATTTTTTATTATAAAAAATTAAAACAATTCAACATAACAATTTGATATATTAACTTATTTCTAATATTTAATAGAGAGAAATAATTGTATATGTATAAATGATCCGGAACTTGATGATAAATACATATGATAAATACATATTATCTTATTGATTGAATTATAGATTTCATGCCGATGAGCATGAAATCCAAATCCATAATTAAATAAATAAATATGATAACTTGTATTTTAAAATATGTACATTCAAAAGGCGATATCGATTTTAATGTAAATAGCCATTAAAATACATTTTATGACATGTATTAAATAATGAATTGGGCAGACACATACAAACTCCCGAAAATAAATTATGCATATAGTTATAAATTGTATTTATTATCTATTAACATATATTTTATTATAAAATATATAAGAAAGAAAAAATCTGATAATGTGGATCTCATTTGAAATTTTGTTATAATTAATTTTTTATAAAAGATTATTAATTTGTTTTTAGATGGGTATTGAAAGTGTGAAGCATTCTATTGTTGATTTGTTTAAGTTTTACTTGTTTTAAAGTTTATAAATTACAAATTTATGCACTAAATTAAATCTAAAGAGTTGTTTTTTAACTTGTAATTATATTTTTGCTGCAATTTAAACATTGACAAATGTAAATTTTGTCAATGTTTCCGTATTGAATTCCCAGTGGATAATGTAGGTCTCAGGATTTTTAACGAAAAACATTACAGATCATTGTTTTTTGTGAAAAATTTTTGTGATTATTATTTTAAAATAATTTTAAGAATTTAATAATTAAGAAATAATTAAGAAATCCTTAGAGGTACTTGTGAAGCGAAGAAGTGCTGGTAAACTTTTACGAGGACTATCAACAAAGAGAGATTGTTTACCATTGTAAATTTGCACATTACTTTAAAGTTGAAATTGACGGAATTATTTCGATCTACCCTATGATTTAAAATATTTGCAACTTTAGTTCGTCAATTTTTTTCATAGAAATATATAATACATACAATAGAATTCTTAAAAAAATATAATACATACAGTAGATTACATTTGCAGTCCATCTTTCTTAGCAAGCATTGCTCGAAATGTTGTCAAATAGGAAAATGTAGTTGATAAAAACTGTTACATGTAAATATATAATTTTTATTATTTTAAATATCAGTAATGTTTAATAATGATAAATAATAATGATAAATAATAATGATAAATTATTATAAATCCACACAAACATCTTATTTATCAAATAATATTTTAATCTATCATTGTTTATTTTAAGATTATATATAAATATAAGAAATTATTATGTTGAAAAAAAATAATAAAAGAGGATATTAAATATTGATTTTCGCCACCAAGTGTAAAATAAATGAATCTTGAAAAATCATTGTTTGAAATTATAAACGACAGAAAACAATAATAATTTTTTCGAGAAGGAATGAAAATATTGCTAGAATTTAAAATAATAAGAAATGACATAACATGTATATACATTAATAATTACAAAACCATTATTCTAACTAGAATTGTGCAAATAAAGATCACCGACTATCTTAGTCTATTTAACACTTCGAGGTGAAAATCAATATATTTTTAACACTTTTCATTATTACATCCAAGATTATTGAAAATTAAACCACTGAGAATAACTCTTATGAATATTCTAATTTAAGATAAACTTACAGAGGCATAATAATTAAGTGAAAGAGTCGGTAACAGACATGGCACAGTTAGAGTTACAGGATGTTGACATCTCGACACAGTATATAATAAATTCTTCTGTAAAGATATATCTTTACTGTACCATGACGATTCATAACCAGCATGACCAATGTCATTGCTCTGAAATATTAAAATAAAGAAAACATTATAAAAAGATTTTATTCAGAATAAAGACACAATCATTAATATAATGTGTATTTTTTTCACAAGATAAAAATATGTTTATAGATCGTATCAATTATATTAAAAGAAATCATATATCACTTATATGTTTATTCTAAAATTTATACATATTTTATATTTTTATTTTTAATTTATTACAATTTTGATTTTTAATTGCTATTTTAATATAAACTCTTTTTATGCCTTTTCTTATGTTTTATATGGCTGGTATGCCTTACCATACGCAATAAATAATCAGCTGGCCATGCGCAGATAAAAACCTCTATAAGTGCGGATGCGGCAATGGCAAAAAATTGGGTTTTTATAGTTAATGGTTGTTGCTATGCAAGATAATGTTTTAATATAAGTAATACAAAATTTAGATTGTATTTATGATAGGAAGAAAAAAATTGGTCACAATATCTACAATTCTAAATTAATAAAATAATTTTAATTTTTTTATAGTAAATTATGTAATGTCTAAGTCGTGTCTATTTATTTAATTTTCATAATACTAATTACATAAAATATTAAATGCGTTTGTACGACGAACAAGATGGTTTCTTTTGCTTACAAATTCATTGTCTACAACATCCTTTGCCTACATATTTTTGCCGACAATTTGTTTGCGCATTAAAATTATTGCTTACAGTTAGATTGCTTGTTTTTGCGCACAAATATAAAATTAAGTAAAAATAATTTGCTATAAAGTAGAGAATTTGTTTTAAAAGAGAATTCAATCGTTTTTAAATAGAAAATTTTGTATTTTAAAACATAATTTGTGTTTTTAAGACAGAGCATGTAATCGAGCTGTAGGCAATAATTTTTATGCGCAAACGAACTATTGGCAAACGATATTAAAGGCAATCAATTTGCAGGCGAACAAGATCGTCTCACATGTTTCTACTATTTTTAATTAAGATATTCACACATAAATTACGTAACTAATGCAATGAACAGCTATATGCAATGAAAAGATGAAATACATATGACTCACGCTCAAAAAAGTCAAACCGCTAAATATTATTCCTATGGTACTGAATCCTATCGTTGACAACGCTACATATCGAATTGTCATAGTAACATCTTTTGCATATCTGTAATTAGCCGTTAATTACTATCAATTTTTTATTAATTTTACTGTTGTATATTCTATTATAGAATTAATTATAATTATGCACTAGTTAATAAAAAATAATATGAATACACAAGTTTAAAGATGTTTTGGTTGTATAATATCAGCTAAAAATTTCAGCCAAAAAATGAGCTACACAAATATAATAAATATTTATATAATTAATATTTATTTATATAATTAATATAATTAATATTTATAAGAATGAAAATCAGTCAAGAGATGTTCAATACAATTAAGCGAAGAAGACCATATTTGGTTAAGGCAGATATTATTAGTGCCTAATAATTGATATCAGTAATATTAAATTATGTATCAATTTAATTTGTGATATAACGTAATCCAGTTTTAGTTTTTTTGTTTTTCTTTTTTTTGCTATTATTTCTCTTATTGTCTGAGAGTATACAGATATTATGTCATTTGTAGAAATCCAAGCTGATTGTTGTACGCAGCTATTGAGATGTTCCACAGCTTCTATAATGTCATTATTGGTTTTCAAAGATAGTTTGGTGTTTAGAAAGGAAGACATTAGTTGTCTAAAAGAATTTTAGTTTCTATGATTATGAAGTTTACATGATTTATCTACATTCATAATTTTTCTGTTGAATGTAATTATAACCGGAGAATGATCCTATGAGAGGTCAAAACTAAAAAAAACAGTCAGTAAGCGAATCCGCAATTCCCTTTGATAAGTAGAAGTCTATTAAATCGGGAATTTCCTTAATGTCTTTAGGCCAGTAGATCATCGGTTCGGACAATATAATATTGAGTTTCAGACTGGATAGCAAGCAATAGTTGATATCCCGAGTTTCAGTTTAAGACCGTGTTTTAAAACTGATATGCTCATAGTTTGCTTGAATTAGAAATTGTGAAATTCTTTGTAAAAAAACATAAAAAATATTAGACATCTAGACTCGCTTTGATCAAATAAAGTCTATATATAGTCTTCTTTGCTTATTTGTATTGTACATACAAGTATATAATTATTTTTAAAGAGATTATTATGTGCCATTGCATTACATATATTATATTTACATATAATTTATTACCGTAATAGCCGTTGATGCAACTGTATACAGATTGTAAATTCTGAGATGCTTGTAATTTTCTGAAATTTATGGGATAGAATCTCGAATCTTGCTGCTGTGAACCAAAGCAGAAGAGCTACGAAGACGTTGCTACATACTTGGACACGACTTTGGTATATAATCATCATATGATGCAAGTAAATAATAGTTCTCAGTGGTTGTTTGTTCACATTGAATGGATACTCAACTTCGATTGGAAAGGGTTGAGCTAAGAATAATGGTCCGAACGACACTATTATAGCTGTCACGGTTATGAAACACATTGTCGTACCGTAAACTAATTTGCATTTATTGATATATCGTTGAAAGGTGTTCCTTTCTTCTGATTTTGCTTGCTGAATATAATCTTCCATTTTATATATTATGATCTGGATAAGTATGTTATGTAATCTCTCATTAATGATGGAGTTAGAAAAAGATTTCTTTATTTGTACGTACAGCTAAATCTATTTGTCAAAATGGCAGTATTTCCTAAATATATTTTTAATTATAACTTTTTAAGCTTTTGGCAAATTAAACTTTGCACAAATATAATATAATAGTTCAATTTGAACTGTTTCGTATATACAATATATTATAGTATAAAATATTAGTACTAAATGTGTATATTGTTGTATATTCTTTCGCGATATCAATGAAAGTTAAAAAAGGTTATTTGAAAGTATATTTTTTTTAATGCGATTATTAAGTCATGTTAATTTTGTTAAATAATTTTTTTATATTTAGAAACAAAATAAACACAGATATAAGTAAAGAAAAGTTTATATATGGTACAATGAAAGTGATAAGGGAATCAATTGAGTGAAGGTTTTAATAAGAAATTTTGATTTGTAGTTCATAAAATAATTTGAAGAAAAATAAAATTATTTTCTTAATAAATTCGAAAAAATTGAAAAATGCTATAATTCTAAATACTTTAAGGTGCAAACAAAATGAAAAGACCTATCAGTACAATTTCACCAAGAAATGAAAAGTTACTTTTTAAAAGTAATAAGTTACAATTACTTGTTACTTGAAGTAATAACTAGTTACGTCTTCCTATCTGCTCCTTCCATTTAACCAAATCTTAAAAACAATTTCTTTATGAAAAAATTATATAATAATGTACTATTTATGCGCTGTCTATATCTGCAAAAAAATTTTTGTGCTCATTCCGTTTAACTAAAAAAAAATTTGTGGAGAAGCTGAGCTAAACAGTCAGATAGGCTCCCCATCCGTTGAAAACAATCGATTTGGAAAATTAAATACACAGGATTTATGCACTATCATATGCACATAGTCTTAATTTTTGCCCTGCAACTCTTAAGGCACTTTCCTCTTGGAGC
The DNA here is from genome assembly GCF_000143395.1 of Atta cephalotes. NCBI lineage: Eukaryota > Metazoa > Arthropoda > Insecta > Hymenoptera > Formicidae > Atta > Atta cephalotes. The sequence goes on along the minus strand of NW_012130103.1, from coordinate 123,995 downwards.
GAACAGATATTTAGCTCTATGTCGTTTAAAATTGCAAAAATAAATACTCTGACTGTAAAACTACTATTCATGAAACAGAAATATGTTCTAAAAGGCATTGTTACTTTCAAATTGCCGGCAAACACTAAAAACCGAAAAGAATGATGTTGAATACTTTACGGCAGCAAGCTCCCAAGATAAACAAAATGAGTGCAAAAATTTTTTTTATAGATAGCGTATAAATAGCGCATTATTATATATATATATATATATATATATTTATATATATATTTTTACATATATATATTTATTATATAAATTTTTCATTAAGATTTGATTAAGTGGAGGGAGGGAGCAGATGTCTTTTAATTACTTTTCCGTTTTTTAATCGATGATTTTTGAAAAATCGATGAAAATAGCGGAGTATTCTACTTCTATCTATCTAGTTCTAATTCCAATCGAACTGTGTCCAGTCGTGCAAACGATGAAAGTAACTGTAAAATTTTGTTACCATTAAAAAATGTAATTACGTTACTGTTATAGTTACAAAAAAAGTAACGCAATTACTAGTAAATTTATTAAAAAAGTAACTTGTAACTATAACTTTGTTTTATACTATACACACACACACACACACACACACACACACACACACACACACACACACACACACACACACACACACACACACACACACACACACGACACACACACACACACACACACTACACACACACACACACCGTACTACGTACCTTACTTACCTACTTC
>NW_012130103.1:111523-123047 GCF_000143395.1 Atta cephalotes | reverse complement strand
ATATATATATGTATATATATGTATATATATGTATATATAAATATGTATATATTACTTATATATTCACGTAATTGTTATTAAATTGTTTTTAAATGCCAATAATATAAAAAATTTTTATCGTAAAAGAATTGAAATAAATATTATGTAAAAAAATTTTTTTAATTTTCTTGGAAACTTGTCACAACAATAATTTAAAAATTTGTTTATGTGTGTAAGCTATATTGCACAAATTTATAATCCTCTATATTATATATTTAAATTTTTATGGATTTATATTATATCTTGTTAATATCTATGATACAAATAAATTGAAATTACAATAAATTCAAAAGCACATTGCATTTCTTACTTGTAAACGATCACTTTGAAGTGTGAACAATGTAATTTGTATTGGAATTTGTACGAAGGCAGTCAGCTCACAGCCCACTTTCATCACAAAAATCATATTATTATACTTCCTGTTTAATGTATATATTAACGATATTACCATTATAATGCTATTTAAGCAACATAACAACCGAAATATCTTGTTACGAATTTTTTGAAATTTTGTAGCCTTCATCGGAAGTGGCCAACAACATGCAAACGTTAGATCTACTTTTAAGAAGGCAATAATCTTTTCTAGCGTCAATGTTTCTTTCATAATAATAATGTCGTGGTGTATTAGAGATAGAAAATAACGCACTTTATTACGATTTTCATTCGACTAAAGTGTTATAAATAACATTCCTCAAGAATTCGAGGAAGAATAGCGATATTAAACACTTAAATTACAACTTCGTTGCATTCATTTATATTTTAAAGCAAAATGTACTTTCCTCCGACAGAGCGATGCGGTAGAATATATAATGTGGCAGAAATTATGAGAGAGGAAAGGAAATAATAAAATACAGGAGGGATGTATATATTGATTTTTTGTTAAACGTAGGTCAGTATTTTTTGCGCTTTCTGAAGTATTGACTAATTACATCATATATAATGCGTGTTATATGATAAGTGAAATAGAAAATTTAGAAGCAAGTGCGTCTAAGGTTAATAATGTAAATCTTATATTAATCCTAAAATATTTTATGTTGTGTTGTATCTTAAGAATCTCTGTGTATATCAAAAATTATTTTTATTACAAACGATGGTCTTTATTATATACCTATGTTAAATAAAGACTTTCTTTTAATCTTGAAATAGTGCTTAGTAAAAAATTAACTTTATAATTCTTTGTTTAGTTGATATTGAATATAATGAAAAAGGCGCAGCTTGTATCATGATAAAGTTAAGTTAACTTTGTGTTAAATTAATTTTAATAAGAATTAAGAAAAATTTTTAACGGAATTTAATGAAAAACACGACATAATTTTATTTTATATGAAAAATAAGGAATGATATGTTATGTATGAGATAACTTTTACAGAAAATATTATCATAAAGTGTTAGATGTCTTCCAAAAAAATATTCGTCAAATAAAACTAATTATTTCTTTATTAGAAAGTGATAATTATTAATTTTAATAAATGATAAGATGCATTTTTCTATTACTTCAATAATTTCATATACTGTGTACATATGATGATACCATAGATGATGATCGTATGAAATGATTGGATTTCGGAATGCGCCATGATAAATTATATATATATGTGAAGAAGAAAGTTGCAGAAGCTAATGATGAAAAAGCACTACGATGATATGATGCAAAAAGATTACATTTTTTTCTGATTTTTTTTTTGTTTCACGTCGAAAGAATATTTTACATTTGTCGAAAAGATCTGATAGACTGCTATGTACCGAGAAAAATTTACATGTCCCGATTTACATGTACCGAGAAAAACTACCGCTGTGCGGGTTTGCGTAGAACATCGCGTGTCCATCTATGTTGGTAAAACTTTTCTCTCTCGCGATTCCGCTCACTCGAAATTACGCTCCATTTTCGAAATTAAGTACTAAAATTTAATTCGATTTTTTAGCATAGCATGTAGTTTATACCTGTGCTATAATTAAATAAAATTCATGACTAAAAAAATTACATTCATGGTTTTTAAAAGTAGATAATGTAATTTTTGTGAAGATGTGCGTGCAATTTTGCTCCGGATAAACAGAAGCAATAAAAAAATCATTATCAATAATATTGATGTAATATTGATCAATAATATTAAAAAACAAATATTTAATTTATTAATATCTCTTGAATATTCTTCTATAGAATTCTTCTATAAAATATTGTAGATTGATAATGGTTTATCAAAAGTCGGACTGATATCGCTGCAGATATGTATTTCTTACTTGCAATCGGTCATATTGCAATGCGCGTAGTATTATCTCCAGAGGTATTTGTATAGAGGCTCTCAGCAAACACCATAGTTTATCTTTGGTAGGTCGTATCGTAATAATGGGTGCATGCAATGTTTAATATTGTTGTTTTCATACAGAACCATGAGCATAAGATTTTGAAGGGTATTATCTGAATTTATTAACATTTTTATTAATTTATTAATGATAAGTTTTTCCTTATTTAATTTATAATATTCCGCTCTAAATTTGAAGTTATAATAAATAAGAACTGATTGATATTTTTAAGTTTATAAGTGCAGTCATAAATTTTATAATAATCTACTAATTTTTATACTAATCTAATTTTTTAATTTTTGTTTAATTATTTTTTTATATTAAGGAAAATGATAAAAAAAATGATAAAAAGATAAGATGACAAAATGATAAAAAAAGATAAAAAGACGAGAAAATAAATAATAATTATATTGTACTTTCTCATGTTGATAAAAATAACAAAATGCAGTAGTTAGTAAAAATAAAAAAATGCAGAAGCAACTAAAAAAGTGGATAAAAAATTCTGAAAAAATTCCTAGAGTTCTATATGAAGAAAATAAACAATTTTTATCTTGTAATTTTTTTAACAGTATTTGAGAAAAAAATTATTGAAAATTATTAATATTCGATAATTTTTAATAATTAATATCTTGTTAACTATTGCGAAAGTTGCAAAATGATAGTGGATTTTTCGACTCAGTTTAGTCCGCTCTACCTCTATGCAAGAGTTTTATCATTACTCAAACATCCTGTATAAGTATATTATAAATATATAGACTGTTATACATTACGTAAGCGTATAAGTACATAAAATATTTTGAAGTATTTCAAATCTAACATAGTATCCTTTGCAATGCCATAAAGCATTTCAAAAGAGTGAAATTTTACTCCAAAAAAGAAATGAGATTAATATTTTTTTGTAATAATTTTTTATTTATACGCATTTATAAATTATTTAAATTATTGAATAACATAATATAGAACATAAATTCCACTAATTCCATCAATTGCAAATTTTTTATTATTTTTTTATTATTAATTTTATTATTAGTTTTTAATTTCGTGTTACAGACACAGATGCATGATAGAGTGGGGCTTTTTCGTTCATTTTTCGCGATGATGTTTATATTTCTGATCAGTACATATTAAATGTTTAAAGATTGTGCTCTCAAGGAGCAATCATGATTATATAATGTAGATATAAGCACGTCACTGCAAAGAGAAGTTGTTTACCATCGTAATTTGCACATTACTTTAAAGTTGAATCTGACGAAATAATAGTGCCTAAACATTTTTACAGCTTTAGTTTATTAATTTTCTTCACATTAGAAAAGTATAATACATACAGCAGATTACATTTGCAGTCCATCTTTCTTAGCAAGCATTGCTCGAAATGTTGTCAAATAGGAAAACGTAGTTGATAAAAACTGTTACAAGTAAATATATAATTTTTATTATTTTAAGTATCAGTAATAATGATTGTAAATTATTATAAACCCACACAACATCTTATTTATCCAATAATGTTTTAATTTATCATTGTTTATTTTAAGCTTGTATATAGACATGAGAAACTATGTTGAAAAAAAATAATAAAGGAGGGTATTAAATATTGTTGATATAAATGAATCTTGAAAAATCATTGTTTGAAATTATAAACGATAGAAAACAATAATAATTTTTTCGAGAAGGAATGAAAATATTGCTAGAATTTAAAATAATAAGAAATGACATAACATGTATATACATTAATAATTACAAAACCATTATTCTAACTAGAATTGTGCAAATAAAGATCACCGACTATCTTAGTCTATTTAACACTTCGAGGTGAAAATCGATATATTTTTAACACTTTTCATGAATTATTACATCCAAGATTATTGAAAATTAAACCACTGAGAATAACTCCTATGAATATTCTAATTTAAGATAGACTTACAGAAGCATAATAATTAAGTGAAAGAGTCGGTAGCAGACATGGCACAGTTAGAGTTACAGGATGTTGACATCTCGACACAGTATATAATAAATTCTTCTGTAAAGATATATCTTTACTGTACCATGACGATTCATATCCAGCATGACCAATGTCATTGCTCTGAAATATTAAAATAAAGAAAACATTATAAAAAGATTTTATTCAGAATAAAGACACAATTATTAATATAATGTGTATTTTTTTCACAAGATAAAAATATGTTTATAGATCGTTTATAGATCGTATCAATTATATTAAAAGAAATCATATATCACTTATATATTTATTCTAAAATTTATACATATTTTATATTTTTATTTTTAATTTATTACAATTTTGATTTTTAATTGCTATTTTAATATAAACTCTTTTTATGCCTTTTCTTATGTTTTATATGGCTGGTATGCCTTACCATGCGCAATAAATAATCAGCTGGCCATGCGCAGATAAAAACCTCTATAAGTGCGGATGCGGCAATGGCAAAAAATTGGGTTTTTATAGTTAATGGTTGTTGCTATGCAAGATAATATTTTAATATAAGTAATACAAAATTTAGATTATATTTGTGATATAAGGGAAAAAATTGGTCACAATGTCTACAATTTTAAATTAATAAAATAATTTTTAAGTTAATAAAATAATTTTTAAATTAATAAAAATAATTTTTTTAGTAAATTATATAATGCCTAAGTCGCGTTTCTTTATCTAATTTTCATAATACTAACTACATAAATATTAGATGTGTTTGTATAACTTAAAATTTATATGCTTCGAGATAACTTCTTTTGCTAACAATTCGATTGCCTAAGCACCGTTTGCCTACATTACTTTTGCCGATAGTTTGCATACAAAAATTATTACCTACAGCTCCATGGCCTATCACTTTTGCAAATAAAAATTTCAGAAAACGAAGTCATATTTGCTTACATGTATTATTGTCTACAGCTCAGTTGTCTACAAGCACTTCTGCGCACAAATATAAATTTAAGATTAAGTAAGAAAATAATTTGTATGTTTAAAGAGAGTTTATGTTTTTAAAGCAGATAATTTGTGTTTTAAGACAGAATTTGTGTTTTAAAACAGAATTTGTGTTTTTAAAGCAGATAATAGCACATGTAGACAATGGAGTTGTAAATAATAATTTTTGTATGTAAACGAACTGTTGGCAAAAGTAATGTAGGTAAACTATATTGTAGGCAATTGATTTATAGACAAATGGGATTCTCTCCTATGCTTCTACTATTTTTAATTAAGATTTTTAAGATATTTACCCAAACAAATGAATTTAATAGTAACAAGTATATGCAAGGAAAAGATGGAGAAATGACTCACGCTCAAAAAAGTAAGGCCACTAAATACCACTGCTATGGTACTGAATCCTACCGATGATAATACTATATATCGAACTGTCATAGTAACATCTTTTGCATATCTGTAATTAGCTGTTAATTACTTCCAGTTTTTTTAAATTAATTTTATTATGTACACTATTATAGAATTAATTATAGAATTAATTATTATAAAATTATTATTAATTATATTAATAATAATTGATGTTGATTAATAAAAGTAATACACGCAGAAAAAAGATTAACAACTGAAATATATCTGTGGCAGTTAAAATGTGTCGCTATAATGGGAAAGCTATAATGTCGTTACTGTCATAGTTAAATTTATTATCCGCTAAAATTTAGGTACTGTAACGAAAAATATTATTTGCTAAAATAAAATGGCAATCGGCAGCGTCCCAGAAATAATTGCGAATAAAATATTCGGTTACGCGGCTAAGATAAGTAAGGAAATAGCTGCCACTTACTTAACTACTCATGTTAAGTACGCTTTTAATTTTAACTAATAAAGTTGGACGTTGGCAGCAAATATATTTTATCTTCAATAGCCAACTTTATTAGCAATAACAAAAAAGTTTCAAGTAGTTGTAGTAATTGATTTAGCGAACATTACTAAGTCCTTTTTTTGCGTGTATAAGTTTAAAGAGATGTTTATATCAGTTAAAAATATCAATCAAAAAATCAGCTAAGAAAGATAATATTAACTGATGAATGAAAATTAGTTGAGAAATGTTCAATACAATTAAGCGAAGAAGACCATATTCGGTCAAGGCGGGTGCCTTGTAATAATTGGTATCAGTAATATTAAATTATTTATCAATTTAATTTGTGATATTCTGTAATCCAGTTTCAGTTTAAGACTGTGTTTTAAAACTGACAAGCTCCTTATAGTTTGCTTGAATTGGAAATTGTAAAATTCACACAAAATATACTATTGGGCATTATAATTCGCTTTGATCAAATATGTAATCTTCTGCGCTTATGAATTAAATACTTATACTAAAGTCACACTAGTAAGAATTGACACATAAGCGATCCTCTTCGTGATTGGTGCCACCATATTCACCATTTGTTAATGTTTAGTGAATGTAAGTGAATAGATGAGAGCAATTTTTATAAATGTAGTATCATGTTTTTATTAAGATAGTGATACCGGAGCGGACATTTTTTTCGGTTTGAATAAATTATTGAATAAATTATCTTAAAATAATTATTGCCAATCTAATTTTGGCCGTATCACTAATCTAAATTTGGCCAATCTAAATTTGACCCCCTTCTTATTTTTCCGAAGGAAGATGTCATTTATTAAAGAACAATAAGAATTATTAGCCATTTCCAATAAAACTGAAACATGGCGTCCTTCCGATTTTGTGTCTTGACTCTCTCTAGAGTGGCTCTATTCTATGCAAGTAGAGATGCTATTGTTGATTATCGATAAGTAATCGATAATTTATTGATTAATTTAAATTTATCGATATTGTTAAGATATATGATATTGTTAAGATACAGTTTTAAACCTATGTATTTACATATTTTTTAATAGTTTCACTTGATTTATCACCAATGTTGAGAAAAATAATTTTATTACACAGTTAGAAAAAGTTTGTGTTAATATATTTCACATGTCTCAAATGGTCCATTTAAATCTTTGTGTTAATTAGCAAGATGAAGTGCAAGATGAGTATGTTAAAGAATGACACATATTTTTATTATACTGAAAATAAGAATAGTTGTAATAATAAACTAAACATAGCTATGTAAAAAAAGTTAAATACAATAATGATTAAATAATATTTATTCATTTGAAAAATAGGAACAATGACGTTGTTTGTACAGCTAACTTTAATAGAACATATAATCAGAGTTGGAAATGTTACCTTAAAAAAATAACGCGTTACTGTTACAGTTACTTTTTATTAAAAATAATTCATTACTCATTTTAAAAAATAATTTACCGTTATTTGAAAAAGTAATAAAATTGTTTCTATTTTGTTACTTTTCGAAAAATTGTTAAGCACTTTCATATACGATATTGATAAAATTAGGTTTATTCGATGCATTTTCGCATAAAAAAATGATTGAATCTGGCAGAAACAATCGTTTCTAAATTTAATTCGGTAATTTAAATTACCGAATTTAAATTAAATATTGTTTTTAAACTTTAATGTTATTAAGAAATATTTTAAGATTCACTTCCAGTACTGAAAATCCTTAGTATGTATGTAATGTGAATTACAGATTTTCAACACTGATACTATTGTAATTACTGGAATGCAATCTGAGAGATAAAATATATACATAAAACATTTTTTATAAAATAAAAATGAGAAAGTAAACATTATAATTATATTTATTGCAAATAATAATAAAGTAATAATAAATAAATAACCTTTTATTATATATAATACTTACACTGTTAAATTGTAAATATATATTTATACTCAATATATATACTCACACAAGTATTTAAAAAAATTTTAAATAATTTGCTCATTGTTATAACGATGACGCAACTTGGATTACTAGAAATACACAAAAACGAAATATCTTTCAGCACCAGCGAAATTGACATATGATCCAATCCGACTCATCCAATAAAAATTAAAGTAACGATAAAAGTAACGACTGAATCGTTATTGTTCTGCAAAAATATAACAGTGGTACCGTTATCGTTAAAGATAGAAAATAGTAACGATTGTTACCGAAAAAAAAAACTGACGAAAAAAGTAACGAGTTACTTCCCAATTCTCTATATGATTAACCTTATTTAAAAAACTGAAGATTAATTAAACTTTTCTTTCATCATTCTTAATTTTGATCTTTATTAACACTCAAGATAGTAAGCATATTCACATGCTTTGGTTGCAGTCGCATTCTTCTATCTGAAAGAATTTGTCTAGCTTTTGAAAAAAAACTTTTTTACTGGGGACTGGTAGCTGGAATACATATTGTAATGTAATTTGCTTCAGATTTAGGTAATTTCTCATTCCCCCTGTCATCCTCCATGTGGACATGTTACATTTTCTATGAATTATTTTGGATATAAATACCTACAATCATTTTTTTTTATATTGTAGGGAAGAATAGAAGAGTAGCGGACTTCTAAGCGAAAAATTAAGTAAAACTGTCAATTATTTTTATTAATTAATAAAAGTCTTTATTCAAAAGATACTTTAGTTATTTATCTTTAACTACGGTAATTAACATTCATATATTAGCAATAAAAACTGTAATTTTAAATGAAACACAAAATTCTTACTGTCAGGAGTTATCCGCTATGTGAGGTAATACCGAATCAATGTTTTGTTTTTTGTTTAAATTTATAGTTTATGTTAATAGTATACAAATGTTAATCATTGTAATTTAAAGTTAATATTTTTAAATAATTTTTTTAATAAAGATTTCTCTAATTAATAAACAATCGCCGACTCTAATTAATTTTTTCCTTAGATATTCACAATCTCCTCTGTGAAATCATTAAAAACATGTAACAGTATTTTGATTCAGTGTAATGTTTATATAAAAATAATGATTAATAAAATTTTTAATGAAATTTTTATATTTGTAAATTACAATTTAATTATCTAAAGATAAGCATATATTAAAAAATGAAAATGTTAATCTAAAAAATTATTGAATATTTATTAGATATAAATTTGATATAAAGAAAAGCTTGTTTTATAGAGGCTAATTTAGAATTTGAAGTTTTAATATTAATTTTTGCAAATTAATATTGATTACTAAATAATGCAATTTTTTAATCTAATATCTTACTTTAACATTATGAAAAAATAATGAAAAAAATTTAATTTAATTATTATTAAATTATCAATATAATTCACGATATTACTATTCTGGTTTCAGTTATTGGTGAGTTCATCAAGTAAATCAAAATAACAGACAATTTAATAAAACACTATTATATTTGGTCAAAGCGGATTTTAATGCTTTAATACTTCCGTGTGAATCATTAGCATCAAAAGTTTTAAAATTGCTTATCAATTTAATAAATAAAATTACAACTCTGGTTCTGCTCATAATTGTGTTCCAAGACCGAAAAAAATTTTGGCACGGTATGCATGATCAAATAGATATAAATTTACATGGAAATACTTAAGCATTAAGATTTGCTTTGACCAAATATATAAGGATTTCTTTTATTTAATTAGATTTATTCTCATCAGTCGAAAGTATTATAATTGTCTAGCAATAAGAACTGTCGAGCAGTTTAATATTTTTATCAGAATTTATCTTTTTTTATCGATATTTAATCGATATTATAATCAATAATTTATGTTATTGATATATCATAAAGTATATATAAAGTATATCGATATTTATCGATAATTTTATCATTAGCAACACCTCTACATATAAGCATATAATTATTTTTAAAGAAGATGTTATGCAGTGTTGCATTACATAATTTACCGTAATAGTCGTTGATGCAGTTGTATACAGATTATGAATTCTGAGATGCTTGTACTTTTCTGAAATTTATGGGATAGTATCTCGAATCTTGCTACTGTGAACCAAAGTAGAAGAGCTATGAAGATGTTGCTACATACTTGCGTACGACTTTGGTATACAGCCATTATATGATGCAAGTAAATAATAGTTCTTAGTGGTTGTTTATTCACATCGAATGGATACTCAACTTCGATTGGAAAGGATTGAGCCAACAATAATGGTCCGAACCACATTATTATAGTTGTCGCGGTCATTAAACACATTGTCGTACCGTAAAATAATTTGCATTTCTTGATATATCGCTGAAATATGTTTCTCTCTTCTAATTTTGCTTGTTGAATATAATCTTTCATTTCGTATATTATGATCTGCATAAATATATTATGTAATCTCTTATTAATTACAGAATTAGCAAAGAAAGTTTATTTGTACACTAGTTAAATTTATTTATCAAAATGGCAGTATTTCCTAAATATATTTTTAATTATGACTTTTTAAATTTTGAGCAAATTAAACTTTACACAGTACAAGTATAAGTATAATATAATAGTTCAATTTGAACTGTTTCGTATTGTAGAACATATAATATAATATAAAATATTAGTACTAAATGTATATTACTGCTTGTATATTCTTTCACGATATTAATGAAAGAGTTTAAAAGAGAGTTTAAAAAAAAGTTATTTAAAAATAAATTTTTTTTTAAGTGCGATCAAGACATATTAATTTTGTTAAATAGTTTTTTTAATTTAGAAACAAAATACAGGTGTAAATAAAGAAAAGTTATAAATAATACAATAAGAGTAATAATAAAATTCATTGAGTGAAGGTTTTAATGAGAAATTTGTAGTTTATGAAATTTGAAAAATGATAAAAAATAAAATTATTTTCTTAATAAATTTGAAAAAGTTGAAAAATTTTGCAGTTTACTTTAGGGATTTCCTTGAAGATCATAAAGTCAACATCAGTAAAAAGTCGTTTAGTCATCGCTCGTTATTCGTTAAAAAGTTATTAAGAAGAAAATTTGTATTCTATATAATAAAAAGAGACATTTTTTTAACTTTTCTTCTTAATATTCTTTTTAACGAATAACAAGTGACGGCTAAAAGCTGTTGAAAGTTCTTCCTGATGATCTTGACAACATATGTGAAGGTCAAGGTCATCGGAGAAGTCATCTTACCTAAAGTAAACATTTACTGTTTCTTGTATTGAGAGGTATTTAATATCATAATATGTATTTTAATATGAAAAATAATAGTAGATTAGAAAATCTGGAAAAATGGCCAAGATTTTGTGAGATCTTAAATAATCTAATGCCTCAGTTCTTGGCGATTAGAGATATATTTATATTTATTGTCATGTATGTTGAATTACTATATATTTGTGTGTATAAAAGTTTAAAAAA
>NW_012130103.1:105428-109564 GCF_000143395.1 Atta cephalotes | reverse complement strand
TTCATGCAATTGATATTAAATTCAAATAACAATATTAAATTGTTTTAAATGCCAATAATATTAAAATTTTTTTGTCGTAAAAGATTGAAATAAAAAAAATCTTATTTAAATCAATTTTTTAATTTTATTAGAAACTGTCACAATTATAATTGAAAAATTTGTAAGTCATATCGCACAAATTTAAATTTCTACATTACATAAATTTAAATTTAATTCTTGTATATTAATATGATTTTTATCTATGATACAAATAAATTGAAATTACAATAAATTCAAAAGCACATTGTGTTTCTTACTTGCAAACGGTCACTTTGAAGTGTGAATAATGTAATTTGTATTGGAATTTGCCAAGAGGCGCTCAGTTCACAGCCCACTTTCATCGCAAGAATCATATTATCATACTTTTTGCTTAATGTATATATTAATGATATTGACATTATGATGCCATTTAAGCAACATAAAAGTCGAAATATCTTGTCACGAATTTTTTGAAATTTTGTGGCCTTCATTGGAAGTGGCCAACAACATGCAAACGTCAGATCTACCTTTAAGAAGGCAATAATTTTTTCTAGCGTCAATGTTTCTGTCATAATAATACTAATAATGTCGTAGTGTATTAGAAATAGAAAATAACGAATTTTATTACAATTCTAACTCGACTAAAGTGTTTTAAATAACGTACCTCAAGAATTCGAGGAAAGAAAAATCGCGTGATATTAAACACTTAAATTATACCTACATTACATTCATTTATATTTTAAAGCAAAATGTAAATTTTCTTCGGCAGAGCGATGCGTGCGGAACTATAATGTGGCAGAAATTATGAGAGAGGAAAGGAAATAATAAAATACAGAAGGGATATATATATTGATTTATACGTTGATTTTTTTGTTAAACGTATATATATCCCTCCTATTTCATTATTTCTATTTCTCTTTCATAATTTCTGCCACATTATAGTTCCGCACGCATTACTCTCGGAGAAAAGTATATTTTGTTTTAAAATATAAATGAATGTAACGTAAGTATAATTTTTCAGTATTTTTTGCGTTTTTTTGAAATTTATTGACTAAATGTTGAAATAATTATATCTTGTATAACACGTGTTATATAATAAGTGTTATATAATAAGTGAAATAGAAAATTTAGAAGCAAAATGCGTGTAAAATTAATAATGTAAATTTTATTAATCCTAAAATATTTTATGTTGTGTCGTATTTAAAAAAATATTTGTGTGTATTAAAAGTAATACTTTTTTATTACAATTATTACACACAATGATCTTCACTATATATCTATATTAAATAAAGACTTTCATATAATTTTGAAATAATACAAAAAAATTAACTGTATTATAATAGTATTTATTTAGTTGATATTAAATATAATTATAATGAAAAAGATGTAAATTGTTATATGCTGCATCTTTATGATTAAATTAACTTTATGTCAAATTAATTTTAATTAGGAATTAAAAAAACAATTAACCTAACATAATAAAAAACATAATTTTGTTTTACGCGAAAAATAAGAATATATATTATATATGAAATAACTTTGACATGAAACACATAAAATATGTATGTAAAGTGTTAGATGTCTTAAAAAAAAATATATCATATGAAAATTATTTCTTTATTAGAGAATGATAATTATTAACTTTGATAAATTATAAAATGCATTTTCCTATTATTTCAATAATTTCTTTATGATATATATATATATCTATATATACGATGATATCATAAGGTTCATTCTGACATATGAAGCGCATGAAAAGAAGAAAATTGCAGAGGCAAATGATGAAAAAGCACTGTGACGAAATGATAAAAAATATAATAGTTTTTGAGTTAGTTAGTTAAGTAAAAATATAATAGTTTTCACTGTTTCATGTTCCATGTCGAAAGAATATCTTACATCTAAAGTTGGAAAGATCTGATCTGCTGCTATTAGTAGCACAGTCAGTAGTACATATGTATTTTATATATACCAAGAAAAACTGCCTCTGTGGAGTTTGCGTAACACGTCATGTATCTGTCTACGTACTGTTAGTGAAACTTTTTTTGGTATGGTTCTGCTCACTCGAAATTATATACTCTATTTTCGAAATCAAGTATACTGAAGTTTCACTTTTGGAGGATCGGAGGCCCCTTTAGAAACTCGATAGGCGCCATCTTTTTTATCATTCAATCACATAACATTGACAAAAAAGTTCTAAAATAAAAAAGTCGATCAAAAGCATGCCAGTCCTCAGAAGATTAATTCGATTTTTTATGGTATATAGTTTATACCTATGCTATGAATAAATGAATAAAATCGATGACTGAAGAAATTACATATATAATTTTTAGAAGTATATAATATAAAATTTTATATGTGAAGGTACCATCTTGCTCCGGATAAACAGAAATGATAAAAAAGTTATTTGTAGAATAGTATATAATGTTACTCAATGATATTAAAAAGTAAATATTTAACTTATTATTTTCTCTTGAATGTTCTCTTGAATTCTTCTGGAATTGAATAAAATAAATTGAGAATGATTTATCAAAAGTTGACATATTGTTATAGATATTATGTATTTCTTACTTGCAATCAGTCATATTACAGTGCGCCTAGCGTTATCTTCAGAGGAACTTGTATAGAGGCGTCCAGCAAATGGCAATGATTAGTTTTGTTATCTTTAGTAGATGGTATTACAATAAGTATTTAATAAAGGATGTATACTAAAAGTATACTTAATATCGCTGCATTCAGAACAAAATATTTAAATTTAATATTTGCTAATATTCTTTGACAGTGGTCACGATAAGAAGTTCTTCCTTATTTAGTTCACGTATTCTCATCTAGATTTGAAGTTAATTTGAGTTGTCCGGAAAATTCGTGCCGATGTTGAAGGAAAATTGAAACGCAGAAGATTTAAATTTTAGTATACATTTCTTAAATTATATAGGTTAGTCAGCACGAACTTTCCGGATAACCCAATAGAACTGATTGATATTTTTATGTTTATAAGTGCAATCATAAACTAATGTACTAATTTTTTTATTTTATGTTTAATTGTTTTTTTTATATAAAGGAACAAAATGATAAGAAAAGACTAAAAGATAAGAAAATAAGTGTGAATAACTTTTAAGTAATTATACATTATTAAATAAAATTTTAACGAGTTTTTCGATTTTATTGTCATCTATGTCATCTAATTATAATCAGCACAACAATAAAATAAACATTGATTTTTAGTTATTTAATATAGTTGCTTGCATATTTTCCAATTTTATCAGCAGCACATGTTTTTGCTCATTCTATCTCAAACATTTTGCATGGTTACTCGTAGCGTTGTGAAATATGAAAATATAGTCGACAAATACTGGAACACATTTGTAATATCTTTATATAATGAAATATTTCAATTAAAACAATATATTTCAACAATTTTAAATTGGCATTATAATATTTGCCGTGTATTAATTATATGATATGAATGTATATTCAACTTATATTCAACTTATCTCTAATTTTTATATTAGTAATATTTGTGTCATACAATGAAGTGCTTTTATGTATTGTGATTTTATATATACAATAACAAATTATATATTAGTGATTGCTATGCATGTCACAGCATACTACAATTTAGTTCCTTACCGATGCATAGTATTTTAAAGATAATGCGGGCATAACACATGGTACTGAGATAATTATTGGTTTTTGAGCTCTTAACATAATTATCTGTAGAGTCTTCCTTAAAGCAACTGGTTGTTGATACCATTCTGTATCAAAGACTGCCTGTCCAATCTCATCACTCTAGAAATAATATTGGGTAATAATGTTGATATTTATTGTAATTGAATTAATCAGAATGTAGCAATTTTTTCTGTGATAATTAAACTTACTATATGAATCAAATGTTCTGCTGGCCATGTATACATGAATACCACTGATAATCCACTAAATATTATACCAACGCATTGGACTTTCATTGACAATGGCTGATCCTATTTGTAATACAATATGAATTATTCGACGCTTTATTATTATTATTATTATTATTATTATTATTATTATTACTTAAAAAATTTTATATATCTTGTTGAGGATATTAATAAATTTTTTAGTAATTTTTGTATAAATGT
>NW_012130103.1:96251-105408 GCF_000143395.1 Atta cephalotes | reverse complement strand
GTATAAATGTAGGTAGAATATAAAATTAAACATATATATATATATATATATATATATATATATATATATAATATATAAATTAGATTCGCGAATGTATTAAAAAAAGCTGTAACTTAATACCCACGGTCAACAAAATGAGGCCTACTATTATTAATGCAATAGTACTGAAGCTCACAGTTGATAATGCTATAGGACGAATTAAAATGGTTACTTCTTCCGCATATCTGAGATAAAAATGTAAAAATGATAACGTCATTAATTATTAATATCAATTTCTTTTGTGTTGATATATATATAACAAAAAATTTTATTCAAATAATATAGAAAAAATTATGTGATATAAGTTTGAACAATTGTTTTATCGCAAAAGTTGTGTGACTATTATAATTTTTATATTTATGATTATTATTATATTATACAATAAATTATAATAAAATAATATTATTCGATTTATGAAGTTTTCATTATTAAAAAATTAATTCATATTTATTTATTAACATATTTATTAAAAACGGAAGTCACATTAAAAGCAAATGTAGGATTAATGTAATCGTGTCTTATATAAGAATGTCTTACTTTAATAGATTCTGATGTTCTTGAATACATTTCTTTAATTCAGAAATGGTTGTGATTTTTTGTAATTTTTCGATGAATATTTCAAGTCTTGCCGATGTAAACCATATTAAGAGCGCCATAAAAATATTCATACATAGCTGGGCAGCACCTTGCACGCAAGCTATAGTCTGCTGTATAAAAATAATAGATTTTAAAGGTTGATGATAAACATCGAATGGATACTCAGCGTTTGTTGGAAACGGTTGATCTAATGTAACGGGTCCAGATATAATGAAAACAGCACTTAGGTAAATCCAAAACATAGAGCCACCATAGAAATAGACACATTTATTAATATATCGTTGAAGGATCGCTTCTTCGCGAGGTTTAAGTAATTCACAAAAATTTTCCATTTCGAAAGTAACCAACTGGAATCGATTATATTAAATATATAATTATCTTAAATATATCGATTAAATATACGATTATCTTAAATATAAAAATTTACAAAGAGGAAGTGTATACAATGATAATACATTGTCTATTTTTTACTTTTATGTAATAAACTAAATATATAATAATTAATAAATGCTCATAATAATTACTTGTAGGCGACAAGAATTAATTCTACAGCATATAATATTGCAAACGACTTGTATAGCGGGACACAGAACACTTATCGATTTTGCGATAATGACAGGATCATTAAAGTGATTTCGCATCGCATTTATCAAACCTGCAGCTACACTAGAGAGCACAATTATGTTAAAATATTGATATATTCCTGCACAGATAACTTTCAATTTGATTGTATCTTTTGGTAGAGGCCAACACCAAGTTGGGATCAAACTTAGTTTTACAACAGCGATGACTTTCTTTAACGTCAACTTTGACCACATGATTAGAATGTTAATTGCACATATTCACATATTATAATATGTATAATAAATATCTATTTTAAAAAGTTTCAACGATAAGAAGATAAATAATAAAGAAAATTTTGTATATAGCACAAAGGGTTATGCTTGTTTTCATTGCTTCTGTTTCACGTCAAATATATTTCCACGATGAAATTGTGATAAAATAAACCATTAAGATGCATATGTGTATGTGTGAAAAGTAAGGCTTGTAGATTTATTCTACTAATATCTATTTTTAACATAAATTACGAAGGTGGCATTCGATAAAGGTATTATGAATTTACGATATAATCTGGAATTTTCTCTCTTTGTAGTGTTTTCCTTGAAATTACTAGGGTTTTTAGAAAAGAACATTTTCCATAATATGCGTGGAATATGATGTTACAAGATTATGAAATGCGCCAGTAATTGAGGAACCGTTTTGCAGTAATTACTTTATAAACTATTCAACATATGTACGATGAATTTCCTGACGCAACCTTAGTTTCACTGAAATGCTTCGAAAATATAAACCTTTTATTAGAGTGCGAGTGCTGCAATTGATATATCAGGAAATTTTATGTACTTAATATCTTTATCTATTAAGTGTAGTTAATTGACATTTATTTTTATCTTAAAAATTATTAAAATTAATAAAATGAAATTTAAGTTTTGTTTCCTTATAATTATTTTTATATATTTTATATATTTTTATTATATTTTATTTTAAAAATATTTATTAAATATTTATTTTATGAGCTGTGTAAAGATAATATACAAATGAGATAACTAAAATTTTAAGTAAATTAAGTGAATTTAAGAAAATTGTAGAAGAATTTCTAAACTATAAAATTAAACAACAGAAAAATTAATGATAATTGTGACAATTGCACAAATAATTTACAAATAATAAAAAATTGTTATT
Organism: Atta cephalotes; assembly: GCF_000143395.1. Classification (NCBI taxonomy): domain Eukaryota; kingdom Metazoa; phylum Arthropoda; class Insecta; order Hymenoptera; family Formicidae; genus Atta; species Atta cephalotes. Next base: position 103,029 of record NW_012130103.1, on the reverse strand, counting down.
TTAATTGAAATTTTAAAGAATTTTAATTTATTTTTTCATTGGATTTAGAGCAATTTGAAACACATGCATATAGCAAGTAATGAAGAAAGAAAAATATGAAAAGTGTATAATTAATAAATGATGCATGATTAATAATATTTAAGATGGATGTAAGATGTACAAATTGATTCAATAAAATAACGCGTTTTGCGGCAATAATAAATGATTTATTATTTTTTTGAATTACATTACATAGTTTGCTGAATCAGAATATCGTTATACATATTATGTATTATGCATCAAAATTTATAGTTTCTTTATATAAAATTCCACATTTATTATCAAATAATTTTTTTATGCAAATATTAATTGTTTAGGACTATTATTTAAATTAGCGTGTGATCTTTTTTAATCTGTATTTAGCATTACGCGCAGTGTTGTAAAATAGGACATTATAGTTGAACAGTACTGGAACATGTAAAAAAATCTAGTTAAATCCTTCGTTATATTATAAAAATAAATTTTTGATCTCTGAAGTACAAACGTTACATAATGAAAATCATGTTAACAAATATGTAAATGATAACGATTTTTAATTAAATTTTTAATTAATTCAAATCTCTGTCTCTCACCGATGTCAAGTAATTAAAACTTATTGATGGAGTAATATATGGAACTGCAATTGTTATCACTTTTTGACTTCTCAGCATGATAATTTGCAGAAGTTTCCGTATTTCATCAGATTGATTATACCAGTGTGTATCAAAAGCAGCCTGTGAGATATCGTTGCTCTCGAAAAAGTAACGAATATTAATTATTTATATTATAATTAGTTTTATGATTTTTTGTAATAAATACTTTCTTACTAAGAAAATCAAACGTTCTGCCGGCCAAGCAAACATAAATACTTCTGCTAAACAAGCTAGAATCATGAAGGTATATTTGAACCTCAATAGTAGAGATTGATTCTGTTTAAAAAAAATTATATATGTATTATTATTCCCATTGATATTCTAATACTTAAAATTTTTAATCATGTTATAGTAAATAAAAATTAACCGAGAAATATTCAACACAAATAATCGAAGAAGGCCATATTTGATTAAAGCGAATTTTGATATCTAACAATATTTTTATGAATCTTTCAATTTTTACTTTAAGCAAACTGTGCGCTAATTATTTATTTTCGATCTTAAACTGAAGTTGTAGTACGTAATATCAAGCAATTTATTAATACCGATACTAACGAGCACTTTAAAATTGTAAAGAATTTATGAAAAATATTACCCCGATCAGGATTCGACTTAGATCTTATTTATACATTTGGACCTCTCTACATTTCTCAATGGGTCTAATGAGAATGGCGAATAATGGAAACATAAGAAGGTTCAGATTCGAAATTTAACTGGGGTGATATTGTCCGCAATAAATTCTTTATGGTGTTTTAAGATGCTCATCATCATTGTTATTAAATAGCTTGCCAGTTTAATTGATGATATTGCATTATGATCTAGTTTCGTTTTAGAACTGTGTTTTAAAATTGATAAATAATCGGTTTGCTTGAACTAGAAATTGCAAGATTTATGCAAAAATATTATTAGTTATCAAGATTCGCAAATGGTACTAAATACAGTGTTTTTGTTTGTTTTTAAATTTAATTGGGAAAATCTCTCTCTCTCCATCTTCTTTCTCTTTATATAAATGGATATATATTAAATATATTTATATAATTATGAATATATTGCGAATATATAAATTTTCAGTATATTCTCGAATTTCAAATGTAACATTTGATAGTTTTAATTATATATTTTTTTTAAATAAAAGTTTTAGGTAAATTTTTTTTTGAAAAGAAATTTTAATTTTCAAATTATTACATGTACTTACGGTAAGAAATGAAACACCAATTATTATTAAATTAACCGTACTACAACATATACATGTTAATGCAAAACAACGAGCAACAATAATAACTTCTGCTGTGTACCTGAATAAATACATTTTAGTTCTCAATATTTATATTATCTAAATTTTTTAAACTAGATTACGTGCACAAACAAAGATGTTATATTTAAATTATTACTTACTCAAGTATTTTTTGATGTTCCTTAACACATTTGACCAATTGATAGACATTTGTGAAAGTCCTCAGATCTTCGATTATTATTTCAAATCTTGCTGATGCAAACCAGAGTAAAGTAGCCACGAAAGTATTTAAGCATAATTGTCCCGATACTATGAATCCGACTATAGCTTGATGTGCATAGATAATTGTTCTTAAAGGCTCATAATATACATCGAACGGATATTCATTTAACATTAGAAATGGTTGATGCATTATGGAAGCTATCGCGCAGGCTGCTATCACAAGAAAATAGAAAATAACCGAAGACACACCATAGAATGCGGCATATTTATCAATGTATCGTTGAATCACAACTTCTTCACGTGGTTTCATTGAGTCACAAAAATATTCCGCTTCAAAAGCAATATTCTGTAAATATAATTACATATTTACGCGCACGCGTGCATATTACATACTCACGCGTGCGCATATATGTACAAGTTGTCCACAATTTTTGACCAAACGCTTTTGTGTAAATAGAGCGGACTAAACTGTTAACAAGATATTAATTACAATAATTAATAAGATATTAATTATTAAAAATCGCTGATTGGTTTTAATAATTTTTTATTCAAATCCTATCAACTTTATAGAAAAACAGCAAGAGACAAAAATTGCTTATTTTCTTCTCATAAAGTTCTGAAAATTTTTTAATACCATATTTTTCCTTGTTGATAAAAATCATTGTCAATAAGAAAATGCAGTAATAAAAAGTTGATAAAAAATTCTGAAAAAATTCTTAGAGCTTTATGAAAAGAAAAATAAATAATTGTTTCTTGCTGTTTTTTTGTAAAGTTGTAGAATTTGCTAAATAATAGTAATCGAGTAAAAAATTATTGAAGACCAATATTCGGCAATTTTTAGTAATTAATATCTCATTAATCTCATTGCGAAAATTGCAAAATGACTTTTCGATTCAGTTTAGTCTGCTCTATCTATAAAAACATGTTGGCCAAATATTGCGAGACACCCTATCATATATATATATATATATATATATATATATATATATATATATATATTACAGTGGTTACATTGGCTAAGTGTGTGTATATATATATATATATATATACACTCATTTATCTTTTTAAATAAAATTAAAGAAAGTTTTTTAAATAAAAATTGTTTTGTTTAAGAATTGCATAGTAATTATTTTTTTATTAAACAATATTTTATTGGAAGTATTTTATTATTTTATTTTTTTTACTCATGTCTAGAAAAGCAATACAATGACAATATGTATATATCTCAGAAACTACTATAAAAAATAATATTTTATTATAAATTTGCAAAAAAATATCTTACTATAATAAAATATATCTATTGTTTTAAAAAATATAACTGCTATTGAAAACATTTAAAAAAGAATGTCTTTCGTTTAAGTCATTAGATCTTTTACTTTATACATAAATTTTATTTATGTGTAATTTTAGAATTTAATTAAATTTTATTTACATTTTTTAAATGATTTTCTTATTTAAAAAGATAACTGAGTTGTGAACACTTAAACCAAATACACATATTATGCGTATAGATATAATTTGTAAAATTCTTTAATATAAAATATATTGATATTAAGTACTTGTATGTGATGATAATTGACTTTGTGAAAGATAAAATTACATATGGCGTGTAAAATAGGGGCTTGTTGAACAACTAATTCGACGAAAATAGCAAAATCGTTAATATGATTTACGATAGTATATATCATTGATGCCTCCATGCAAATTGCCAGAATAATACACAAATTTTGATACAGTTTCATACAGGTGATTTTAAATTTTGTTGCGTCTTTTGGCATCGGCCAACTCCATGTTATCCATAAACTTAACTTCACACCGAAAATAACTTTTTTGAAATTCAACTTGTCCAATTTCTCTGGCTTCTCTAGCATGACTATACATATATTATACACGTAACGGCGAGAATAATCTGAACAATGTTGTAAATACTGACTTTCTTACAATTCAATATATACAATGGAGAATGTGATAAATGAATATAAAACAAACGAAAGAGGGGAGAAATTACTATAAATGTATTATGAATATTCCCGTTTCATATAAAAAGAGTATACATTGATAAAATTATAGAGCACGATAAGAGTGGAGAATGCACCGTGCGTAAATTCAGTACGTAGAGATGTATAAATAAACTGTTTTTGCATTATCTATATAATGTAAGAGAGAATGCTACTAGGTTTGGTAGGGCGTTTCTACTTTATAAGTAGAAATAGCTTATTATATCTACACCTATTGATTTTAAATGCACGGTGCATTCTCTTTTCTTATCGTACCTTATAATTTTATCAATGTACTCTTTCTGTATGATACAGGAATATTTACAATGCATCTATAATAATTCCTCTCCACTCTCTTTACTTTATATTTATCGCACACTCTTCAAATTCATTGCATATCAAATTGCATAAACTTCATAATAATTTTATCGTTCTATGTGTAAAGAAAATACGTAGAAAGTATCATTATATGAAATGATATGTGGTAAGAAGTTGAAGAGTTCAAATTTCTATTCATTTAATTTTTATGTCATAATTTTTTTAAGAGACCGGAATTTTTTCCTTGAGGTTCTACAATATACAAGCGTACAGTAGCTATATAGAAACATATTTATCATACGGCGGGGTACAGAACATTTAGATTTTAGAAAAGATTTTATAATATTTAAAGATCGTAATCAGATATTGAAGACATTATAAACAAATTTTTATTCCCTAATTTTGATAAATAAAACGGGTATGTTTAATAGTAAAAATGGTTTATTTTGCTATTTTGAAGTGATTTCTGTATAATATGATATTTTGTATATCATATTAAGTATATTAGTATGAGTACTTTGTAATGTAAGAATATAAGATGCATCATTCTCGAGGACGAACTCATCCAATATATATAGTGGCTGTTTTTTAAGCAATCAAAAATTTGTTTCAAATTGTAAAGCAACATGACTATTTTGAGGTAAAAATTTGATTGGTTGTTTGTTTTGATCTATTATTCTATCACTATTATGCGCAATAATATACCTTATATTTTTGCATCATTCTAAGATGCTTTTTAATACGTATGTTCAAAAAGTTCTTAAACTTTGTTTTTATAATTTTTTAGATTCATTTACTTATTCGACTTTCTATTTTTCGAAATACTCTCCTTTTTTGGTTGATATATGATATCATCAATTGTGAATTTGGCAACAATGAAATAGTGAATCGGAGGTATCATTTAACAGAAATGCTGAAATGTCTGAAATTCACAGGAGAACTATAAACGATTTGAAATTATAACTTATGCGACTTTGAAAGATGCATATAGTTCTGCTTTTAGAAGTAAACAGGCATTGGGAGAGAGAAGGAGAATATTTCGAAAGAAAAGAACTGAATAAATTGTAATTAAAAAAATATATTAAAATATAAAAATAAAGTAAGAATCTTTTGAACAGAATACAACATCGATATATTATATTTACTATTTGTGTATATTATATTAATCCTCGAATACTATTGAATGCTATATAGTATTGCTATCGATATAATATTTTTATTTAAGGAAATAAACTATTCTTAATTAATGTAACACAAGTTTTTCAAACATTTTACATTTTAATGATACAATATTTATAATCTAGACTTGATAAACACAAATAATCTAATTACGAATCTAATTATTACCTTAAAAAGAAAAAAGAATAAATACATTTAAATTCAATCTTGAAGTGATATGCAGTATTAGTCCAATCCTTATTGTGTATGTCTTCTCATAACATTTGAATAAAATATATATAATAACAGTATAATAATAAACAAAACTACTTAAATTGAAATCACTTATTACGCTCGTTGATATAACATTGATTATTAGGGAATTTAAACTACAAGAAACAAAATTTTTGAAGTCTGATCTAAATAAACATTAAAACCTATTCAAATAGAACCAGTTTAATAATTTTGTAATTTATAATAGATATAATGCAAAGAATTTATTGTTATTATAAAAATATGCTACTTATCCAAATTCTTTCTCTTCAAACATCATTCGCATTGTAGTAAAGTAAGAGAATATGGTTGAAAGATACTGAAACATATGTTATATTATGGATGCATATATTATATTGTGGATGCATTCATTTCTTGTAGCAAAAGTTACTATGCGATTTCCGATATTCACTAGCGCTGAAACTATAGAGTACTATACGTACTATACATATTATAATAATACTATACGTACTATACTATAAGTTAGATACTATACGTTAGATACTATAGAATATAAGTTTGCGTTATAGATTTTTAGCATTGGTAGTGAATACCGGAACGCATCTTATATGTGTAAATGTGTCTTAATTATAATAGCATATTTGTAAATTATTCTAAAAAATTGATATCTATTTATTTCTTATTTAGGGTGTGACTAAAAATAAGTATTTTAAGAATATAAGTAGAATCCTACCGGAACTAGAGTTTTGCCGAAACTCGGCTACATGTCAATTTCAATCGAAACCAAAACCAAAATTAAAAAATAGGAATCTTAAAGGTCTCATATATATACACACACACACCCACACCCACACACACACACACACACACACACACACACACACACACACACACACACACACACACACACACACACACACACACACACACACACACACACACAC
>NW_012130103.1:89352-96231 GCF_000143395.1 Atta cephalotes | reverse complement strand
ACACACACACACACACACACTTATATATTACTATTTCTTTATAAATCAAAATTTATTGAAATAATAATTAAATTTCTGCTGAAATCGAAAACCGAAATTTTGGTTATGCATCAATTTTGACCAAAGAATATAAAATACTTCTTCTTCATGAATATCATAATTTAATTATTAAAACAATTATATACACATATTGAAATTAATATTTATGAAGAAGCACTATATGGTTTCAATCGAACTGATGTAATGGATGTTCGTTTTCAGTTTCGGTAAAAGTTTCGGTTGGACTCTAATTATAAGATAGAAATATAACGATAATTTTTATTAACGATAATTTTTTAATTATTAATTTTACTATGTAATAATTATAATATTTAACCCTCTTGTCAATACTCAAATTTCCCTCTTTAATTTTTATAAAAATTTTATATAATTTTTATAAAAAATTATAATTCAAATCTATATAAAATGATCTAAATAATGAGAATCTTGCCGGGCTAAGATGTATTTTGTCGGGAAATTAAAAAAATTTTTAATTAAAATCTCAAAAAGGAATACCCGGGTAAGAGGATTAAATAAAGTAAAATAAATTCCATTTTTGCTAAATTATTTTGTTAAATTAGAGATTTTATGTCATAAATATTTTATATATTTATATATTTTTTTATGTTTCTTATATTTGTTTTTCTCTATTTTTGAGAATTAAAAAAGAAGAAAATAAAAAATCTTTTCTAATTATAATTCCAAATAATTATAGCTAATTAGATGAATAATGTACACTATCGATAAATTTTAATAATTTTTAAAATCACTCCATCTCACCGATGCATAATATCGTAAGGACAACGAGGGCAAACCGCATGGTAATGTAACTAGTATTGGCTTTTGACTTCTCAGTATAACCATTTGTAAGTTTTTTCTAAGATATTCAGATTTAGCATACCAATCTGTTTCAAAAGCTGCTTGTGCTACGTTCGTACTCTGTGAAATTTGTCCATACAATTAATAAAATATAAATTATGTATAAATGTAATTATGTTATTCTTTATAAATAATTTACTTACTACATGAATTAAATGTTCCGCTGGCCAGGCATACATAAATACTTCTAATAATGCACAGCTTGATAAAAGAACACACTGAATCTTCAAAGATAATGGTACCTTCTATTTCAACAGATATGAACCGCTACCATTAGGAGAAATGTTAATAATATGATACTGTCTAATTTTTAAGAATATTAATACGTTTGTGTTAAAACGTAGAAAATAGTATATTGTATAATATATTCTCTTGCAAATTTATTAATGCAAATATTAATATTATTATATTTTGTGAGTTTTATATTTAAAACATTATCACAAAAAACATTTATTTATATATAAAAAATGATGTGTGAAATATCATGTGTATTTCTAAATTGTTGGGTGTATACATATATTGAAATAAATTTGAATAAAAAATATTTTAATTAATGTTATATTTACGATAATAATAATGTTGTAACAATATAATGATGTTCTTAATACATTCTTATCATTTTCTATGATTTAATGGGGTTTTTCAAGACCTAGGCGAATTTTAAATTATTCTGTCTCAAATTCGATCTCTGCGAACTTAGCACTGACTTTAAGAAAAAAATTTTGTTTAACACGCATTAAACCAAGCTCGATTTGTACTACTTTTCTTTTCGTTTGTATCTTGAGAGATTTAACTATAAAGGATTGAAAAAAATGCCAGCATCTCACTTTAAGATATTTAAAATCTATAAACAGATGTTTCGGGATTGTATTTGTATTACCATTGATTTCGTTTGTACTTAAGAAAGTGATTGTAACGAATTTTCAAACCAGGGATGAAAGTCTCATATTCGTTTGATTATGTTTCAAGATTGAAATAGATTTCGATATTCACAGAACTGGATAAGTATTTTTAAAAAATCACAAAAAAATAGTTAAACACTAAGATCAGCTTTAACCGAAAACAGATCTATTTCTTTTATGGAGATCCTGAAATCCGAACTTGACAAGATTATTTTACAAATAAAATGTGCCACGTCGACATATATTTATCACTATTACATCAATATCTCATGCACACAAGAAAAAAAAGTAATTACGAAACAAAAATTATTGTGTTTAGTCGGTAATACAGACGACTTTAGGATCTTCTTAATTGAAAAAAATATAATATCATGCGTTATTACCGGACGGAAGTACAAACGGATACAAACGATCCAGAAACAGCACCTATTTATAGATTTAAAATATTATATCTTAATATTATATCTCAATATGGAGTGCTGGTATTTTTTTTCAATCTTTTATACTTTTCAATCTCTTGAGGTACAAATGAAAAGGAAGGTGGTACAAACGGGTACAAACCGAGTTTAATTTAATGCGTATTAAAAAAAATTTTTTCTTAAAGTCGGGTTCTAGATTCACAGAGGTCCAAATTCGAACATATAAAAAAAGTGAAAAACGTTTCGAGTCATGTCATTGTAAAATTGTATTCTTGAATGTTGAAAAAAGGTACCAGAATTTTTTTAGATTTTTTTTAGAACTTAAAAATTTTTTGAAAGACACAATCAGGCACTGGTGACCTGAACTAGGAAACAGTAAAAATAAAAACGTTGGACCATGGGAGGGTTAATTAGGTATACAGTATGCTATAATTGCATTGAATTATACTTACTGCAATAAAAACAAGGCCAAATGTTATTAATGCTACAGTAGTGAAAAGTACAGTTACCATTGCAAAGGGTCGAACTGTAAGGGTTACATCTTCTGCATATCTAAAAATCATTTGAAATATTTTGTCTCATATAAGGGATGATAATATAATATCTATTTAAATAGATAATTTTAATTTTTAACAGTTAAATATATGCAACAAAATTTTAATGTTTCACACATGCAATAAAATTTTCATTTTACATCCTTTAAAAAGTCATACTTGATTAATTTTTGATGCTTTTCGATACATTTCGCGAGATTATAGATATTCGTAATTGTTCGGAATTCTTCAGTCAACAATTTAAATCTCGCTGAAGTCAACCAGAGCAAAAGCGCCATGAAAGCGTTAACACATAAATGTGCAGATATGAACAGACCAACTATAATCTGATGGATATATGTAATAGCTCTTAATGGTTGATGAGACGCATCAAATGGAAATTCAGCAGCTGTTGGAAGCGGCTGATCTAGCATGACAGGTCCGATAAAAAGGCCGAAGAGACTCATGTAGAATAAACTTATGCAAAAACCATAAAAATTGGAATACTTATTAACATACTCCCGCTGAACAATCGTTTCCTCGTGAGGCTTGATCAATGCGCAAAAATTTTCCATTTCGAAAGTAACGAACTACAATTAATTAAAATTATATTATTCCGATTCATAATACGTGAGAAGAAAATTTTATTTTTTAGAAGCAGAATGTATTAAATACTTGTAATCGTTGATAAATAATTAGGTGACATAGAATGTTGCCAATAACGTGGCTAAGCGTGACCAAAGAGAACAATGATCTCATAAAACTATCAAGATTATTAGTATTTTTATTCTTCACAAGACCATATATTACCGACGCTATTATGCCTGCAGTCATTAATATACAGATATATTGATATAATTTCACGCACAAAATTTTGCATTTAGAAGTGCCTAATGGTAGTGGCCAAAACCATATAACAAACAGACTCAACTTCATGATGGCAATCGTTTTCTTTAGCGTTACTCTCTCTTGCATGACTACGTTTTAAATTACGTACAATTGTAATTCTGTGAAAAGTTTTACTTAAGAAACTATATACTGTCTTGAAAATCTTTTCTTTACATCAAATACACACTATTTCAATAATATTCTTACAAAATGTACGCTAAGTGAAAGCGCGGAAAAACCGATGTCAAAATGTATTGCATTATTTATTACTTTTTAATGTAAAAAGAGTATGCGTGCATATGAAAACAAGTAATGTAAGATTTTATTACAGTTCTACTGAAATATAAAAATATCGATTGAAAAAAAATTACAAAATGGATGCAACATGAGGCACGTATGCATTCTTCTCTGCGTATTCTTTGAAAACGTTAAGTGGCAGAAAATAATTTATTAGCTATGCAGAACTTGAAATGTGAGTTGTGGTATTACGTAGCAGTTGTTTCCCGCACTGTTGAAACATTGATGAATCTTCTAACGTACCTTAATTGAGACATGGGTGAAATGAGTGAAAAGTGAAAAAGAAATTCTCTTATATTCGCGGACTAGTGAAGTCTATAAACTTATAAAATTGTTTCTCAAGCAGATAATTTAGTCTATTCTTAGCTATTAGTTTCAGTTTTCCTAAGTTAAAATAGTTTTTAAATTTATTATTTTTTCTTAACTTAATATTTTTATTATTGTATATAATTACATAAATTATAAAAATAAGTAAAGTAATACAAATTTTGCAATTCAATAGAATAATACATTTTTAAAAACTTTATAATTTTGCATATATAATTCGTTATTTAAATATATTCACATTTCAGCAAGAATTTTTAACAATAAATAAGTAAACTATAAATTGACTAGATAAATTATTAATAAAAAAGCTTGCGGTTTTGATTTATGATTATGAGAAATAATTAAGAAAAGATATAATTAAAGTGTAGTAATGTTTAGGAGATATCCCCTCAAATTTTCAACAATAACTTAAAAGTTCATTTGGCATATGTAAGTTGGGGAATTAAAATGTGCAATGGAATCCAATACGCAAGAGGATTTCAATGGTGATGTACAATAATAAATATACATGCATGAGAAGAATTTCTGTAATATTAGATTCTCGTTTATATATAGCGTGTATGTAAGTAGGGTAAAGTTGCCGAAATTGTACTGACTCCTAAATTGCACTACTACTTATATCGACATATTCCCACTTTAATAATTATAAAGTAATCCTGAAAATTTCAAAATGGAACTTGAATGGACTGTAGTTAAAAATTTTGTTGTGTGACGACGTATTTCCGCAATGCAGAAATTGTTAACAGAATTTTTTAACTGTAGTCTGTTCGAGTTCCATTTTAGAATTAGAAAGATTACTTCATAATTGAAATAGGAATATGATGATATTTTTACAAAATTTTTTAATTAGTGAGTTGATGATGACAAATGTTAATAAAAATTGTAACTAAATGGAAAATAATTTATTTATATGAAAATGATAAAATGATTAAAAATAACCAACCAAACAGTTTAAGATCTTTGAAATCGGTCTCTTGCATTTTTTTGTACAACTAATAATTTTGATGATACAATAATTTAAATATTTGCATGAGCGACGTTTTTTATGAATTTCTGCAACTTACAAGCGTGTATAACTTCACAAAAAAAGATCTAAATTTTTTTCGCGAAACACGTGTCTCATGTTTTTATCTGTAGAATATGTCAGCAAATTTAAAAAAAATAATAAAAATGACGATGCTTGAAAAGCGCTCGGTTTGACGTGGAATGCTTTAAATACGAACCGAGTCAAATTATTAGTAGTATTTTCTCAGATCTTACGCGTTTATGTAATATATTATTCAATAAAATATTATAAATATTCAACAAAATTAAAAGTTAAAAATTATCTGTTTTACCTTGCAAAAATAAGCAAATTACAAGATAGAAGAATTTCGTCAAAATTCATTGTATCGAAAAAGCATTTTATAGCATTTTATAGCTTGAAATTTGTATTTTTTCGATCGGTACTTTAGAAAACGGTGTTACTGATATTTTATGGAATTACAGAAACATAAACGAAGATATCATAATATTGTGAAATCACAATGTTCTTTTTAAAAAAGATAAGTTGTATAACATCTTTCATTTTATCAATAAACCTAGTTGTTTCATAAAATTTCTCTGATCATTTTTAGGCTTCTGACTACTTACATGATGTGTATGTTTCTTAATATATGAGTATATTTGTCTTTCATTCTTTGCGATTTGTATTTCTAAACATAACATCTCTAATCTAGCAGAGGAATACAAGAAGAATACAGCAAACAGGAAATTCATATTGCTGCAACTAAGTCCACATTGCACAATAACATAGACTTGCATAACATAGATAAATATTACAAATGGCGTTTCAGTAGGAAGTGGATACAATTCTTCAGAAGGAAATTTTCTCAAACTAAATGTCGGGATGTAACAAAAAGTGGTTATTGTTGAAGATATTGCAACAGATATAAATAACAAGGCATAACGATTTATGATTTTGCAGAATAATCTTTTCATTGTCATTGAAAGCAAGAAGAAAATTCTATATCTCTTTCAAAATGTGCTAAATTTAATTAATATTTTTAGTAATAAGCTGATAAATATATATTTAATGTTAAGGAAAAGAATCACATACTTCACTTCGTCCGAAGAACATCCCATGGATATATAACGTCCACGATAATATCTATATATAGTATCATATAGATATTGGCTACGTTCAGCAGATTAAACAGATAAATGACCGTTCGCTTATTGGTGTATTCTTTTAGATTATCCGAAAATGCTGATTATCTAATCAGCATTTTAGATCTGGAAGAATACATCAATAGCAGCAAACGTTCGTTTAATTATTGAGTTTGCTAAACGTAGCTATTGTGATATCCGTGCGACATCCCACGGATTGTGCTGTATAAGAATATTTTTTCCGAAATATAATTAAGTAGATATTTTTGAAAAAATATTAACCATGTATCTAACTATTTTTCATATTATCGAGTAAATATAATCAAGATATCTCTCTCTGATTTTCATACATTAAAAGAAAAGTACTTAATTATATAATTGTATTAGGTGTACAACTTTGCTTCCGCCGTTTTTTTCCGAAATTCGAGGCTTATTGTAAAAAACTGA
>NW_012130103.1:17988-88458 GCF_000143395.1 Atta cephalotes | reverse complement strand
CCACCACTTACCGCTAAAGCCATCTATAGCCATCAAAACGGCGGAAGCAAAGTTGTACACCTAATATATTAAAATATTATGTTAAGAGTTTTATTTTTGTAGTTATTGTTATAACATTAGTAGTATTATAACTTAACTACAAATGAGTTGTAATTTTATAATCGTTTTCATATATTCTTTTTGTTATATATATAATCATGTTTTCTTAATTATAATATTTTACTATGCAATATTATATAGAATCATAAATATTAAAAAACTTTTTTCTCAGTGTAGTAGATAATATTACTACTAAATAAATTATTATGAGTAATATTATTATTATTATTTTGATCATATAGTTATAAGAAGACTATTTTAAATAGAATGCGCAAATACACTCTTGTGTGCGTTTTTCGTTCTAAATATGAAGATGTTGCTTAAACTCCATACAAGTAAATTCCACTATTAAAATATTTATTATTAGCGTTACATTAGCTGCGTTCGAAAATATGTAAGGTTAAACAAGGACAAGATGAATCCAAGGCATCGAACGACATTTCTGATCGCAGCCATTATGCCGATATTCATAGCACACATAATGTATGCCAATTATGTTCAAAATGTTAAAATTGCAATTTATTTTCTAAGAAACATACGAATTTGCCGATATCAGCATCCAGTCATATACGACATACTATTACATATTTGTAAAAAATGAAATATCTGAAATATAAATTTCGTATATAATAATTTCTTCATTATCTGAACAATTCAGATTTGCAAGAATCAAGAAGTACCATTTGCCCTTTGACGAATAGAATACTTTTAAAGAAATTGGAAATGAGAATTAAATGTAAATCAATAGTTCATATGTTATGAACTATTATATATATTATATATATTATATAAAAATTGCGATTGTTATAGGAATATATAATGTCAAACAGTTGATTAATAAATTATTCCATCTAGAAATAAACAATATAATATCTAGAAATAAACGGTATTTATTCAAGTAAGTGATTAGTTACTGATTACAAACAGAAACAACATTATACAGGATATCATCTGAATATTTTAGTTTGAATTTAGGGAAAAACTTAATTAATTCTGGGTAAAAGCATTTCAACACGTGCACAAATAGTTTTTTAAAAAACCTTTTATTTTTAGAAAACATAAAATGCTATTTTTGTACACGTCCGTTGTGTATATATTAAAATATTTAAAAATAAATATATATTAAATTCAATATGATGGTATATCTATTTTTTATTTATTTAGTAATATTTATGTGATTGATATTATTTTGATAAACATAAAAGTCACGTATTGATTTGTAAACATAATTTTATAAAATAAATTATTTCAAATTGTATAAAATGTCTACTTGATTTGATTTTTTAATGCGGATTAAAACGGAACTTCGTAGTATTTATTATCTACAAGTTATCTACAAGTTATGATAACCAATGATAATGCTAATAAAGTTATCGACATCCGCTAGTATGATCGATCGAGTACAAACAAATAAAATAGTTTACAATCTTTCAATGCTACAAGTGATGTAATAATAATATCATAATAAATGTCAATTATTAAAAATTTAATAATTTACATTTTTTTTATATACAAATTGTTTTATGTTTATGTTACTTTACTAACAATAGGTAATATTACTTTTGTCAATAAAATATTCTTTCAAGTGATTGACGTATACCGTCAGACGATTAGAGACTAATAAATCAATAAATGTGGGAGTAGCCAGCATCCATATCTTTTATATAATATTTATTGCTATAATTTAATATAACTTCCGATTCTCTAACTAATTCACAATTGACAACTTATGTCGACAAAAGTTTCGAAAATATCTTTCCAAGTTTGCTTGGTGGCATTTAACTATTCAGCTGTTCGCACTAATGCAAACACAAATCTTAACGCGACGTACTATCTTCTCGGCAACAAAGTACTCTCAGCTTTCACAACTTCGGCTTATACGAGTTCTGTTAATTAGTGCGTTGCACCACTACCGGTATTATCCCGTTGTGATTTCATTTCGGATATTATAGTCGCGCGCGAAGTTATGACACGAAGTAATGGATTCTCAGAGCATAAAGAGTGTTCTCGAAATCCTCGAATAAGCTCTTCTACAAAACATAAAATCTGGCTGCTTAAAGAAGCATTTCGAATTTGCAATGCACTCTGAGAAGGCGCATTCGCGTGCATTTCTGATCATAACACAGAAGTTTGAGATCGTATTAAACTTTATATCACTATCCACCGAAGGAAAAACTTTATGTGTGGCTTTGTACATATTGTCTTGTAGCTACGTTGTGGCAAATTTAGGAATAACATTGTTATACTCAGAGCATACTTTTTTTTTAGATCAGCGAATCTTGTTTTATTATTGTTTACAGTGTTTTGTTCTAATATAAGTTAGCAAATGAAACTGCAATAATTTTATTAATTGTATATTATTATACACAATAGATTCATTGAATTCTTGTTATTACATTATAAAAGGATTTTGCAATCGATGTGCCACAAAAATTTTTAAAAAGAGAGAAAGAAGTGAAAAAATTTAAAAATAATAAAGCGATAAGGTGCCAAATAATGTTTAAAAATTATGAAAATTATCAAAATTATTATATTACAGATATTAAATTCTGCATACTACGTAAGTATTATGCAGATATTATCTGTTAAAAATTTGGAGATGATCAAAAAAATAAAAATATTAAAGATTTAATAATTAAAATACTAGAGAAAGCTAAAAAATTGAAATTACCGAAATTTTAATTACTTTTTGATTAAAAAAATAGAATTTTAACCAAAAATTTCTAATATTCTAAATATTAGAAATTTGATAAACGGTTATTTGATAAACGGACTACGTTATACATGAATGCAGTTGTAATTAAAACTTTTATTTGGCCTCTGATTCAAAATCAATTTCAGTGAATATTTGAAACGCAACCATTTCGGCGTTCTCTGATACATTGAGAAACTTTATCACCGATTGTATTTTGGTTGATACGACACAGCGGTTTGTTCGTTTCGATTGCTTTTGTGTTCGCATCGTGTAGTAACATGAATCTTCTACAGTTGTATAGCACACAATATGTAGATAAAACAAAATTTGTAAAACAATTATGATTTTAATTTTCTTGTACATACAAGATAATTCGATTCTTACCGCACAAGATATTTAATATGAATAATTTAATATGAATGATTGTTGAAAGCTTAAATTATGTTAAAATGAATATTGTATATAAAAACTAAATTATTATATTTAACATCATGTAAAATAAACATGATTTTTAAAATTATTTATTATAAATAAGGAAATATTCAACATTAAAGAATTTACATAATTTATGTGAAAAAAAGAAAATAATTGTAAATTCATAATTTATGATTATTTTGCTGTAAACTTTTAAGTTTATTTTTATAATTTTATTATAATAATTTAAATTAGGAATAGGATTACATATTTTTTCAAGATTAATTGTCAGTTATTATCAATTATATATCAATTAATTTTTATCTAAAAAAATGAATTATAAAATTGCTATTATTCTTATATTTTAAATATTTTTAAATAATTCACATTATTCAATTTAAATTATATATTTTGCTCGCAAAAAATTTATTTAAATAAAATTTTAACATTTGTAAAAAAATTTCACATAATTATTGTACTTTTCTTGTAACTATAGTAACTTATCCTGGTGTGTGATAAAATATATATTAATTTAAATATATTAACAATAAATATATTAAATATTGTAAAAGTACATAGCTAACAAATTGGCAATATATCGCGTATATACTAAAAATAAATACAATGCGATGAACATGAGTTACATTTACAAAAAACAGTCATATTTCATATTTGATCGATTCAGAATTTAACGCACGACAGGCTACTAGCAGGATCTCGTTAACAGCAGGTTACAAAACTGGATTGACGAATTAATTATTGAATACATATTAGCTCGCGTCAACGCATTGTTGTTGATTCTCGTAGATATTGAGTGCACATTTACAAATTAAGGGCAGTGTATGGTGATTTTTTGAGTTTGGTTGCATATATTTTTTTATCTTTATTTGATCAAATACTTATACCTAATTAATAACGCACTTTAAACTATAATTTTAGTTTACAACAAAATCGGCGATTAATACTAACGCATGTCAATATTTCAATTAGTTGCGGTTGGTCATTATTGAGTAAACTCTGCTTCCTTAGAACAGTATCTGCTGTACAAACAAAAACTTTTATTATAGCAATATATTGACGTTACATGTATTTTTATTAAAATGTTATGTGATGTATTCTGTTGGTCGAAATGAAGAGATTCAAGAAATATGAATATAGCTATTAATTCTAGAAAATTAATACTATATAGTAAATATGTGTGCACGCGTCAATACATTTTACATTTTAAAATTGAAATTTTTAGAAAGATTGAAAAATCAAAAATACTACAGAATAATACATTTTTAAAAGATATTATAAAAACAAATTACGGTTTTATAACTTTCAATAATTGTATAATAATAATTTAGATACATAAGATATTCATAAGCTAAAATTTAAATGATGCAACTAACGCTACGTAGATTACTAATGCTCATGTAAATAAGTAGCTTCTTAGTGTGCTCGAGTTTTTTGATGCATAAGCATCGTTTCGTAGTAGGAGAGTGCTAAATGCTTAGCAAAACTCTTTACACGCGATCGCAGTAATCATGTACGCATATTAATTGATCACAAGGCACGTATATAATATTAATGGAATCAATGGAAAACATTTTTTTTTCAATTATGTTTGCGTCTATAAATTAAAAAAATGTAATTATAATATATAAATATAATATTACGTCGGGGAAAAACTTTCTTCGTATTTAAAATAATTTTTTTACAAAAGTTTTTCATTTGTTGCGAAATTTTCGTTACAATTATATCATTCGCTAGAGCAAAATTTCAGCTTTAAGAATTTATTTTTTTAAATTGCAGTATGATAATTTTATTTCGGAGTTATGAGCAATCAAAATTAGAATGCTCCTTTACTTAATTCGCGAATAACTCAGTAACAACAAATTAACATCTTTAAGAAATAATTTTGTAGAGAAAGCTTCAAGCTTTCACGATAGGTAGTCGAAAATTTTCGTAAATTTTTTTTTAACACGTGAGAGATCTCCAAAGCAAATTTTTCATCTTTTTCAACTCGTAGATTTTTAAATTAGCAAACTCACAGAAACTCAAAAAAGTAATCTTTTGTAAATAGAGATTTTGAGCTTTAAAACTCTTTTTTAAAATTTAAATTTTGTTCATTTTTGACGAAAATATTGTATATACAATTTTGAATTAAAAAATACGAAGAAATTTTTTTATAAATATATCGGCAACATTTTATAAAGGAACTAAATTAATCAATGGATATCTTCTGAATGAAAAACTATATTTATATTTCATTGCTAGCGAAAAAAGTTAAAATGAGTCTTAATTTTGCTTAAATAATAGTTTAATAATAAATTAGAAATAATTGTGATAAAATTATTTTATTATTTCTGAATTTATAAAACTATGTTATTTGATAATTTTAAATCGAGTCTATAAATTATCTATTTATCAAAATACAATTATTCCGTAGTATTACCACAAATTAAACTATTTATTTAAAGAAATTAAACTATGAGTATTTTCTATACATTATATTTCAATGTGTGGCATATTTTTAATCAAAATTAAGATAATGGACATTTAATTTACTTCAAACAGCGTATGATTATGTGATAATAGAATATAATGTGATAATAGAAAATATTTTATGTAAAAGTGATTTTGTGATGTATACATATATTTTTTGATGTACAAAGAAAAGGATATTTACTAATACAACAACGTAGGGACTAGAATAATTAAAACGGAGAACATAGAGCAAACCATAATAGTCGGTACGATTACCCAGTCGTCCAATGAAGTGGATGTGTTATTCTATAATAAAGAAAAATAATATATGTATATAACAAATAAATATAAAAAAGAAAATATTAAAAGTAACGAAATACGCACAAATACCTAAATTTGCACACAAATATATTAATTTTTTAATTATTGGTACAAATTGTCTCCAAATTTCTCGAATATATAATCTTTTATAAAAATCGCTTATAAAAATGAAAATTGCGGGTTAAAACATTATATATAATATAAAGTATAAATTTTTTCTTATAAAACAAAAAGTTTCAGAGCGAGAAAAATTTTTTCTCTGAATTGGAACAATAAATAAAAATAACACGTGTATATTATACTTCGAGCAGTTGATTAACTCTTCTCTTTACTCGATGCTGTATCGATTTTACGCAAACCAGCGCGACTGATTGGAATTCCCAACGCACGTTTTGCAAGAAGGCGTTAATCCTTTAAGTAGTGATAACACAATGAAACTTTATAATCCAGTTTTGGACGCGTATTCTCTCAAGCGCGATTCCTCCTTTACCCTTTCCTTTGTTTTCTTTCCACGTCTTTGTCATGAAATGCGGTTACATCGAGAAGTTTATTGTTTTGTTTAACTGTAGATAGGAAAATTGGAAAGACACATAATAGGGAAATTTTTGTTACAAAATACGGGAATTCACGAAAAATTAAAGATTAGAATTTAATGTAATATTATTGTAGAAAATTTATTATAAACCTCGATTTTCATAGTCTGATATTTCGAAAAATTAACGGCGATTTAATTAAAGGATAGAAAGCTTAAATTTTTCTACTGAGATCTCTAAATAGTCGTTTCTCTCGCAAACCTTTCAAGTTAGAGAAAAAGATAGAAAGAGTGAGAAGCTACCTCGTGAGTATTACAAACGAGATGAAAGATGAGAATACGAAGTACCCATTACGTTGGTACTCGACATCTCCTTGAGATGTAACCGCGATACCGCGTAACCGTAATCGAGAATCAAAGATTTGCGCTAAGGAATTAAATATTTTTTGTCGAATTACTAGGAGAACGATTAACACACACATTTCAAAACGAATCCTTTAGGTCATTAATTTTCTCGCAACCGCTCCGCATTCTTCCCGGAGATTGATATTTTGATTCCTTTAATTATAGTTTTTACTTTCACGCTGCGTTTCGATAAATACTAACTGCGAAAATACTAGCATATATTAATTTACTTGATTTGTGGAAACAAATGAAGTAAGTACTCAACTTTGAAATTGACCTAATGTAATTACATGATGCTCATATTGTATATTTTAGTATTCTATAATAACATGATTTTTGTCTCTGCAATTTTTTGTAGCAAGTGATTTTTTTCTATTCTTTTTAATCATAAATTCTTGTTATCTTTTCAAGGTAAAATGTGCTATTTTATCAAAGTGCGCTTGAAATGTATTTTGCAAAACACAGCCTATTATATTTTGTCAAGATATGACAGAATTATCGCTTGCAGTTCAGTAAACATTGATATATTTCAGATTACCTGTGCAGCGTTATCGGAATATAACTGGCTTTTTCTCTCTCTTTTTCAGAAAGTGCATGATTAACTAGAAATTTTCAATGTTTATTTTACTTTTATAAAACAGTTATTATCGTGGCAGATAATCACTACAGCAGAAAATCGGCAGCATAAATGTAGGATGAAATAATTGCACTATATTTGCATCCCGTAAGTATATTTGCATATATAAATAAGAAAATTTTATCATTAATGTTTTACTATTATACACTTAAAAATATGTAGCATAGAAGATTATACTAAAACTTATTTTATTAATTGGCAAAATTGCATATTTCAAATTTATATGCATAAAGATATTTATATTACCCTGTTAAGGATAAAATAAATACCTCTGTCTATCTATTATATATCTAATACGCACTTTTATTATCAGGGAATTAAAATCTTGAAGACACACCAAAAAGTTTTAAAATTAAAACCTATTTTACTTTAGTAAAACATAGTTATGTATAAAATCTTTAGGAAAGATTAATATTAATGATATATTACGCATTGAGCGCGAAATAGCCAAATCTAAACTTCTACAATTGTATCGTGATTGTTTCATTCACTTTCTTTTAATTTATGTGCCTATTTAGTATACGTAATTGGCGTTCGAAATTTGCAATGGTTGACCGAGGCTGTCCATGTCAGACGGGAAATCGAGCGGGGCGGACGACTTGTCTTTCGATCCTCATTAAAACTTTCGCCAACGTTGCTTTTCCAAGGAATAGCTTATTGTTTAACTTGGCTCGTTATCATTATTTGACCTGAAAATGCAGTATCGACCACGGGTGAACGGGTTAATCGCGCGACAAACGCGCACTTACAGCGATGACTTAGCACCACGTCTGCTACTAAATTTTACAACCTGCGTCGATTACTAAGACAATATATTTATGCAATCAACGAAATTGTGTCAACTTTTACTCTAATCATGCTTAATGCCGAAAGTCTAGGCGAGATAATTGGGAGCTCCAAGTTTAATACCGTTATTTTTATTGAGTTACTATCTTTACGTAAATTTAATTAAGTATCCAGTAAAGTTTTAAATTTTGTAAATTTTCATTTCTAATAGCATAATTCTTTTTTTCCATAAAAATGTTTGATTGGATATGTAATATAAATATAGAGTACGAAATTATTTAATTTTCTTACAATACAATAAATTAAATGATACACTAAAAAAAATGATGTTGTATTAACAGCATTATCTTAATTGAAAATAATTTTAGTTAATAACACCATTAATAAAATAAATACTTATGCTCTTGTTTTAATAAAATTTTATTTATTTTATTAATACTGTTGTTAAATTAATAAGAAATTATTTTTAAAATAATTGTTGAAACAACATTACTTTTTCAGTGTACTTTGTATTATTTTGTAAATGATTCATTATATGCATATTACATAGAAAAAAATTATATTATATAATACAAATTATATTATACTAAATTTAAAATTGGAAGAATTGATCAAAATGGATATTTTACGTTTTTTAACATAAAATTATCAGATGCACTATATTCCCAATGATCAGAATATTTAAAATTGACATCTAAGACAACTTTAAGAGTCCTTTAAGTAAATATCTTTAAGATATTTTATAAAGGACTTTGAAAAATATTTTGCAAGTTGATTTACACGGCGATTTTAGATATTTTACTCATTGGATTGAGAGAAATATTAAAATTTATTAAACAAAAATTATATATCAAAGTTATACAATTCGTGAGATTTAATGGAAAAAATGATAATGTCGAGCGATAGCAAATTTTACAAGATAGAACATTTGGATTTGACAAATATATATACCTTTATTTCTTGTGCATAGCTGTGGTTGTAAAGGATGCAGGTGAGCAGCAGTATCAGCAGCAGATTCCGCGGAAACATTTTCGTTGTCAATGCTGCAAATGACGGACGAGTATGATATGTTTTTACCTGCGTTGTAGTATTATCTGCCCGAGCTGGCTAGTGGCAACGATAACGCGTGCGATTGACGGATTGTCATTATTCGAAGGCCTTTATCGCTTACAACTACAATTTCGTAAGCTTATCTTATCTATTGCGTTAACCATGTAAAACAACTGTATGCGTTTCAAGTATTTGTAGGTAAGTGCCTACTAAAAGTTAAGACTCTTATTTCTTTCGTAAAAAAATTAAATTTTAGTAAATTTAATTTATTATTGTTTAATAAGTAATTATTTACTTAATATCAATCAAAAATTGAAAATAACTAACTGCCGTTATATTAATAATTATATTATATAGGTTAAAAAGTTATATATCATAATATATAATTAATATAATATTAATAACAATATAATAATCTAATATCAATAGCTACAAAAGCTATATTTGATATTACAATAGCTATAATACAATAATAATAATAAACTATAAAAGCTATATTTAATATTACAAAAGTTATATTTGATATTATTAAAGTTATATTTACACCAAAATATGTTCTAAAAATGAACAAACATAATAAAATATGATAAATTATTAAAAAATAAATTTGCTTGTTTATGCCAATTAATGTAAATATATGAAAATAATTAATATAAATTAAGAAAATTTAGATTGCATTAGCCATCGGTAGATCCATTTAATGCGAATGCATACGTGATATGTATGTAATTTTTGTATGTATAGGTATTTTACAAACAATTGCAAAATTCAACAATTGCAAAATTGTTGAAATATAAAAATGTTACATTACAATGCTCAATTTTTATGAATATTTCCATGACATAATAGTTTAAAATATGCAAAAAATTTTATGATATTAAATTTTTCTAAGAGACTAGCTAGAATATTCTTGATTAATTTATATTTTAATGATGGATATAAAATCACATAAGAATTATATAAAAACTCATTAACATAAATGTTCATAAATAGCAATAAAAGTTGGTAGATAATCGATATTTAATAATAAACTAATAGATCATTAATTTTTTTATTGAATGAAATACCAATTAAATTCGCTTTTTATTAAATTTTGATTATTAGCATATTTTTTCTTTATTATAGATATTTTTTTATCCAATTTTGCAAATTAAATTGCAAGAGAGGCGTTTTTATTATTATATTAAATTTATGTACATACTACATATATGAACAAATAAATATGTATAAAATGAGGCTCGAAAGAATCTATCAGTAAAAAATATAAAAAAGCTCATCAGAGCCTACCTCAGCTGTTCGGATGCAGAAAATCTCTTTATTCTCATGTAACAAATTGAATTAAATATAAACGTTTCGATTCTTCAATTTGGATCCTTATCAATATAAAATGTAAATTTAAATTACATAGGTAATGCAAATTCCAAGAAAATAATTCCCGACAATTTAGCTCATTCTTCTTTAGCTCATTTTTCTTTTCCAACTGCTAAATTTTATAGTTATGTAATGAAAGCCAAATGATTATCAAAAATATTAATGTGTGAATGCAGGATCATCTTGATTCGATATCGATTCTTATATCGATCAATCCATGCATCGATAGTGCTCCGAGGCAGAGTTGTGGCGCGCGAGTAGCATTAGGACATGAGACGCAAGATCATTCTTTACATCTCTGCGTCTTTATCATCTTTCGTACGTGCTTGAGTGATTCGAATTCGTGTACGCGATTTTACATTAACTTATAATAATATAATAATATAAAAATTTACATAAATTAAAACCGGAGTCATATATATTGCGTCGAAAAGTAGAATCACATCGCTCATCAAATTGTTAGATTTGCTATATAGTTATTCAAAAGAAAAATGAAAAATAATTAGAGAATTATTAAAATCATTAATCTGAATGTTAATTTTATTAACTTACATGTAAGCGTTTCTCGCGACTCAGTATAAAGAACTTGTGGTCGACAGTCAGAAATAAAATGAGAGTCAAAATACTATAATAAAATCACGTAGTTATTGAAATAAAAATAAAAATAAGAACAAAGAGGGGAAACAATGCCACAATTCCATAAACAAATCCATATATAGTGGGTTTAAAGAATACGTATCATTCTATAAATTTAAACTCTGTTTCTGTTGCTTTAAATGGATCATTTCCGAAATCAGTCTTTTATTAAGCACCCTTTCCTCATCTAATATCTAATATTTTTCCAATCAAAATCATGCTGATGATTAATTCTATATTCTGTTATTATGGGATGCTATGTAGTGTTCTAATTTATGTGATGTTCATTTATGCGTGTCTTCAAACATCTACCTATTTGGCCCACATATAATGCTTCACAATCTCGACAATCAATTTTATATAACATCTGAGATAGCTTGGGACAAACGTCTTTGTGACCTCTGATGAATCCTCTAAGATATTAATCCCCTTATATATATATATTAAGAAGTAGAAGTCATGTATATTAAGAAGTATTTTTTAAAAAAATTATGAGCGATGTGATTCTACTTTTTGACACAATGTATATGACTTCAGTTTTACTTTATGTAAGTTTATATTATTATTGTATAAGTTAATATTTTTGATTAGTCATTACATAACTAATTTGGCATTTGGATAAAGAAGAACGAGCTGAAGTGTCGGGAATCACTATCTTGGAATTTGCGTTATTTAATTTAGATTTACATTTTATATTGATAAGGACTCAAATCGAAAGTGCGAAACGTTTATATTTGATTCGTTTTACATTCACATGAGAATGAAGAATTTTCTGTGCAGAATTTTCAGCTGATGTAAACTCTGATGGATTTTTTTATATTTTTTACTATTATATATATATGTATATACAATCACTGGCTTTCATTTTTCGTTAAGAAATAAACATTTTTACAGATGATGCTGAGATCTTCGATTACCGATAGAAATAGAAAACGAAGGGAAACTTCGCTAAAATCTTTGAATTGGCGTTTCAAATTTTCGGAATGTTGCAGGCGTGAAAACCGTGGATTCAGGAAGAAAAATTACGTACACGATTCTTGCATCAGGCAATAATAAGAGCGATGCGCTCTTTTCTGTAAAGAAAAAAAAATATTTTTTACAATTCGCACTGATACTGTGGAAAATAGATAGTTTTTCGTAGGATCATTTACGTATCTTATCATGCAGAAAAATACAGATACGTACGTATAGATATAATAAATATAGAAGTAAATGCAAAATCTTAAGCATGTATATTTTAATTCTCCTTCATCAATACGTTTATAAAAATAGAGAGAAACAACAATATCTTTGTTATAAAATATTTATTTTAACCAATTGATTGTAATAAATTCCATTTTTCATTATGCTTTGTTATATATAATAATTAAAAATATTTAAATTTTTGCATATATTTATATTTCTCTTTACAATTTTTAAAATACATATTTTGAATCGATTTTTCTTTTATGAAAATATTAACAATGCATGTATGTATGTATATCACGATATAAATTATTTTACGTACTCGTGCATGTGCTTTTTAAACTTTTATCTTTTTTAGTTCTATTCATCTTTCTCGAAATAATTCTATTTGTATATACCTTGAATATATACATATATATCGACCTTCCCATACAAGCCCTTAATTTAATTTATTAAAATAGTTTTAATTAATGCTCGTTCAAGTCACGATTATCCGCTGAATATCGATTATATTGATGCAAGCTCGATTATATTGATGTAGCGCAAGCCTCCTTTTAGCTTTTGTAATCAATGCGGCGTTACACTGCATGTCCCGTATCCTGGATGTATCTACTACTAAGGGCCGATGGTAGTGACGTGGTTTAGCGCTAACCCAGTTCAACTAAATTTTCTTTCCCTGTCGATGTTGTAGAAAGCACTATAATCCAGAAAGAGACAACGAGTCACCAATTCAGAGTTAGATAACCCATATTGTCGATGTATAACCGCGTCTAACAGTATCTTTTAAGGCATTATACGCAGTTGACATATTAAGGGATGTTATGTGGGACCGTGTCCACTTGTTTATAAGAGACTTTTACGCAAAATGACTCTGTATTTCATTGTTCTGTTGAAGAAAGCAGTTGAACATGTAATAGAGATTTTATGAGAGAAATTTAATTTTTGACCTCATTTTTAATAATTTATTTTTCGCATTCCTTTTTATAATTATATGTATATTGCATAGGTATTATGGTATATGTACATACGTAATTTTATAAAAATTAATTATGAAAATATAATACTACGAAAATTAAGACATAAATAATAAAAATATAGTAATATAATACTAATAATTTTTTACTTTTTTGCGTAAAGAGATGTGTTTCTAACTACATATTACAGCAAAATAAATGCCTCAAATATTTTCGTTAATTTGTTTAAGGAAAGATAAAATCTAATAATTGTTTATTATTTTCTATTTTATTATTTTTTTTATATTTTATTATTTAATATCTTTTATATCTTTTAATATCTTTTATATTTTTTGTATTTTCTAAACTAACTGCATAATTATTTTTACTATATGGTATTATATGACAGATAAAAAAATGTAATAAAGGATTAAGTATAAACAAGATTAAAAGAGGAATTCTATGTGTTCGATTGACCCTCAAATAAAAAGGAAAAGGAAGATTGCACAAGAGAAGCTATTTCCCTACAGATCGCGTATCCGAAAGACTTTTGCACAGGTGAAAATTAAATTAAGATGTACAGAGATCCGAGTGTTGGAATTCTTTCCCCCTTTTCTCACTTTTCTCTCTCCTCTCGCGATAACATCAGAAAATATTGTTATTCCGTGAAATGGATCCAGCCGAAGCAATGAAAAATATTGTAGCGAAGTTATAAAAAGTACCTGTTCGTGCATTTTCTCGCAGCTGTAAAACTTGGGTATTCTCTAAGGAAATTTGTACTAAACATAAATCATTAACTTCCCTTCGATTAATGAGATTTTGCAGACAGTTTGATTTCTATATACCGTTCTGTATAATTATTGTAATATTTTAAAATGTGATCATATTAAATTAACTCAATATAGTGTTTTTCTTAAGTTCTTATCGACTTTTTAAATTCTGTTGCATATAGGCTATATATATATTTATGCTCTGTACATCTTTTGAATCTTTTGAATTAAATATTTTATTTTTCTTGAAATGTGCATGTATATATTTTCTATTCTCTTATTTTATTTAAAATATTTAAAGAAACAGCGTTTCAGAAAGAAATGTGCATATAAAAATTATTCTTGCTATTCCTTGTTCCTAGCAGATTGCAATTTTTTCAAGCTGGCGAACCGTTATCATTACCGTTACTTAAAAAATAATAATTCATTATTTTTGTTACTTTTTTGTAATGCTAAAAATATTAGACTTAAAAATTACATAATTTAATTAATATTAATTATAGTATTTAAATTAATATTAAAATTAATCTTTATAAAGCAAGCTGTTTTTTATATTGAATTTATCTATTAATAAATTGTTTACAATTTTTTATATTAATATCTTTATTTTTAAATATATACTTATTTTTAAAAACTTAGTTTTTTAATTCGCAAATTTTATTAAACAATTTTTATTAAATGTTATAAATATTAATGCTATTATTAAGAGCGCATTCCAATATTTACTAAATATTTATAGCTTAAGTTACATATCTAGATGTTTAGCATTGGTAGTGATTATTGGAATCCAGCTTAAGATATAAAGTACAAAATATTTTTCAGCATTTAAATTTCTATTTAAATAAAATATTTCCATCCAAAAATAATGCGATCTGTTGAAGAGATATAAAGATAATAAAGGATAGACAATAAAAGTAACGATTATTTGTTATTATTACTGTAAAAATGTAATAAATCGTTAGCGAAAAAGCAACGATATTGATAGTGGCGTTATATGTAATGTATTACTTCTCAATCCTAATTTTCTCTAGCTGCTTTTCTGATAAAAGCATATTAAATTAGAAATTAAATTTGAAAAAAACCAATAAAAAAACTTGTTGATTATTCTATTAGCAGCAAGTTTAACAATAATAAGGCAGCAGATCTAGCGACATGAATTGATAAATTGATTGATGTGCGAAACAAGAAGGCGAATTCCTTAATGTCAGGGCTCTGATTTGTCGCGCGTATCAAATTCCCATGCTTTCGAACACACGCGCGCGCGCGCGCGCGCGCGTGTGTGTGTGTGTGTGTGTGTGTGTGTCTCCCTCTCTATCTCTATGATATTACATACATATAGATAAAATATGAAATAGATAGACATGAGATACGTAAACGTAGATATATGTCTAAGTTCTTGTTTCTCTTGACCTTTCAACAATCATGCTTTTTTTGTATTTTCTTTTTTTTCCTCTTCTGTCATTTTTCTACAATATCGCATCATTTGATGACACTAGTGACATTTCGATTTTTAAAAAACGTAGTGTGTTCCGGATATGGATATGATATGCTTATGAGATTTTTATTGTGCTGGATATCGTAGCGATCAAATCGACCATTGCAATAGAATTAAACACGAATCGCGCAGAAGCACGATCTCGAACGTTTTGCAAAAAAAAAAAATCATAATATTTTCTTTGCAAAACATTCTAGATCGTGCCCCTGCGCGATTCATGTTTAATTCTATTGCAATAGTCGATTTGGTCACCGCGATATCGAGCACAATAAAATTCTCATAGGCACATCGTATTTACATTCGGGACACAAGTTACGTTTTTTTTTAAAAAAGTCTTTTTTAGAAGTGGCAATTTTGAATACTAATTATTATATATCTGGATAAGATATAATTAATACTTTATATTTTATTCTTTTTGTAAAAGTACGTTACTAATAATTTAATAAAACCAAACCATATCTTTTTGTCACCTTATACACAACATACACATAAGTAAGTTTGACTACAAAGTTTCGTGTATCAAATTATTGATAACGTATATTAAAAAAAAATGGAGTATTCCATTCTATTTAGTATAAAAAATAATAATTAATATTCAAAATGGCTACTTTTAGCTTTGATAGAGTTTTAAGGCGCTTCAGGAATACATCAAAGGCCGTGTGTCTTTTCATGTGTGAATAAATTCTTCTAGACAATTAATAAAACGGTTTTCAATTTATCAGCCAATGGAATGCACTTTTCAATACATATCCTTTTTGGTATTTAATAAGATGTAACTAACATTCTACAATTTGTCTTTTTTAAATATATCTACGTTACTATAATATTATTAATAAATATTATAAATGATTTAATTTTGATAAACACAAAACTTTTTGTGGCCAAATTTTTCTTCACTTCGTATATTGTTACAGTAAGATTTAAAACAAATCGATAATTTAAAACAAAATAATTATCTGCAATGAATTTTTTTAATGGTGTTACGTAACAAAATATATATGGATAAATAAATCTTTTTAAATTATAATAAATATACACGTTAATAAATAAAATATGATTTGAAGTTTTTGTTAATTTTAACAATTTAATTTTAAATAGAAAAATGATTTAATAAATTATAATTAGTCTGTCTTAAACGTGACTGATAATATTACAATTCTATTGTATCAGTCACATTTCAACTGCAACCGCGTGTAATCAATGCGGCAAATTTCTCGAATAATTCGCTAATATTTCGAATAATTCGTGTCGGCCGACGCGAATGCGAAATCAATAATTGCTTTAATCGCGGCGGCGAACGGAATGCAATACTCCACCGCTTGGCCGTATTCCGGGTGGAAGAGCATTTTTAAAGGGAAACAAGCACTATCGGGATCTAACTCAAATGAACGGATTTGCAAGTTTAAATAGCCTCCAGGACAGTTTAAAGCGCTTTAGGAATTAAAATCTGTCCGTAAAGTGGCTTTAAAATTCTAAGTCTGTATTTTCGAAGCTGTTCAGATCTCAATGTAACGCATTTTATATTGTCCAAGCAAACTTCGCTTTTGTATTATGGATTACGAGCCTACATAAATTCACACTCGATGTTCATTTCGATGCATATATTTGAGTTTGTAAAATAAATTCTTTTAACCATATAAAAAAGGATAAACAATTTAACTTGCATGTATAAAGGATAAACAATTTAGCTGAGTTATTACAAATGTTTTGTTTATAATAATATTTGCACGATTAAAATATCTCTTAAAATAAAATTGTCGATCATGTGTATATTTAAATTATAATAATATTTTTAGGTATTGTAATAAATACATTATAAAAAATATAGGGTAATTCCGGCAAATACGCCGCGCGGGGATTTATGCCGCAGAAGTCAGAAAAAATAGAAATGGGGATAATTTTCCCGCAATTATTCCATTACATGCTTTTATATTATATTAGTATTGTATTATGATTTTAGTTTCTTGCTGTTAATATTAATGAAATTATTATGAGTTGAATTGATTTGTGTTATAATAAGTAACGCCATCATAAATTAAAGTCTATATAAAATGATGAGGGCGTGTAAAAATTTAGTGATTATTTCGTGATATATACGTGTAGTGGAATAGTAAAGCATGTTGTATAGCAAAATACAAATGTTTTGCTTTCGTTCTTTTTTTAGTTTGTTATCTTGTATCCCACTTGTATATCCTTTTGGGATATACGGCATTTTTAGCAAGTGAGATTTATACCCAAAATACAAAGTGCGCAGATTGAATTCAATGCACTAAATGCAATAAACACATTATATGAAATATGTACCTCATGTCATAACATTTGTAATATATGTAGGAAGATTATAATTATTATTTATTATTTCATATACTTATTTACCATTTCTATTCCTTAACTAAACTTTATAAACATACATTTTATTTTTATTATTATGTCATTTTACATCTTATTTATATACATTATTTATCAATTTTTCATGAACCGTACATATCCCTTCTCCCCCTATGAGTAGCCATATATCCTACCTCTATGGAATACACGGTAAAAATACAAGGGTTTCAAAAAGTTTATTTTTTAATATGAAAATAAATATTTCGGATATTTCTAATATTTTTTTCATAGTAGTAGACAGTACAAAGTTTTTACTGTTTTATGGTTCGTTTATTTTAAATAATACTTAATAAATTAAGTTTTTGATAGGTGCGACGTATATACCAGAGTTACCCTATTAATGATTGACTTTAAATATAGTACTATATATTGAGCAAAAAAATTTACTAAATTTTAATACATATTTTTTCAATATTATTAATAAAACGGTTATTTATAATAAATAAATATTTAATCAACAAAAGAAAAATTAAATCAAATTAATGATTCTTTTATAAAATAATTATATGTTCACATTTAGTAAATATTTAAATTAGTAATATTAAATAAATATTTATTAAAATTTAGTAAATTACATTTTTTAGTGTAGCAATTTTTAAATGTTGGTAAAAGATTTTAGATAATTAAAATGATAGTAAATTTTTTAACATATTTCGATTTCTCATCATCATTCTTCTCAGTTTTTATCCATCTAGATCGTCTTCATGCTTCAAATGAGACAGGCAAGAGACAAGACGAATTTCGGCTACGCTTTCGAAGTAAGTTTGTGACAGGAATAAATCGTAAATTTGCTTCTATGTAACAGTAGATCTTAACGCCGAAAAAGGCGGAATGTTAAGCCCTATAATAGTTTTGCTTAAAAGAAAACCGGTATACTTACAACGAGATTATTTTCTGTCGCTGTTACATAAAGTTTTCATCTATCTTTCATAACTGTCTTATCTCAATAGTGGAATATGTCTTTTTGATTAATCTGTTTAGAATGTTAAATCATTGTTTCATTTTTACTATACTACACAATTAATATAATAGCGTTCATTTTAAATAATTTACAAGATTTGAATTTTGTTTTGCTGTTCTGACTCAGTAGAATAATTTTTTCTTTAATTGTATCAGTCTTCTCTCACTTATTTTTACATGAAAAAGAGCATTGTTATCGTAAATATCTATAGATTACTTTTATATATCTGCAGTATCGAAATTTAAACTAATCAAAATAATATCGCTTTCAATCTTCAAATCCAATCACATTGAAGAGATTAAGTAAAAATTTTATACTCGATGGAAACGGATTGCCACGGAGTCGAAAGAACGATCAATTCTTCTTGATGCTATGCGACCTGAACTTATAGAAACTCGTTAATTCCTCGAGCATTTCACTCCATTGACATTTCGTTTCCGCTCGGTGAGATTCCCTCTCCGAAATCTTCGTTCCCCGCTACTTTTCTTTCTGGCTATCTCCGTGAGAAAATGAGCGATGTCCATTCGAGAGTGCGGCCAAAAGCGTCTAGTTTTCTTTTGACCTGCGAATCAAACGGCGACCTGCGATCGTAACTCGGCAGTTCTCTCAGGCGCAGGATATTAAAGGCAGATTAAGATCTTCGACTTCCGGTTCCGCCATCCATCGAATAATCGTCGCTGTCGTACAGCCAGATCTTTTAATGCACTGGAACATCTGCTTTGAACGGAAGCTGTCATGCTGCAAGATGGATGTAACACGTTGAGGCGTCTATGTCCAATTTCATGAAGCTTATTAATGCTTGCAGAGTTAGGTTCATACTATATATAAAGTCACTATTTTATAGACAGCTACTATCATTTTTTAAACTGTTAGTTTACTGTTAGTTTTAAACTGTTAATATTTTTTAAATCAATATTTTCTCCATATTTTTAGCAAATATTAATTATTGATCATGAGCTACATTTGCTTAATTTTGTAAAAATGCTTATTTTGGCATACATTAAAAATTGTAGTAAAAAATTAGAATTGTAAAAACGACAGTAAATAAAAAATTAATTAATTTTCATTGTTTATAAAATTTATGTTCAACATTTCTTGAAATTTTAAAATGTAATAATGCTGCAATATACAATATTTTTTCTCCTTTTTCATTTAAAATCTGAATCTAAATTCAATTTACGTATTATCTTTATTTTATTAAAATACAGATAATAATACCTATTTATATTTATTATTTAAAAAAGAGATGCAATCCTATGGAAGGGATGTTGCTCTTTGGAAGTATTAATTTATATCTTTTTGTAGCAATAACAATTTGATTTTGGAAATTTATTTTGATTAATTACGATATCGAAAAACTTCGATTTTACTTGTCGTGTAGTTGGTGTAGCTAGGAGAAAGCTGTGGTTGAATTTACGGTAAATCGTAATGAAGTACATCAACGCGATGCTTTCAGCATGCGATAATACTACAAACAAAAGCGACGAACGATAAAATGCAAATTTCGCGAGGACGCAGGACGCCGACGTCGCCGAACATAAATAATTTTAATCGCCGTTTTTATATGTCGGTGCGTTTTAGTGCGCATTTGGCATACACGCGCTTTGCATATAGTGCCAAATTAAATCTCGCGGAGATATAAATATTTTCGACAGTTAATAAGCCCGCAATCCGTGCGCAGTTGCGCAAGCAGATTTGCATAGCTCGCTGATCGTTTTCGATTCACACGCTCGCTACACTGGATAATATTTCTAGTCTGTTATATATAACAGCAATCTGCTGCATATTATTAATAATATATTACACGCACATTTAATTTTAATTTAGCAATGCCAATACGATGCTCGTAGGTAACTAAATTGACCTTATTTTTCATGTCACTTAATATTAATAATTATTAAATAGTATACAGCCATTATACATCATGTTTTTATGATTTAAGGGGTATACGATGTAATTTAAAATACATAGCCGATCTTTCTACTAATCAGTTTTACAAACTTTAATTTAATGTGTACAGTTTTCATTCGTTTCAACAAACATTAAAACACACCGAAAACTTTTAATTGCTTTCTGAGAAGGAAAAGGTTCCGGCCATGCCAGCTGCCAGTAAACATAAGATAAAGTATTCTGTAATTAGGAGTTTTACGAGACTAGCAAATCGCTGACGCTTACTAAGCAAAGATAAAGAATGTATAATAGGTTCCCTGATTTTAGTTAATTTGCGTACAATAAATATTTTATTATACTCTCAAGAAAAACGTTGAGATAACAAAGTATTTTTACAATAAGTAAATACAAATGAAAGAGCATGAATTATAACAGCAGTAATTATAAAATTGCCAGCGTATTCAAAACTTCTAGAAAGAAAAAAATCAAGTTCGTATAAATTTAAATTTCTTTAAAAAATACTCAAACATTCTAATTATACAACATCGGCGGTTTCTATTATTTCTTTATATGATTTAATGCAAATTTGACAGAAGTACTTAACATAGTTTTAATATGATATAATGTATCTGTGATTAAGATTAACAATTTAATCAAACATATGAACATATCGGAGAAAAAAAACATATAATAATAAATGATTTTGAAAATATTTATCTGCGATTCTTGTGGTAAAAGAAATAATCTTCTCTTTGAAATAACAAGTCGGATGGAGAGAGCGGTGAGGTCAAGTTAAAAAAAGTTGGTGAGGACTCTGTCCCTTTTATGGCGGCATTAGAGGAAAAATCAACGGCTGTGTTGGCACGTCTGGCCTTCTTCGCGGCGATTTGTTTCACTTTGCGGGCGGGCTTCCACTCTCGTTCTACTTTCGACTCTCTTTCGGTCTCCGTTTAATCTTCTCGAGTCAAGTCGGATCCTACCATTAGTTCGCATAGTCCATGTACTTTTCTTTTGGATCCGCGTTTCGTTGGCGACCCAATACGAAGTTTCGAAAGGCCGAAGGGATAAACGACCAACAAAGTTTCTAAAGGGTGGTAAAACTATTTTGTGTAACATCCAAGCCGTACTTATTGTTTTCTTTATTGAGCGGCGATAACTGTGAGTGGCTAAGACATCAAAATGTATCAGTGAAAACAGATACATTATGTCTCTATTAATTATGTGTGTACACAAGCATGATATTATATAATTTGTATTATGCATATAAAATTAAAAATACAACAATTATTATTTTTATAATTGACATATGTACATTATTATTATCTTGCAAGTGATGAGCGATTTTGGATTGGAATTATAATTTATGTAAGATTTAATCGGTTCTAAAATACGCGAATACCTTAGATTTATAGAACTTCGACGAGATTTTACACTATATTTGCACATATATGTTTACGCGATTCAACGTGATTGATTACAAAAAAGGAAGGAAGTGTATTCACACACAGACATTCGACACAGGTACCAATCCGGAGCGTAAACAATTTAAGTAAACAATTCTTGCAAGCCACGAGTAATTTTCGAAAGTGGAGTTCCTTCCTGTTCTCACGTCGTATTTCCTTTGCACAAATGTCGAAGTACAGTTCGCCATGCAAACTCGGCGATGAGTAAATTCCGTCTTAATGTCGTGACCTACAATCGATTGACTTATAAGGGCGAATCGAGTTCCGAAACTTCTTTTCGAATAATTTAAGAGCACATTTATTAGCGTTGCAATATTTGGAAACAAATTAATAAGTCAGATTAATATATTTGCATCAGATGCAAATGTATTAAACAGATATTCTCGACTGTGCAAATGTATATATTATTCTAATTTCGTTTAACTAAATCATTTAATTAATTTATAATAGTTGGAAGGTATGGGAGGTGAAATGAAAATAAAATGATAAAAGTCAAGCGACAATATTATAAATAATATCACGCATTGAAATGAAATGACACGTCGATTATTGTCTCCCCTTTGTTGCTGCATAATATTCACAAGAGAATTCGGAATTACCGAAATTATAATTAATTTTCATTTTAAAGCTATATTATACAAATCAATGCCTATATAATCTAGAAACGATAATTTCGTATTACAATTATGTTTTATTTATAAGCTAATTAAAGGAAAGATTTTTGTTGATATTTTTATCAAGTGCGAACTTTTATTGGATTTTTCTCGTTTTATAATAATACTTATCAACTAGAAAATTTTGTTGATATTTTTATCAAGTGTGAACTTTTATTATTGTTGGATTTTTTTCTCGTTTTGTAATAACACGTATCAACTTGTTTGTTCTGTTTTATTTGTTCAATCATGTAGTATAAACAAATAATATGTTTCAGTTTATATATTAATTTATAGAACATTAATCCGTAACATATATTACGCGCGCGCGGGTGAGTCAAGTACGATTTATAAAAATGATGTCTCTAAAATATACTACTATTGCATAATATATTACTAAAATTTTAACTTTGTATTTCAAATTATTTTTGATAAAAGATCATTAAAAAATGTTATATATCCTAAAAAGACGAAGATTTACATGTATTAATAATTGATAGGCTAGAATTCTATTTAAATATTTATAGGAATAGAATTTTAATGTTAACGTAATCGAAAGATTTATTAAATGCTCGCTTTTATAAGGAATTTCTTCTTTAGCAAGAATATCAGCATGAAAGAAAACCGAAGAGGAGAAAGTAGACTGAGATAATTTTTTCTCTGCGATGTAAAGCCAGTTAAAGTAACATTTAAAATACCTGCGCAACGTTTTCCTGGAGCAGTGCACCGAAAACTTTAAACAAAGATTTATCTTCCGCAGTCAGCCAGGCTCGATGCAAAAAAGGACTTGAAGAACGCAGTCGCGTAGAAGTTCCGACGCGCGAGAGAGACTTCCCATCCGCGAGGGAATTTCGTTTACTAACGTAATTTGCGGTTACTAGTGAAGAGACCCGTGACTCTCGTTCGCGTTTATGTAGTGCGATCACGATTCGTAGTGTTCGTAATGAGGAGGGAAGGACATACCGTAGATGCATCTTAGCGCGACCAGTTAGTTTCACGGTAGATCATGAATCTGGAAACTAGTCAGACAGTTTACATAAGACGGCATTCAAATAGGTTTCCATCCGTGCCCGTACAACACGTCGAAGTTACAAAGAAGTTTTGTAAAATACTTCTTTGTGGTCATTTGAATAGTTTATGAAGGTGATAATTAGCATTGATTTGCAGTATATATATGTGAAGTACTCAGTCTCGCTTTGTTTTAAATTAGAAAAAAATAATGAAAAAATTTTACTGGTTTCAGTAACAAATATTGTCCCAGATCGTTTTCCTTATCATTTTTATAAATTATTTGTTACAGATAATTAAACAATAGTAATTTTCTTACATTGCTATTTTTTTTTAGAAAAACTATGACTTTTTTTTATAAATGTTCTTTTTGTTTCAATGTTGTCACGGAGCCATTCATAATACACGTAAAATAATAGAAAAGTATTGAATGCATCTAGATAAAAATGCAAATGGTGAAAATAGCGTGATTGAAAAATTGTCTTAACTTTATTATGAAGCTGAATTTCACATTTGAACAATAGTTTAAAAATTAGTATTTAATTATATAATCATAATTTTATAGATAATGTTTTTCGCAATAAATTATTTACAGTTTTAAAATGCTTATTAACAAATACACATCAAATTATTGACATTTTTCTATGATACATTATATTATATTTGCATCAATAATATTAAATTACTTGTCAATTTAATTTGTAACATTACTATTTCAATTTTGGTTTAGGACTGTGTTTCAAGACCAACAAATAATTGCACACTTTGCTTGAATTGGAAATTGTATACATTTACAAGAAATAATAGACATGAAGAACGCTTTGATCGAAGATAACATTTTTCATTCATATGTGCATAATCTTATATATTGAGATTACATTGAGATTTTGACAAACAAATGCTTTTTTATTTAAACTTCTATTACTCGTAATTTTTTAAAAGTTAAAAAAAGTTAAAAACTTTACATAAAATATTCCGGATAATTTTTTTTAGAAAGGATTATAGCTTTGAATATTTTATCTCGTGCTAAACTCATCAGTTCTTCAAATTTTTCACCAAAATGTTACCTTCAACATATCATCCCTTTTTCCCCTATAATTTACAGTATTATTATTTTTTATAGCTGCGGATCTTGTAATCTTATAATTCAACTCCGGAAATATAAAATAAGTAGAAATTACATACCTTGTAACCGTCAGGAAATTACATAGTTTTTATGGCAAGCAAATTTTTACAGATTTAAATCTTCATCACATGAAAATTCATAAATTACGAAATTTATGATGTTCACAATATTAATGTATTTGCCAGTTATGTAGTCTCTCATTATTGATATACTCAAGTCCCACAAATATATTGAAATTCCATGTCTACCTATTTCATGTCTACCTATACCTTATTTATTATTACATTGTAAGTATTATTATAGCATCTATGAAGTTTAAAGGCATATTTAACATAATAAAATTAATCAGAAGTTTTCCTTTAAAAGAGTTATTTATTTATTAAAATTATATGCATGCATTAATAATAATAAAGCATACATATTCGTGAACATCTTAGGAATAATTAATATAATCATAATATTAATTACGAAAATATCACTAATTTTAATTTTATTAAAATAAAGCTTTAAGTATTAAGCAAACATCGGTAATTCTTTTATTTCACTCTTAAAGAAAAAATAATAAGAAGCGATACATGCGAGAAATTAATTATTCAGAACTTAATTGATTTTCTTCTTTAGTTTTTTTAATACTTCTTTTTCTTTTTTTCTTTTATCGTGGTCTTTCTGTTCCATTAAATTTCTACTTCCAAAGAACGCTACCAAAGATTCTTTAATAACTTCGCTTTCTATCTTCATTGCATTTTGGAATTTATAAAGGAAATTGTATCTGTGGCAAAGATCGATAAAATAAACATTGTTTGAGCTATACCAACAGATTTCAACGCTCTGTAAAATACAAAGTGCAATTGTCGTTTATCTTTTTATTAGAGGCCATAATATAGAGAGACCTATTGAACTGCGGAATAATCTAAACTTCTTTGTCTCTCGATTCGAAGGTTACAGTAGTAGAACTTATTTCAGACGATTTATAATTTCCATAAAAATAAACTTATTTTTTTACATTGTACATTTTATATTCCTGTTTCTTCAAATATTTTTTATGAATTACGTAGCACGTTAAATTATGAATCATGTCAGTAAAATACCTAATCAGAAAATATTTATTTTTTGATTTAAAAGAAAAATGAATATAATGTATAGTTTTTTTAAAAATATACGTAATAATTATTATATAAATAAATATTATATAAATAGTAATATAAAACGTATATAAACTATATTTTTTAATCGATTTAGTCAAATGCGAGAAAATTTTTTATTGGGATTGAATAATTACGCTTAATTCGAAAGGCTTAGAATAAAACGCTATATATAAATAATAATTGATTGCTGTATATATTAAAAAATAAAATCAGTCATTTTACAATGCTCGTCATTTTCGAACAATCGAAATATTCCTAAAGTGCTCGTAATAATTTTATTAATATCAAAAAAAAATTATGCTGCATTTAATAATGATCGTTGCAGCATAAAAGGCAGATGACACATGATACGTTTTTTCAGGAATGAAATTAGCGTATGGCTATTGACAATGGTGATATCTGTCACAGGTTATTGTATAGAAATGCAATTAAGCCCATTTATTCGCTAGCTTGAAATGCGATTTATAATGTTTAATGCAGGATATCGTCAATTAACGTTCTATACAATGTACAAATCCAGCAAGTTTACTATTTTCTATGATATTGCATGTTATGGAAAGTGCGTTATCAGGTGTTTACCACGCGACTCTTCCCAGTCGCGTTTGGTGATTTATTGTTCGACCGCGTGCTGAATGTAAATTACACGTGGACACATCCAGAATGGAATATCGACATTTTGCGGACCTTTATTGTATTTTGGCAAGACACGTCTCGTGATTTTTGTGATTTATATATGCGAGAAGAAATTATGTGAGACATACTGTATGTCAGTATGTCTCACATAATTTCTGCATAAAATGTATTTTCCAACAATATACAATATTTGCGCACGAATAAGTTTTATATTATACATATCGATTTTAAAGGATGTTTTAATTTGTGTTTTATAATCTGCGTTTTATAATTTTTCGAAAATGTAATAACATGTTTTCTCATTTAATTGCGAGACAACATGCGATGTTTAGAAAATGTCTTTTAAGCGACGTTTAATGAGATTTTAAAGTGTAAAACTTAACCTTTAAGCCTTAATCAGTAAGAAATTAATGAATTATAGTTAATTGTTCTCTTCATATTCGATTGATCAATTTTTTATGGCTTAAAGCTTAAGTTTGACACTTTCAAATCTCATTGCAGAGACCACTTTAAATATGCATGGAGAATAACTTTCTCATTCCGTAAGAAGATAAAATGTAGCGTGATTTATACCGTAAATATTGTTTTCTAAAGGTGTTTTAATTTGTTTTTGTTATTATAAGCAACTTTCGGAAATGTAATAATATTATATCTTTTCAGTGAATAACTTTTTCACTGCATAAGAATAAGAATTGAAATACAGAGCGTGACAATTAAGAACTAAATTACCTGTCAATCTTCAACGACAATTCCGTATTATCATTCTTGAGATTCCTTTATTTGTACATTCATGACAATTTAATCCGTGAACAAATTACCTAACAATTGCTTGAAATTAATTCCTTATGCTTAATCGTATTCTGAAATCGGTACTTACAATTAGATTATTCTTATTCGAAGACAATATCGAATATTTTTATTATTATTACTATAAGAATTGTAATTAACATCGCACTAGAGAAACGCACATATCGAGAATTTAGATTCTAAATAACATATACAAATATATAAGCATGCAATATTTATGATATATCGGAAATGTTTTTGTCTTCAATTATAGTTATATACAATTATAAAAATTACATCTAAGTTCTAAAGTATCCTATTTGAAATACAGAATGCAAATAAATTGATAGAAGAAAAAGTTCAGAATTCTTTTTACCTTCAATGTAGAATCTCATGATACCAATTGTACAAAAATTGTACTATTGTTCAAAAATTTTCACTTCGGATCGAAATAATCCATTGTATTCGAGCGCTATTTGGCCAATTCTTTTTTATCGCCATTATGAAATACTTAACATTTCACAAAGTATAAATAAATACTAAATATTTCGTTCCTTGCATTTTAAATTAATTTTGACGAATAAAATATTATCGCACATTAAATTTGCTTATTTAAAAAATAAAATGATTTAAATAAAAAGCTGTTTAATTGTTTTACAAGTTTAGTATAACAGCAGTTCAATTAGATTATTCGTCAATTCTGTTAAAAAACATTGTATTCTTTGGAATTTGATCGGCTTTATAGCTGTTTCTGTATATCGGTTTTCTGGCTAGTTTGTGCTCTTCACAGGAGGACGGAAAGTAATTTGAAGCAAACAATACCTCGCTTGTATAGGCTGTCTAACAAATTGAATTTTGAATATTACGTCTATTTGCCGAATGCCTATCGTGATACGCTTTCACTGCAATACGTGGTAATCATTTAGCGTTTGACGAGGATTGTGTAAGAGCTGAGACAAGAGAACAGAATGCTGATGCATTCTGGAAATCCGTTTGTATCCGGTTCCACGAGAACAATAACGTGATTCAATCTTTGCAATGCAAAAATTTAGAGACAAAAAGATATTTATTTACTTTCAATTTATATTGCTAATTTATATTTATATTCGTTATTCTTAATAAAAAATAAAAAATATTTAAAATATAAAATATATTATAAGATACAAGATATATTAGCAGCATATATCTTATATCTTATAATGTATGTTAAATATTTGCATCAAAGATCTAATATTTGTTAACAACGGATATAAATATATATTAAGTACACATTTCATATTATAATTAATATTTATTACTTAAAAACAAAGATATTTTTTTATAGAATAGAGAGATTTTTAATTTATAAATCGTTCAATTTGTTCATTCATTTAATCAAATCATTCTGTAATAATAATCTGTCTTAACTTACATTAAAATATAGACGTAAAAATACAGACAGTGAATTATACGGTGCACTTTCGCAAGACTATTTCTTTGGTCGGACGATTTTGCTCGGAAATTGACCAATTAATAATCCAATGTCACTGATTACAATCAGCTGCACAGCTTTCCTCAGAAGAAATAATAATTTTCTCCAAAGAAAATTCAATTCGCTAATTGTGCAATTGACCAGCTTAGTGAATTTTCACAACTCTAA
The DNA here is from genome assembly GCF_000143395.1 of Atta cephalotes. NCBI lineage: Eukaryota > Metazoa > Arthropoda > Insecta > Hymenoptera > Formicidae > Atta > Atta cephalotes. The sequence continues at coordinate 58,945 of NW_012130103.1, read as the reverse complement.
GGCCACTTCGTAATATTGAAAGACTTTTATGATAATGACTCTGTTATGAAACTAATCGTAAAACTAGACAAGTGATTCACTAAGAAAAACTGAGAGAAATGAAAATGTTAGAATATTTAACCAAGCTTTTAATGAGTGCAAAATGAGATGTCGATGATTACTCCTAACTAACCAAGCTAATGGATGTAAAAAAAAAGAAACGAAGTGTCGCACGATGAAAAACGGCTGAGTTCAGTATGTCCAGCCTCATAGGACTACTAATGATCATAATGATGATCAATGTCTTGTTCACGATCGTTTCGATGGCTGTTAAGCACTTTGGCGTGAAATCCGTCTCTGCCGGCGCGGTATTTCACCGTTCTAATATTACCGTCTGGTTCCTTTACGATATATTCCCCGAACACATCTGAGCCTGCAAAACATCGACATACGAGTTATTTGTCTTTCGTTGCCTCACGCAAAGCTGGACATTCGGACATGCGTTGTCGTTCCTTTTTATAAAAACGAATTGAATTTTAGATAAAGGCGACAAAATATTAAACTAGGATTTTCGTTCTTTTTAGAAATTTATATCTGAATCATTGATGATTTTTTTTACATGATAATATAAGAAAGTTTAAATAATTACAATAAAAAAGAAATAAACTACTAAAATGGATCATCTCTTAAATTTATGTTATTAAAAAGTATATGAACTGATGGAAATTTTTTCATATGTTCAGAAAATGCTTTATGTGTATGAATTTTTTATTTAATTAAAAAATTATAAAATGATTCATTAATCAAGATAATAATCTCATGTTTATCGTCTTACGTTTCGTTTGTTGAATTCATTCATATATATGTAAATTCGAAATTAATAAATGCGGAAACTAGATATATATTGTATAAATAATTTCGCTTATGATTGATGATTCATAATAAATTTATTATGATTCTATTATTTCGTGGATGGATTTTACGTAGTACAAGCGATGGATTTTATGTAGTACAGCTTAAATATAGAAACATGCCGCTCATCAAACATTGAATAAAGAAAATTATTTAAATGAGATTATTTTATTAAATGTAATAATTGATTAACTGCAATTTAATTTGACATTTTTACGTATGCACGCATTTAATACACAATTGTGGATTTCCGCTAATGCACCATCAAAACATAAATTTCTTATAACCTATTTCAACGATAGCTTTAATGCACGTTGTTAAATTTAGATTATATTCCCGCTTTAAAATATAATGTAAACGAGATTTGTAATTGACCCTAGTTATTCTAATTAGTTTCGCGTTGGTGAATATCGCGTTTGCAGTTGCTCAGAGACTCTTCTATCAATAGCTGCTATCTAAGCTTTATATGGTTATAAACTTTTCAGCCGGTGCGCGTCTGCCTTTGAAGGCGGGAATACTGAAGCGTGGTTTTTTAGCAGTACACTTTTATCCTTCCTAACTTTTCTCTCGGCGCGTTGCTACGAAATCTCTCGCTCCAGTTAAAACTTGACGACGCTCAATGATCTCATTTTTGTATAGAGAAAATCAGGCCTTGTAAAAATATTATTAAATTATGAAAAACGAAATTATGAAAAATGAGACGATTAAAAACGATATCTGCTTTGATATTATGAAGATTTTCGGTATTTGCTTTTTTAAAGCAAGTGGCTGAATTGTGATTATCACATACATGACAGACTGATTATAAAACGAAACACACGCACATGCACACGCACACGCACACATACGCGCGCGCGCAACACACACACACACACACACATACACACACACACACACACACACACACACACACACACACACACACATCGTTCTTTTACTTTATAAGTGACACAGCTCAAAAAGAAAACTGAATTTTTCAAAAAAGAGGGAAAATTATTTTTTAATCTAACAGAAAATTATTGATTAATTAAATAATATTGATGAAAAGAATATACTTTTAAAAACATGATCATGTCATTTATGATTATTGTTTTCTTTAAGAAATTATTCTTTTTGATTGATGATTTTAATGCTCAACAAAATTATAACAAATCCGGAATAATTCATCAAAAGTAATAAAGTAATATAATTCGAAATATCAGCAGTTTATGTTTATCTTGATTAACTAAAATTTAAAATAAAATAATTTCTTCTTCGATTACTAAAATTCTAAAATGTTTCTGTAGAAGACTGTCCTTCCTATTTATTCCTATTAAAAACGATACGATTTAATTTATTTAAAATATATTCTTGTAGAATATATTATGAATCTCTTTGAAATTCTTAAAAATGATATAAATGTTGTTTGACGGACAGACGAAGAAGTGAATTGAGTTAGTTAAGAAGTGAGTTAGTTTATTTTTGATAGAGTAATCCTTACTTAACGTATTCATAGTAACAATTCAAAAATCATATTTTTTGAGTTGTATCATTTTTGAAGTAAGGGAACGATATAAACTTTACAAATGATTATATTTAAAATAAGAATTATAGGAAATCAGAGAACATTTTCTTAAGTAATGTATATAAATAATGTATATCTTTTCTATGTAAAATACATGATATTGAAATTTAGATTAGAAGCAAATGGCAACATAGGTACGATCGCACTAAAATTCTCTTTTATTCCTTCAAAATCATTTTTAACATCGGTAAACGGCATTAGTGAAATATTCTTAACACTGCCGATTGTTCGTTCAATGAAGCATATGTAAGTCAAATCAAAAGAATTACTATGCCGCGCCTTTTCATTGCGTATTCCAAGAGTAACATTATAAAATTGCTCAAGCAAAGGTCACGTTGCCACTTTTATTCGCACAATCAGTCTGTCCTACGTTCATCCCAGTACATTTGTCAGCTTTTTCTCCCTCGGAGCTCAACATCGCGATTCCGCGTACGTAAGTAGGTTATTCTTATTCTCCCCCCTTCGCAGTAGATACGAGATGACAAGAAGGGGATCCTCCTAAAGTACAAGAGATTAATCTCCATTCAAACTACGCAAACCTACCATCTCTGTGCTCCTTTTGACCGTGATAATCGCCCGTATGGTAATCTTCGACCCCATACGAAAAGGCATAATGGGGTTGAGCAACGTAATCTTCATGAGAACCGTTGTCGTCATTCCAACTGACTTCGTGTTCGGTGCCCGTCACAGGACCGAGAAAATGTTGGAAAGAGTGTGCATGTCCTTCTGGTTTTGCATCGATCAGAAGTAACGATGAAAACATCGATATGAATAGAACGAGCTGAAACATGTTGATCAAATTATATAATTGTATGAATTGTATGAGGTTTATAATTTAGAAGACTTTAGAAGAATTTAATAGACAAAATGTTGAAGCATATTAAGATTTAAATAATAAAAAGAAATTATAACAAAGAAAGAATACAGCAACTTTAGACAAAATCCTTAGAAGGATAAGATCTATAGAAACACAAAGATTCAGTTGCGGTAATATGACGGGTTATATTGATTGACAGAAAATAGGAAAGCGAATTATTATATGTTAAGCGGATAAGAAAAAACTGAGTAAAGAATCCACAACTTTAATAAAATATAAGAGAGAAAATAAAAGTTAAATTAATTGTTAGAAAAATGAAAATATAAACTATATAAAATAAGAAAGATAATAACATAATTTTTTATTAAAGAAAATGAAGAATGTAAGATGTATTTTTTCAATATTTATATTAAAAATATTTAATAATTAAATTATTATTAGGAGTAAAAAATTAATTAAAATATATCGCTTATATTAAGCAGAATCTATTATTAAAATGCTTGCATTTATCTATTATAGTATTTTATTTGCATTCATCTACCATTTCATGTTTCACTTTCAGAATGTACATTTTATTATTCATGTTGAACACATTTCTTGGAAACAGTTTAAAAAATAAATTATTTTTTTGCACTAATATTTTTTTGTATTTTCTTTACAAACATAATTTCTTTAATTGTTTGTTTAATTATTTATATAAATCCTAGCTTAAAACTTTCAATTTCTGACTTTCGCTTAAAAAATCAATTTGATTAAAGAATTTTTTAATTAAAAAAAACGTGACAAATTTACGCTTTATATAACATATAAGAATAAAACAGTAGATTTGTTGGTTCCAATCTTAGCTGTAATCATATCCCGAACATATCCGCTTTCTATTGTATAAAGATCGAAATATGCTGACACATGCTGTTTTAATGACTTTCTGCGAAGAAGTGCTTGGCATGCGGTCTGAGGGTAACGTGAAACAATCGCGCGATATGCACTCACTTCGGAAATCATGATGCTAATTACTGTCGCAGATCGTGTCTCCTTTCGCGCAAACGCTTGATTGATCCGTGCGATCGGCGATCGTTCCAAAAACTGCACGATTCACCCGATGTCATTGTTCCTTTTATAGATCTGTACTTCAAGTTCCCTCTTTGCTTAATTCTTCTTTGGATCCATGCCCGAGAGTTCGGCTAAGCGCTCTCGCGGACGTTGCAAAACACAATTATTCAACCGGTCCGGCCGACGCAAAAAGTACCATGGTGCTCGCTGAAGCGCGCATCGACCAATCCCGGACTAATGGAGCTCGCTCGTTGCGGAAGAAGAGCGAAAAAATGGATCGCCGGACTCGTTCGTTTCTTTTGCGACACGCGCGTATCGATCAGGATGCCCGGCGATCGATGACATCGAACGCCCGTCACGCGCGACAACGTTCACGTCATGATGCTGGATTTTGTACCAGCACATCGAAAAACTACTCCCCACGGTCCATTTCTCTTAATGCGCGTCCTTCCTTACGCAAGTTCCCGTTTGATATACCCGGGGGCTCAATCGACATAGATGGTGGAACAGTAGAAATGACCGGAACGAAGAAATCCTGCAAATATCGCTTTCGCATCACCGAATAATTGAAGCATTATGCTTTCGTCGGTTTAACAGTACGCGTTATTCATAGCATCTGTATAGAGAAATATTAAGGAATAGAGAGAGTTATAGAATACTATTTTGTTTTCTTGCAATAACTCAATAGATATTCATGTGGCGTAACTTCTTTTAATGCAAGTTTTTTAGATAGAGTGATATCTAATTATACTGTAAAATAGATAAATTCTTTGAATGTAATTTTTAAAAAACTGAAGAGGGAAAAGTATAACAGAAAAGATAAGAATACCACCAATTAATATATAGTACACTTTTGTGGATACACAGTGTGTTATCAAATTTGATTATATCATTTTAAAAAGCCATTATTCAAGATCTCCAAGCTAGAACGAAGTTACAAAATTAATGCTTCTCAACGAACTTCTCAAAATTATATAAAGAGTGCACATTTGTTTATTATTTATGTCTATTATTGTAGAAAACTGAAGTGTAGTGTTGTTTTTAAGACAATGCAATAAACACTAATGATTCATTGTCATGTTATACTTTCAAGTATACAGTGAAGAAATTTGACGATTGCCCCCAAAATACATCGCAAGCTATATAAGATAGAGATCTTTAAGTAAGAGAATAAAATACATAGATTATGTATTCGAATAAATTATTCCAAATGAATATAAGATATGTATGTATATATATATATATATATATATATATATATATATATATATATATATGTATATATATATATATATAAATCCATTGTTTAATATTTCTTTGATTATATTTTTACGTTCTGTCGAAACTTATTGAGTTATTTTTTTTTATTTATAAAAACATCCAGTTGTGATTTATTAAATTGGTCCAAATGAATTTCATAAATGCTATTCAATATTGAATAAATCGATCTTTCCCGACATCAGAAAATTCCAACGTGATACTTTACGTCGTGCAGATAAAATAACAATGTGTTGAAAAAATTTGCAGAACTTGATTCTATTGAGTGGTCCTTGCGTATATTAACAAAAAACGGAAGACTCCATTTGCTCTCTCGTGTACAGAGAGGGATAATGCAGAACGGAAGTGTGTGAAACGAGAGAGAAATGAGGGAAAGGGGAGAGGTTGGTACGGGTGTAGGGACGACAAGAGGACAGATTCTGGCACACAATGTGCTGGAGCGGCGGAAGTGCTCGAAGAGGCGCTCAGGTTTTGAGTTATGACACTTTTTGAGTCGAGGAGTCGCATTGTGAATGGTGCATCCGGGTCCAGCGTAATATCCTACCTCGATCTCAGAGCCGGGTGGCGATAAATCTGCCTTAAATAAGATTTGCCGGCGACACTCCGGCGAAATAAAAGGAACGAAGGCAGCGACGCAGGGTGCAGGATGCCAGCTTGTTATTTCTTCGACTTCAACCCGTTGATGTGCTTCGCTCGCCAGTTCATACCAGAGTTAATGAGTAGCCTAGAGTATTCGTCTTCATCCTAATTGCGAACGCGCTACAGCAACGGCAGCGGCAACAGCAGTTTCTTCGCCCTCAATTTCCCGTCTAATGTTGATGATTCTTGCCATATAAAGGAAATGACGAAGTACACCTTCGCCGAGACCTCTTTTTACGAACCTTCGCACTTGAAGTTTATTCGCCTTCGTCGAAGAAATTATACAAATAAGCAAGTGATAATGCAAGCCGTATTAAGAACACGTCATCAAAATTGTAATAACTTTAACAAATATTTTAATAATTTAAATGTAAATTTTAATGTTTTTTTTCGAAGTATTATTGAAAATTAATATATATATTCTTAATATATTTTTTATACTTCTTTTTTTCTTTCTTTTTTATACTTATAATTAATGTTTATATTATAAATATTGTTTATATAAATATATTGTAAACTTTTCTTAACAATAATCATTTTCAATAACCATTTTTTAATATCGAATATACAAATATACAATATTAAAAATATTAAATAAGCTTGCTATTAACATCGCATTTTATAAATTGTAACTTTATATCTTGATTATTATCTTTATACACGGATAATTTGAACATGACGTCCCAATTATTATTTTATTATTCTTGTTATTATTATTATAGCATAAAAAAATACCGTATTAATCTTAATAGCAAATATTATGTCTCATATATTCCTATGTCTCATATATTCTATGCGGCAATATTCCATTTTTTATTACATTTATTTTGTGTTGACAAATTTTACTGGGAAAAATGTCAAGAGAAATTATGTTAAAGCGAATTCATTTGGCTAAAAAATACAATTTTCTTTTATCAAGCTTAGTTCACAAGAAGTCCCTTTTAATAGCTAATTATTTTATAGCAGTATAGATCTTTTTCTTGAGAAAATTTTTCAGGAAAAATTAATTTCAGATTGGCCCAAGAGTCTTTAAAAAAATAATATAGAAGAACAACGTTCTGTATATAAGTCTATCACTTCCTTTCAGTCTGTTCATAACTAGAATGTGTTACTGTAAATTAATTAAGAGTTCATTTCGAAGTAATTAATGCTCGTCGAGTGAAGAAATTCACGATTCTATTTAGCTCATAAAACAAGGAGTTATCATATCATGAGAATACCCGAATAAATGTTGCAGAACGAAAATGACGGCAGTTCTGCGATTGCAAATTATGTATATAGTTTCTCGAGTTTTATAGTCTCTTGAAATTATGAAGTTGCATTATGAAAGTGACGGCAATAAATCAGGCTCAAGATTAAATTGTAGGAAATATGATTTGTTGCTGACGTAAAATAGCGGGGAAACGCGTAAGAGAAATTCCAGTAGTTTACGTCTGAATTTATGTTGACGTATGTACTTTTTACACGATAATATGCATTAATTATTTACTTCGCATATTCATCAATTTTTGTTTGCTCTAAAGGCAAACGTCGCGGAAGAATTAGAGTTAGAAAGATTAAACTTAAGCTTTAATAAATTTAAATTCTTTTTTTTATCGGTCACAAATATTTTAGTATTTCTTTTAAAAATTATTTTTTTTAGCATAAAATGACAATAAAAAAATATTTTAAAGTATGATATCGGAATAGAAAATTAATAAAGTTAAATCAGGGAAAACAAAGATACACTTTTGCTAATGAAATATTTAATTAATTAAGAAATAATTATAATTTATTACATAAAGCATCGCTACTAATTTATTTTCACGGGAAATGGGATTTAACGCTAACGACAATGAATGTTATTCTGTGCAAGGTGTATAAACGATATAATTCGGCAATTCCATGACAACCACACGATTAGTAAAGTCTCGCCCACCAGCAGCCGCGATAATTGTCATTTCATTTCGCGGACAATTATTGGCGTATCTTCGGTGCGGACATGTCAGCCGCACTCGCGTGTGCAATCCCCAGACAAATTTTGTAATTTCATCGCGCGCGCGCGCATCATATGGGCCATCGAGACCACTCTATGAAATGCAATCCGTGTTTCCGTCTGCATCCTGCGGGACAGGCTCTCACGACACGAGACAGTTCACGCGTGAAAACAGGACAAATTGGTTGGCGCGTACATTAGACAATAAATCACCATATTTCATTTTATTTTACCCTTTCCCATCGGGAAAATCTGTGGATCATATGTTCGCATTTCCTGTTACTCCTTCCTGTTATTGTTACCTCATTTTTCCAATTTTGTTTTGCTAATAGTAAGTCTGCATACATTATACAATGATCTACGATGATTAGCTTAACTTGTAAAGGACCGGAGGCCCCTTTAGGGACTCGACAGTGGCGTCTTTTTTATCACTCAATCCCATGATATTGATAAAAAAGTTCTAGCCCTTAAAATAAAAGTCAATCAAAAACATGCCAATCCTCACAAGGTTAACTAACTACCCTTTACGAGATGTTTAATTTTATAATTTTAATATCTCTCTTTGAATAAATTATATCTTTACATATCTATATAAATCAATTGTTATTGATAGATTATTAATTGCTAGTGATATGTTCAGTTGTGCGTGAAATGTAATTAATATTTATTTCAATAATATTTTAACACACATCTACATTAAAATAATAAATTAATAAATCTTAACACATTTATAAGCGTTAAGTACAGTTTAAATTTAAACACTTTTATAAATTCGCGCCAATGGCATAGAATGGACGCGAAGAAAGCTACTCTCAAGATAAATCCTAGAGATCAGCGTTATGCTCATTGTCTGCATAACATGACACCGGGATGCTTCCTTTTATCCGCGGTCGCGCACGCGCCAAAGCATCGTAACTATTCTGCACACTGTAACTACGTCGAGTGTCTCCGGGATAAATTCCAAGGAAATTGTTCCGCCCAGAGAAAGACGAATAGTTCTGTTTGTCCACGAATTTCGAGCCATTCTCTTCGCCAGCGATTCTCACCGCGCGCGTCTCTGCTTCTCTCGTTCGTTTATGGGTCAGAATCTTAAGCTTTAACATTGGCCGTAAGATGTAACGCTATGCGGCGTGGCGTTGGGTCACATCGCGTTATGTCTTGGTGCGATGCAGGATATCCCCTTGACCTTTATTTATTTGTAGCCTGGAATCCCAAAACAACTGAAGCATCCTCGTGCGCCGCAGAGCTGCCGGTAGATATTCGCTCGAAAGTTTTCACGTAATTGCACAGAGATAGAAGTGTTCCAAGAGCAAGAACGAAATAGAGAGTATGCCGTACTGTCCAAATGCGGGTGCTTGAAAACGCGAAATTCGATGGAAATATGACGGAAAGACGCCGCTACTCGTCAGTGTTGCCAGTGAATACACCTTCGCGTGCGAATCAAAAGCTTCGTGGAAATTGCCCGCGTGTTTCGTAACTAGATGTTTGCATATTTTGCGACGTCTCTATTTGGTTAGTTCTGTGTTAACGAAAGCTGCGGGTACGGAATATTACCATAAAAAAGACCGAAATTGTTTTTCTTTTTTAATAATAGAAAATCTTCATGAATTTTCTGTGGCGAACTGCAGATCGCAACGAGTTATTTTACTATTTGTAAAGGAACAGTGTATTGAAATCAGTTTTATTGAATTAAAATTTTAAATTAAAATTAAAAATTTATTAAAAATTAAAAATTTATTAAATTAAACCCTGCGAAATTGATTAAAAATTTATTAAATTAAATCCTGCGGAATTGATGATGGGTCTATTGTAAATATTAAAGGATCGAATTTAAGTTAACTTCTTGAATTAAATAACATTATTTTTAATTTCATTATTTTTAATTTTGAAACAAGGCAAAATGTATTATTTTTCAAAACATATGAAAAATTAACTTATTTCTGTGGTTGGATTGTTTAGTTTTAAAACGGCGTTTATATTAACACATGCTCTTAATTAATAATAAACTGAAATTGTGTTATATTTAATACATTTTTATTTTAAGTTAAATTATTTAATTTCATTATTTTAATAAATTAAGTTTTAGTTAAATTATCGACATATTGAATAAGAACCCTAAAAGAATTAAAAATTCAAATTGTGTATAACAAATTTGACATGAATTTAATAGGAGCGGACTCATTTAATTAGTGTCAAAAATGTCAAACAATTTAATTTTTTTTATGTTACATCTGCAAATTTATATTATTTTTATTAAAATATATTTTTACTATTTATTCTTTTTTATAATGGAATTATGTCATTTTGATTCTTGGAAATTAGTATCTTTAATTAATATAAGTTAAATGAGTCTTACAGATCCGTCAGTTATTGTGTTACAGATTTTGATATCTCAGCTCCGGAGAGTTAAATTTGTATTCAGTATCAATCAGTTGGACAATATAATAGAATTTCAAGCTCTACGTTTAAGTTTGAATAAAGAGAGAAAAGTTAACTCCTTGTAAGAATAGAATCTAGATTGGGGAGATTTCCATGTAAGCGCATCTCAGTGCTGTTCCCGGAAAGTTTACCATGTCGAGTATACCGCGATATAGTCACGCAAATGTCTGTAGCGAGACGCCTCCACTAATGATCAAGGGACATTGCTAATTTTCCAAGTGTCTCGATTACGGTGTCTGATAGCACAGCTGGAGTCACATTGGGCCTGTCGGGTTAATTGGTTTTCACGCTAAAGTTAATGCAAGTTTAGGAATATCCGTGGCGGATTACCGTTCCGTTGTAAACAATATTCTCAGTGCGATTCGATGGCGAAAGGTTAATGCCTGATGGCGACGACCGGCATTGATGCTTTGGTTCCTTCTCGAATGGCATTATCTAAACGGGGCCGTTATCCGATTCACATCATCTTGCCCTAATTGCGGCTCGTTTACCATTCACGTTATCTCCCCGCCTATGTTTCTTATATTAATTACTTTCAGAAGAGTAACGCGCATAGGGTGGGGCACAGTGGCAAGTGCATGATTGATCGACAAACTGTAAGGTGCCACTGCAAGCATTCCCAGAACAAAATTTGCATTTTCTTTTGTCAGGTGGATTGAATTTATGATTTACTCACATGCAGTAGATAAGAGAGTTGTAATTATTTTAATTTATACTTTGCAACTTTATTTATTACTTGTACCTTAACGCTATGACCTGATGAGCTTGAATACATTAATAAGAAGTAAGAATTGAGAAATGTAAATACAGCATTTTCTACATGGAAAAAAATGATGTTATATTAACAATACTGTTTTATTTGAAAATAATTTTGTTAATTCAATAATACTGTTAATAAAACAAATACATCATGTTCTTGTTTTCATAAAATTTTATTTATTTCATTGTTCTTGTAATTTAACCAGATAATTTTCAATTAAAATAATACTGTTGTAAAACATCATTTTTTTATACAAGCAGAGAAATTTATTATGCGTCAACTAATCTTTTTTATTTATCTTAAAAAAATACATATACATTGACATATCGTATTTTTTATGTAATCGAGTTTTGAAAATATTTTATGTAAAAAAATATAAGATAGGATAACCAAAAATTAAATGATTTACGAGATATTTTATATTTTATTCTTATTCTATTTTGACATAAAATATGAAATATTTATAATACATGTATGTGTGTGTGATTGTGTGCAGTAAACTCACAGCTTAACGAATTTCTTTACTGTGACTGTCTTATATTTTGGATTGTAACAGTTGAGAGGTTTGCAAATTTAATATTTATTTTTGGAACATTTTCTACTTATCGCTTGACTGTGACTCTTCAATTTTATTTTAATGAGTAACGAAACCGCGTGCACCAATGCCATCATCCTGTCCGTTTTATGCGCCAATAATTTTCCGGCGGTGCCTTTAATCCCGCCCAGCTCGAGTAGTAAATTAAACATTGTAAATCCATTCCGCTGCCGTAATTCGCTGAATCTCGAAATCCAGTGGGACGAGGGAGAAATCCCTGCGCCACTGTAATAACTGTCAGGATTTCTCAGGCATTATACAACCGTGTCGGAATAATGAATGACGAAGTTTCCATTGGATCGTCCACGATGCAATGTCCCTTGGCACAGTTACATATCGCTTGTAAAGTACATCGTGAATGTTTCTCGATGAGCCCTTTACTACGGCAAAAAAATACATATGCACCGATGAAATGTGCAGCATGCAATAATCATATATTTATCCATGAGTTTTCACCATTGACCGCATTAGCAAGATCATATGTATATATGCGCATCCACATTTAAGATTCCAGTAAGTTCCATGCATTGGAGATCGGCTACACGAGGGAGCAATTAGGATTCCTTTTAAACAAGTAGCTGCAAGAATGAAACTAATTTTCCTCCGACTTCTACGTTCGCGGTACATTCCAGAAATGCTAGTATTCCATTGTTCACCGATTTCTCCGTTTGGTAAATTACGCGAGATTAATGAGTTTAGTACTAATGATTAAAGTGAGAGAAAGTTCTGGATAATCTATCGATAAATATAATTATTAATCAGAAAAAAAATAATTTTAGGTTTTTATTTTTCGTGCTTTATTGTTTTTATTGTACTTATATATTGTACTTAGTATTGGATATATTGCTCTCACTCAATTTATAATAAATGCGATTAATAATGTCGATAATATCAGGAAAAATAGGCTGCATACAAATATGAAAAACAAAGAAGAAAAACGAAAGCAGTATTATAAAACGCATAGAATAAAGAACTACAAAGTTTCGTTAATGAAAAAAGATCAATGAAGAGTATAAATCCAGAGGTTGGAGTATAATGGGGACAAGAAAGATAAAGTGCGATTGATAAGGAGATAGGGATGAGAAAGAGGATGAAAGATGTAAAGCTGCAAGAATATTAGTGATAAAAGAATAAAGAAAAGTTAAGGAGTTGAATAATTAACTATAAGAGGATTAGAACATAAGCCGGGAATAAATCATTAAGATTGCATAAAGAAATACTTTTGATGATGGAGCAAATATTGGTGCTAAATAAGCCTTGATAAACTCGAGTTGATTTAATCCGTGAATAAATTGCCATAATTGTTTATAATTAAGGCCAAAAAGCACACGATGTGACTTTTCATTCTAAATCGCGATCCAGTAAATTATTAGAATTACACAAAACGCAGAATTTCTATAGTAATTTACTAGATCGAAAATTGCATCATATAGCTTCATTTCTTCTAATCTAATAAAAATCTAAATACTTACATTGTTTTTATTTAAAAGTGCGAAACTTTTTTGCTACTTTTTTGCTACTATTATACTCTTTATTCCCTAGATTATTCTAGAAAAATGTATAAATGATTTTATTTTTATACAAAAGTTGCTCCATCTCTAATATTGTTGTAAGATCGTAATAAGATATATTTAATCCTGAAATATTTAAAATTAGACATGCTTATAGTTTCAACTTTGAGCTAAGATTTTATTTGATAAAGACAAGATAATCTACAAGGTCTTTTAACATTCTCATCGATTTTATTGAGCCTTTTTTTTTGCGCATTTTTAATTTTAATTTGTCAAGTTGACATTGGACTAATTATATCGATGATAGAATGTATGCATTTCCATTTTAAATGAAGAAATTTTTATCAAACTTGGCATTGCTTTATTTTGCTGCGGGATATCGCGAGGCAATATCAATCTCGTTCAACGTATACACATCTGTACGGAGAATCGATCGAGATCCACGTATCTGAGCAAGTCGGGGTTACTTCCTGAGGTCCACGTCTCCGCAACGTGTAATTGGTTTACGCTCGCAAAATCGCAAACATTCCGGTACCCGTGCGTCGCGCGACCTAAGTAAACCTCTGGGGCCTTTCGCCCTGGGGAATTCGTCCGACCGAAAGAGGTAGAGTTCGCGCAAGATGTAATTTCATGACGGCTCTCTCTATGGATCGAATCGTAATTGCACTTTAATTAACCGCGCGTAATTTAAAGACGTTTCGACAGTTACGCGTATCGAACAGAGACAGAATACATGATCTGTTTAGTCACAGCGCGTGAGAGTGAATCATTATTTTGCCGAACGTCTTATCAGTTTGTAACATAATACGGTCGATGTTAGTTTTTCAGGAAAAAAATACAGAGTCTTAGACTTCTGGAGTTTTGATTTCGTTTCTTTCCTTGCGGAAATGTTGTGTGCGTGTTAAAAGATAGATTAATTAAGGAACGTAAAATGAGATTTAATTTTAAGACGTTGAATAGAATTTTCGAAATTAAGAACGTTACGTTTATAAATTTTTACGAAGAAAGTTGAATGATTTTATCGATTTGTCTTAGTTAACATAAACATCATTAATAAATGTACTATCATGATGTTCGAGCAAACATTATTGAGAGTCGAGCGAGTGTCCAGTCATCAACTCAACTCCTCAAGGTAATTCGAACTATCCAGCCAACCGAGCCGTTAACCACCTGGCCGTATGCGTCCACCTTCGTTGGACGCCGTCCGTGGTAGTGATGAAGGCGGTTGGAGGTGTCCGGAGGCCAGGGCCGACGTCGCCGACCTGCAGAGACTTCACCAATTCATATGCAAATGCGAAAGCTCCCGCGGCCTGCTGGCATTGTTCGCCCGCCGGAGTTTCAGTGTCCCCGGGCTTGACTTACTACGCGAATTTCCGGAAAACTCTAACGGGAGGTACCCGTGTAATTGATACTCACCCTCTCGCTGCTGGCGAACCGGTCAGCGAGTTCCTCCTGGGTCTTTCTATATTTCTCTCTCTCTGTCCTCTGTTTAACTGTGATAGGAAGATTTGAAGAAAAGTGAAAGAAGGAAAAAATACAGGAAAAAGAGGAATAAGAAGAGGAAAGGAATGAGATTGTCGGAGTATGTACGGAGTATGTATGTATTGTTAATTTTAAGGAAAGGGCTGCAAAAATTATTTAATAAAATAATTTATAATAAATAATAAGATTAGAAACAAGACCTTTTATGTTAAATAAGAAGCTTTAAATAAGAAGCGCAGACTACAGTCTGAATGTTAAGATGTTGAACTATTATATATTCACACTATTATATATTCATATAAATGAATTAATTTCAGAAATGATAATTGCGTGTCGATGGTTGTCGGACTTTCAATGCAATCAATCTGAAATATTAATAATCCCCCCAAATTTAATCTTAAAAAAATAATTTATTCTTTAAGAATTTAGGAGAAGAAAACAAAATTTGTTATATCTGTAATGATCCTTGTACTCTCCTGAGTTCTTATTGGGAGAGAATAAATTATTTTATTAATTCTTATTTTTCTCTAAATTCCTATTATTACTACTTTTTACAGCCAACCTTCTTTTATTGTTTTGCAAATATCGAGTTTTATATTTTCTTATTATTGATTTTGCTAATATCATATAAATCAATAATGATTTTGCTATTTATAAACGTTAGAAGTTTTAATATTTTTTAAAATAGTGTATATTGATTAAATATAATTCACTTACTTATCGCATAGCTTTCCATTACATTTTTTTTTCTGATTGAATAAAATACTTTGTAAAATGTCAATAGTACATTGTATTAATTAGATAATTTAGTATTTCTTAGTATCTATCATTAACTTATAAAGTGCAGAATATCTGATATAATATGTTAATATTTTTTATTTATTGTTTAGCATGAAACTATTAACAATATAAAGATAATTATTTTATTTTATATTTTGCTGAATATTATATATTGCCATTTTTTATTTATTATGAAATTATTAATTAACAATATAAAAATAATTTTTTTATTTTATATTTGGGAGTTTCAGATTCTTTATTAATATCGGATTAATAATATTAGATTGTAAAACCTGAGATAGGAGATTATTACCTTTATTTTCTCATCTTTTAATGTAAAATTTACTTTTATTTTTATTAGATTTTCTTTTATCTCATGTTATATATTAAAGAAATAACGAAAAAATATTTCTTATTTCTTTAATATTTCTTTAATATTTTATTTGCTCAGATAGAAAAAAATAGATTATAATGTTTTATACAAAATAAAAAATATTGTATTAAAATTATTATTTAAGACATCAATTTATTAGTTTAATATAAATTCAATAATTAATGCTTCTAAGAAAAAAGTATTTGGAGTTATCTTTCTCTATTAAAAAATAAATTTTCATTGGCTGCGTTCAATAGAGAAAATTGTTAGCGAGCGTTCTATGATTCTTTAATATGATTGGTTCTTATCTTTAGTTTTTTGCTGGATCTAAGTGTAAGAACCAATCAAATTAATGAATTCACTGATCAGTTTTTTTTTCTGCTGAACGCGGCCATTATTGTCGCTTTGAAAAAAAAACTTAGGAGAGAACTAGTGAAGAGAATGATGGAGAAAGAACGCGAGCGATCGCCTTTGTCGCCTCGGCACCGCCATTGTCGCCCCTTTGCATCGTTTAATGGTTCTCCGGGTTCCTTTGAGCAAGCTTGGTTGTCGCTTTGCGACGATCGGATGCAGCGGAAAGGACGGAAAAAGCGCCCAAGGGAACGGTGGTTTGTCGATCCGGAACGACGACGCGTCGGCGTGTATCGATTAAGGTCGATGCTTTTCGCGAGGATGCCGGTACATGATGTTTACTGCACTTTAAAGTTAAAGCGTAAACTTTAATGACGCTTATGAACTCTGATGAAATTATCCCGCGAATTTCAACATCAGCTTTTAAAAAGTACATTTTATTTTGTCGGCGCGAAAGTACACTTGCAGGATACTTGCAGGATATTTCTAAGAGTTTTTCCATACGTTTAATAAGGACAGTCGTTTTATGATAAATCGGTTACAACTTAATAAAACGGGAAATATAAAACTGTTAAAGAATCTTGTATGTATTTTCCTTCTTTCATTGTCTAGTGAAATCTTTCTTATGTGCCTTAATTACGTTTATATCTGAGGACAGAAATATAGTACGATGTTAGTAGAGAAAAATTTACTACATGGGAAAGAGCGAATTATCTTCTTTAGAAATGAATAAAGTAGAGATCTCAAAGTTAAGTTTCTTAGCATTGGCTTTACTGGATTAGCTTTCTGAAATCTTACCGTCTCTACGTACACTTATAAGGTTTAAGTCTTTTATTACGTTGTTCAGTAAAGCTGAACATGCTTAAATTTTCAGCATAAGTTAAAGACTGCTTTGCTATATTATATCAATGTAACTCACTAACGCAGGATTATACTTTTTACTTAGCTTTACTTATTTTTTTATCTATAAGAAGATTTATATCTTCTTGTACAATCTTTACTTATATCCGAATATTAAATATTGAAACGATAAAACTACGATATCCTTTTCTTTTTTTTGTGTTCCCTAACTAATGCTGAAGTGGAACCTATATATGTTCTATAAAACATCCTGTATATACATATATATATATGTATATATATGTATATACATATATATATATCTATAATATTTTCTTATGTCAATATAACGCATCTCTTCTTTTTAGTAAATTATTTTGAGAGAATTATTTATTAAGTGAATCAAGCATTACTGTCAACGTTTATTTTTAATTTGATAAAAATGCCACATCTTCTTTACTTTATTGAATTATTTTGTTAAAATATGCATAATATCATGAAATCAGCTTTCAATCTTAATAGTATGTGATGACATTCCTAATTACATACTGCCAAGCTTATTTCTCATTCTCTACATTTCTGCCTGCGCTATGATGTCCTGTCGGGGGCGAGATGACGTATACTTGGACGTCAGTGTAAATGATAATAAAAACTAGGGATGTGACCAAAATCACTTCGCGAAATATGCGATATGACACGTTCTACGCTTTCACAGCGGCCCGAGCTAACTCGCGTACTCCGTACGTCGTAGAAAAGCTTTTTACGCAATCTGCGCGGCTGTAATTGGGATTACGTCGCGATCATTCAGTCACCTGAGCTTAATGCTTACCTCAAGTCTAACGACGTTTTGTTTCATTTCGCAGATACGAAACGCGACATGCACCCTTACATCTGATTAGTAGGTACAAAAATATATGACCGAAATGAAAAGCAAATTTTTTATGTAATTTTAGAAGATTGTACTTCACTCATTGAATTAAAAAATCATATTATTTGTCCATATTGAACTTTCTTTGTTTTAAAAATCATCACCAAATTTGCATAACCGAAAAGGAAGATAAATAAGATATAATTTAAATTAAAGGAAATATTGTTCCAGCAATAATTTCTATAGCAAACGTATTCAATTAAAAAAGTATGATTAATATTCCTTGCACTGTATTCATAAAATGTGAATATTTTTTTATGGATATATTATATAATGTTTTTTTTGTGCGTAATAAAAGATTTATTTTAGATGAAAGAATAACCGATATTTCTATGATATTTATATTTTTTAGTATATTTGTTTGTATATGAAAATATTATTTATTTATTTGTAACCATTCTAATTATCTTTAATGATGATTACGACTCAACAAGTCTAATTTTAGCAACAAAGCTAATTTTATCATTACATGCGTTGCATACTTACGATAATTTATTTAGAGACGCAACATAAATTAAGCTAAGTAGCATTTGCTGAATTGCATTAGCCAGCAACATGGAGAAATTTAGTTATTTATAATGTATGGTTTGTAACACTATTACAAATCAAATCAAAATACGTGTCAAAATATAATTAAAAATGTATTTTTTATCGATATATAGTAATATTTAATCATTTGTTAAATATGATAATAACTAGAAAAAATATTTCAACTTTTTATCTTTATTTGTATTTTAGTAAATTTTAAATGTAATATGAAAATTGATGCACAATAGTTTGATAAACCAGTATATATATATATATATATATATATATATATATATATATATATATATATATATATATGGTGTCAATGCAATTTAATAAATCTTGTTGCCTTTTCGTTAGCGGATGAGATTCAGTTACAGTAATTGTCCGTGTTTCATTTCACTTTGATTTCATGCGCTCACAGCATGTGCGTAATTCTGTTTGACCGATCTCGATTACAAGCTGCCAGATCACGATAATATGATTGTTGACTACCGTAGCGAATGTATTCTGTTTACCTAGATTAAATGTGGTGGACATAGCCGTAGCTATCAAATATTTTATAAACTTAGCTATTTTTTAATATAATAAAATAATATAATAAAATAATTATTTTACAAACAAAGTTTATTGATAGTAAAACAATTTAAAATTTTAACTATAATGAAAAATCTAACTTTAATCTATTGTTAATTATATTATTAAATACAGCTTTAATATAAAATCAATGATATTGATAAAAAATTTAGTAAAAAATTAACATTTTAATTTATTTTTATTATAATTAGTGAGCAGTATAAAAGAACAACGTGGATACATTTATTACAATTATATTTTAAAACCAAGTTATTAATCGGACGATCATTTTGTCTATTTAAAATTTTCGCTTTTGCGTAATGTCAGAAAATTCCAGTGTGCATTTGACATTTAAAAGCATTATGAAGAGTTTTTTAACAGAAGCTTCAATGAAAAATATTCATGAAAAGTTTCAACGGCGAGACAATCTCATACAAATTCGTCCGATTTGAATTGATTTTAGATTAAACATGCGACAACGGAAAAGTTTTATCAACGATGAAGATTATTTCTGCTGGTTCACGGTGCCAGTAATAGCTTCATCATACCCAAGATAATTGCGTTGCGACGGTGTATAATTAGAGCGTATTCTACCCTGCGAATATATGCTGCGTGGCTTTCGTCGGAAACGTTTCACCTGCTTCACTCTCGTACAATTTACCGCGAACTCGACGTTCGGCTATAAACTCCATTAATTTTACAGTAGCGTATTATCACGGACACATGAGAAGCGCATCCAAGATTTATGACCACCATGGCGAATTAATTACTTTCACAGCTTTCTGTCAAACGCGGACGCGGGGTGTTAAAAGTAATATTTTTGACGTTAACTATTTTTTTTATTTATAGTTTTATCTACAATTGATTTGTTTGAAAAAGATAATTTTAAAATTGTTGATAAAATATAAATATAAAAAATATATTAAAATATTAAAATAATATTAAAAATTTTTATATATGTGTGCATTTTAATATATATATTTGATATATTTATATATATATATATTCTGAGCCTTCAAATAGTTTTTATGCAACATACAATATTATTATTGAGTTCTATTCCAAATTTTTATTTTTATATTACAAACTATAAACTATCCAATGTATACTTAAAAGAAAGATTTTTTTATATTGTGTTGTTCATGATAGAATGTTATTATACATATAATTTTGATTGATAAAAATCTGATCAACAAATTTTAAAATGTTCAGATTTAACATAGCATTGACTATAAAGGCTTTAATTATAAAAATTCGTTTTTTTTATTTACAAGAATTATTTATATTCTTATTTTTCTTACAGAAACTCAATACTGATCAATTTAAGAGTGGCCAATTCTTGGCCAATTTAATGTTGAAAGGTCGTGATTAATTATTTATTTGGAATATTAATTATATTAAAAATAGTAAATAATAGTATTTTTAATACTCAAAGTAAAGTAGTTAAATAAATATATAACTACTACCTTTCAGTATCAAATATTTATAAAGGTTCTATACGTGAGAAAGGAAAATTCTTTTATTACAGATAACACGCGTAAGAAACAACGCAGATAAAATTGGTTACTACCTTGTTTTATAGAAGATCTGGAAGTTTTTGGATGTTTACAGCATATAAATTTTGTATATGTATACAACGTTTCATTCAAATCCGTATTAGATGCATGTCACGGCAGCTTTCTCCCGAGGACATTCGTGTACGATGCAGTAAAGTTTGCACGAGCAAGTTTGGCCGCTGCTTCAGCGGAAAGCTGAATGATACGGAAGAAAGTCGCGACATTCAAGCTCGCTCGTGTCTGTTCGCTCACAATACCAGGCGTTATTTGCCTAACCTATGATTCTCGCCGACAGAAAAATATCGTAAGTTTGTTCGCCGCCTCGGGGAACACTTAAAGGATCGGATACTCGCGTTTTCTTTCCCGCTGCTAGCCCAGGGAGATTTCCGCACGATCAAAGGGACTACAAACTGTCGTAGAATATCCCCGCGAGTATCCTCCTTCTTTTCGCCCCGACTTCTGCAGAACTATTACTTTATCGAAGATCTTCGTGTACTTGTCCTGTGAATAGTTACAGATCCGAAAATCTAACCAAATGTCCGGGCAGAATTTCTGATCGCAGAAGTTTAAAATGCTCATAGAGCGTAGATCTAAATACATTTAATATTTAGTTCTTGCCACATCAAGCGTTATATCAGTTTAACTGAAAAATTCAATCGTTTTTAAAGAAACTTTAATAGCATTTTTATTTTAATATTATGCAATTATGCAAATATTGATATAAATAATGTAAGATTAAAAAAAATCAATTTTAAGAATATAAATAAATAAAAAAAGTCTTAACTTGCTTCCAAATAAATTTCTGCAGACCTATTAAAGCTTAATCTCCGATATAATTATATAATTATAAGATTATATTATATGATCATATAATTATAAGATTTTTAGTTTTATGTATTTCCACTAAACTTCTTAATTAAAAATTAATCCAATATTTATCAAGAATATTTAATATCTGGATATATGAATTTGAGTATATTATTAAACTGCAATTAGCGCGAATATTTATTATGTACACGCAATTTATATGCAATTTATATGATACAATTGATACAGTTATCATTCTCAAATCATCTTTATTGCTTCGATTGCTTTCGATGCCATTCTCCACGCGAGAAAAGTGATAAAGAGAAAAGCGGATAAAGAGAAAATGAAATAGACCGTGGCAGTTAGCAGCCGTTAAAAGTCGTAACTTAAATTCTCCAACCGTGGAAATTACATCTGTGTCCGTCTCGGCAAGTATATGTGGTCTTAAGTAAGCCCTAAATGTATCAAAATAAATTCTTGAGTTCTTAAAATTGTCCGGAGAATACCAAAACTGGTAAAGATGAAAAATACTGCATCGTTGTAATCCTGCAGTGTTGATGTAACATTGCACTATGCAACTTCCCATCGAATCCCGAGGCCCGTTTATATGGAAGTTATTAAAATAATAGCAGGCACCATTTTTAATTATCCACATTCACAAATATCAGGCAACATTCGTGGCAATAATTAAATTACGTTCACCGCCAGGAAAATATACCTACCAGAGAGATTTTATATTTACAGTATGAAATAAAAAGAGAGTCAGTCCGCGCAGTGCTCATTGCGTGAATATTTCGAATAAGAATTGCATCTGGTTTTTCAGCTTATTTCATAAGCGCGGCTGTCATCCTGATATTTTGAAGAGCAGGGATTTAACGGAAATGAATGTAATTTCCGACGTACTTTGAAAGTATCCGAATGGCACTTCAATTATTAAAGATTTGGGAAATCTAATTATCTAAATGAGATGAAACGCGCTTGGAACATTTGGATTTTTGCTCATTGCTCATTTTTTACTTTCTCTCTCCCTTTCTTTCTCTCTCGAGATATCATAATGTGAATGTATTGTTGCAAATTCCTTTTTTTTAATGCGAATGCAAAGAAATCAAACGCGAATTAATCGTTACAGTAGACGACAAATTTTTTAACGCTCCCAACGGAACGTTTACGAAAGGCAACACGAATTTATCGCTTGAAAGTTCAATGGACTTCGGTAATTTCATTCTCGGGTGTAACTATTAAATTTGAAAGAAAAAAACAAAGACGCAAGCGGTTCCCACTCTTTTTCATCGGGCGTACTTCACTGGGTTTCTCGTTTCGTTCGGCAGGTCATGAGAGCGGATTGTTACCAATCATTTTTCTTCTGATCTCTTAACCGCGAGACTTTCCAAAGAAGACGGATAAAAGGGAGGAAGATGGCTTAGTATTATTGTTCATTCATCTGTTCATCACTGCTGGGAATCACATGCGTGTTGGATGAGACAATGGGATGGGAGGTGTCGGACGCGGTCGCATTTGCATAAGGCGAGCTTAAAACATAAGGATAGAGGAAGGAAGGAAATGCCGATCGATCTCCCACAACCGACGTTATTTTCGCGACTGGTTCTGAATATTCATAAAACAATGATTTGTGGTTTATTACCGACGCCGCCGTCGTTGCGCCGCCGTCGCGTCGCGCACAATCACGTTTCCCTCAGTCTGATTCATTTCCTCTTTCGGCTAGTTTTTATCTATGGCTCCTCGCGATATTTGTTAATGATCAAGCCAGTCCGCGCATGAATTATGCACCGTTGACGTACAATATTTTTGGACCATTATTGCGTAGATCTAATTGCTGCGTACGAGAACATTCTAGAACATACAGTTTTAACTTTTTCTCGTTTAGAGAAATCGAAGTCTAAGAAAATTGGAACAAAGTACTTTGATTAAGTTAAAACAGAGAAAAATATTTCGTTACATTTGATATTTTTATTTGTTTGATTTATTTTACTGAAACAATATAACTTTAAATAAAACATTATTTTATGAATACAATTTCTTAAAGCGTTATTGTATTAAATCATATTGTTGGCAGAAAAAACATGATTAATTGCTCGTTTTTTATTTTATTTTTTTATTTGTGTTAATATTTCAAGAGCCAATTCGAATTAGTTTTAAAAACACGATTGTTTAAAACAATATTTTTCGATAAAATAACATTTTCTTTGATTAAATATTACTCAATAAAGTAAAACACTTTTTTTTGCATAAAATGAATTGAAGAGCAGTGAATTCATTAAAGACACTTATCTACAAACAGTACATGACACTATTGTAAAATGAATGCAGAGAAATGTTTCTCGTTTATAAATAAATCACACATAGGACATCTAAAAGGTGTATTGTGTTTTTTATGTCAGAGCTACAATGGATGTAAAATTTAAGTCGTAAAAAATTAATTAATCAGCCGATTAGTCTCCTCACATTCAAATATGATTGATCAATTTATTACGGCTTAAGACTTATTATACTTCTATTGTAGACTTTATTCATTTCTAATGAAATGATTCTTTGAAGAGTTCCTAAAGGGAACTTCATGTTGAAAATAAATGAGAAAATAAATATTTTGATCGTATGATTTCTTTTAGTTTTGTATAAAGATTTATACGTAAAATACTTTAACTGAAATAATAAAATTGTTTGCTGTAATGTAGATACAATTCAGGTAAAATAATATAATAATTTTATTGAAATAATGAATTTGTTTGAATAATATAACAAAAAAAATGTATATATAACAATGAAAAATATATATAAAAAATATCAAGCTGGTTGTTTACTGCTTAAATAATTATAAAATTGTGAATTTATATACTATCTATCCAATTCTGCAAATTATACGTTGAATTCGGAAATCTTTCCTCATTATTTTACTATCTGTGTATATGTTTTAATTAAATTTTTATAATTTTGAATAAAATATAATATAAGAATATTATGTAGCTTTTTTCATTATTAATTAAGTAGATAGAAATAAATTTTATTATTTGTAGAAAATTATAATATTTTTCCATTACCAACTTGATTTGAAATATTAATAATTTAATCAAATTATAAAAACGACATGTAAGCGGAGAGCAATTTTTAAGTGAGAAGTTGCTCTCCACTTACATGTCGTTTTTCAAGTAAATTCATGTTTGATAAGACAGAATCGTGCTCAACAATGCACATTACGAATATAAAGGCAACCCAAAGGTTGCTATTTCCACCGCGTTGCTCCGTATGTCATCTCATGTCGCTTCTTATACTGCACTTGACATGCTTGGTTTTATTTAGTGGATGAACGAAAAGGTGTCGGGTGTGTCTTGCGCTTGTCTTAGCCGTGTTTTATTAAGTCTATTTAAACTCACGAGCGCAGCAAAAAGTAAATGTAGACGCGTCAAATATTTACATCAATTGTTTCATTTGCATCGTCGAGCGCACGTACGGGTAATTCGAGTCCGACTTTTCATAAGAACATTCGCACAACATCGCGAAGTTATGAGAAGCGTGAATACTTGTGTTAAATAAAATAAAGAAAATAAAGTTGTATGCATTTACGCTTGTATTGCATTAAAGTAATTAAATGTATATGTGGATGGATATTAATTATAATTTAAGTCATTCATAAGTATGTGATCGATGTTTTTAATTTTTTCTTGACAAATATAATGTATAAAAGGTATGACTAGATTTAGGCTTTAAATCATAGACTATAAAAAAATAATGAAATATATTTGTAAATCTAATGCAAGAAGAAGTGTACATACATAAATTTATTTTTATATATAACATATAATAAAAATATAAACGTTTTAATCCCCGTTTTAGATCATCTTCAATACATAAAACTTGTTAATAATAAAATTTGTACAAAGTTTGAAACATATTGATACAAAATTGAAGCAAACCGTCATACAGAATATTAAATGAGGTGCATAGTTAATGAATAAAAAATCGCAAAATTGATTGACTATGCATCTCGTTTCATATTCTGTATGATGGTTTGCTTCAATTTTATATCAATATATTTCATACTTTGTGCGAATTTTATTAATAAAATATTTATGTACTAAAGATAACTCAAAACAGAGATTAAAATGTCTAGTTTTAGTTTATATAAGAAAACAAAATGTTTAGTTTATATAAGAAGAAATTTTATATATACATAATATGATCTTATGTAGTTCTTATTAGCTTCTAATTCGCAATAAACATTATATTATACATATATATATATATATATATATATATATATATATGTATATATAAACTTTTAAAATAAAAATTTACAATATGTACTAACTGATACATTGATTTTTTTTAAATATGATATAAAATATTGAAAAGTAAATAAAACAAATATATATCCAATGTACATTTAACAAATTTAACATTTAATAAATTGAATATTTAATAGCGGTTGTAATATTTACTTTTCGAAACAACCATTAAATTATAAATATTTATGCTCGCGCAATCGTTAAATTGTAAAAGGTATTGATAAATTAACAGTAAGTATTATCTGAAAATCGTTCGATTACAACCGTTTTTCACATATCGAAGTTTTAAACGGAATTAGTCAAAGCTTTGGTTATTGAATTATTATCGGCGCACCTCAATTTGTGTAAAGATGAGAAATGGCTATGATGAATGATCATATGCCGATTGCTACTGAAGCACATTATAAGATCGAACATTCCCCGTCTTCAGTGGGATTTAATTTTCAGCTATCTATAGAACTCGACCGTAAAACTTTTGTTACTCTGCGTTCCGTGATTTCTGAATAAGTTTCCAAAGGTTCATATCCTCTCGCTCGATTGTCGTCAAGGCTCTTTTCGTTTTATTCTCTAGAGGTCTTATCCACGGTCGGCTCGTTTGCCGATTCAAAAGTCAAGATAGTATTCCGCATCTATGTAGGCGAATTGCTTTTAACTTCCATTTCTCAAAATCCTGCTTCATCGTAAGCGTGTTATAATGCGGAATAATACATGATATGATAATGATCTGCAAGGATTCTTTTTTATTTGATAAAGAAGAGCAGCTTTGCAACTATTATTTCTCGATTATTTCGACATGTAGACGTTATTAAAATTGTACCGAACTCATATTTTTCAATTTTAATTAGCTATTCTCTCAAAAAAGGTTTCTAATAACGAGACAAATATTCTTGACGTCCTAATAGCAAGATGTTTTAATAACATCTTAATGTCAATAAAATGTTATCTTGCTATTTAGAATACTTAATCTGATTGCAACTAATGCAGTTTAAAAATAAAACATTATTAAAATTTGATTATATAATTCCGACTTTTCTTTCTTGAATTAAATAAAATTGATTTATTTTTAATGATTTAGTTGTAATATAAATTTATGTTTATATTCTTACGTTTAAAATAAATCTTTATCAGTTACATGTTACAGCGAATAATGCTGACACAAATAATAATATAATATTTGTATTGGTATGAAATTCCGACGTTCAAGATTATTGTATTCTAGATTTAAGAATTTTTCATTCAAGAGTAAAATATTTTTCTGTTAACAATAAATATAATCGTTCCTATATCGAACTTATTTTATGATAAATATATATAAGAATATATATAAGAATAATTACATTGGAAATATTTTCTATATTTTCTATGAGTTAGTTATTTTCACATCTCATTTTTACACTCGACACTTGAAAGGACAAAATTTTATTCAACTCAAAGAAGATTATTTGTATAATTCTTGCCATTTCTGCAATTTAACTGTCGTATAGTCCACACTGTTAATTTACGATCGTTTATTATTTTAATTTATTATAATTTACTGTAGATGTATAGGTGATAAAAACTTCATGTATGTGACTGAATATAAGCAACAATTATGATTGTGTCGAAATTCTCGCATGATATAATGAGTGGTTTCCTGAATGGTATATAGACGTATTTAGGTTGATATCGTGGTAAGTAAGCTACATTGTATGGACAATGTACAGGTAGATAAGGCTTGGCCGCAAATTCGTTGATTACAAGCGATCGTTACATCGCTTTATCTCACGATAACTTTGTGTTTATCCATACGAGCTGCGAGATGTAAATGCCGAAGAACTAATCCTGCATATTACTGTCATAAACATACCGCAAAGGTAGCCGCAGCTAATACTGCTGGTAATTACGGCTCCTATGTACAGATTACTTCATTACTTGCTTAGCATGGATCAGAAACTGCTCAGTATCCTGAAGACTAAATTAGAAACGATAATTTGCAAATAATCGTTACATGTTCTTATCTATTAAAATTAATTCGTTTAACTTCATTACTTTTTCTTAATTTTTGAAGTTCAAAATTCTTTTAAATTATTTTTTAAATTTCTTGCATGTTAAAACACAGTTTTGTCAAGCAGCAAATATAATAAACAGTCACGATATATATTTTCAATTAGTTCTATTTGATTTTTACTTTCTTTTGAGAAAATTTGATAGTTTAAAAGCCTAGAAAAGTTTTCTATTTTATGTATGCAATATAAAATATGTTATTTTTTCATCTAAAAAAAATTCGAACTTTCCGATTTGCATCTCACTAAGATAAATTAAAAATTAAATATGCTCCACGATTAATTAAAAAGAATATTTGATGATCGTAGAAATCGAGTTTAATGATAATAAGAATCCATTGCGCCGACTCAATTGGAGGACGTTGAAAATCGGTACGACTTGTCAGTTGTTCGCTGACGTTTTCCTTCGGATAGCATTTCGATGGTGCTCAGGGAGGCACGTAAAGACGAGAGCATAAGGGGATCGGCTGAAAGGCCGAAGGGCCTCCGGGAGAAGTACTCGAAATTGAGTCTTCACCACTGCCGCTATACTGGAAAATACCGGGGTCAAGATGCCGTCTTGTGGAGAATTCAGCGTGCACCGGCGAAATGCGGAGCGATCGTCAACGACCGAGGGATCAGCTTTTACTTGCTATTCGTCGCTCGGGCAAATCCACAATGAACGTGAGGCTATGCCACAGTTATTCTCGAGGACGAGACACCCATTCCGGGTTAAGGAAAATGCAATCATAAACGCATGCTCGTGTGTATTCGTATATAAGGACGGTTACACAGGTCGATCCCGAGAACGATCTGCTTTATTCTAGCACGGCAATTGGATTTGTCTAGATTTTCGTGGAGATCAAGAGACACATACACAATGGTATTCTAACGAAAGCATTTAAAAACTTTGCTAATCAGAACGGGATTACGTCGGTGCTTTTACAACGCATGCGGCAACTACTCTCTTTATGAATTGTTTGCGTATATAAATGGGGCTCTTCCGATGCTGTACAAAAGCAATAAAACTTGGCCTGTTTACTAATGTATAATGCTAATATTTGTATGCGCTGTTGTAAATCATGTATTGCTATACAGTAAAATGTCGATTAGCTGTAAAATGTCGACAAGCCGATTAATTGAACAATGAGGATAATAACGTATACCTGTTATCTCATATGCATATAAAATTTTAAAATTAATAAGGAATTTTATAATGAGATATTACAAATAATATAAATATAATGATAATATTTTAGAATTGTAATAATAATTTTTATTTCATATGCATGTATTTAGATATTGATTATTAAAGGGAATTAAATAATGTTAATTCGGATAACTGCAATTAGCAACTTATATTATTAATTTATAATACCAACACAATAATACCTTTTTTTATAATTAATGCAATGTAGCGGATTACTTTATAATTTTTTTAATGTTCGACCATTCATCCGTTCTTTCGTCTGATTGTTCGTCCATAAGATTTCTCAAAACCAGCTTTTTTTAAATTCTGTTTTCAGTAATAGATATACTTAAAAATCTTCGCTTTTTAGGACAGCTCCAAGGCAAAATATGAATCAATTCAGTTGAATAGGATCAAAGATCAAACTCGACGAGATTTTCAGTAAAATAAAAGACAAAAAGAGTTTATTAAGAAGTTGCATCATATTTCGACATGCTGAACGAAGTTTTTCCAATTATTACAGGTTTTTCATTGCATCCATTGTAAAGGTTTACTTCCATTTTTAATATGAAACATGCTTAAATGATGAAACAAAACTAAAATTTTCCTCTATAGTCTAGTAGAATTCGATGAAAATTAAGTAAAAAACTATTAGGTAAAAACTAGAAGACTTTTTATGTCACAGTTCTTATATTATTTGTTACACATGCTACTTACACTCTACCTTTCCATTTCTTGTAAACATATCGAATTTCAAAAATTATTTATTATGTTATATTTTTTAATATTATCAGAATATATACATATTTAATACCAATATGCATCAAAGCTGTGCGAAAGTAATGTTTGAATTAAATATTTGACGAGACGCGTAGATTGACAAGATTTAATTACATAGCTCGGCGCGATGCGCGGTATATTTGCGAGACAGATTTATCACTAGTGAACTGTATGCAAAACGCCACATAGAGGGAATAAAATGTTTATTAATAAAAAGAATTCTAAGATTAAACTCCGAGCAATACTCATACAGTGAGGAATATGATTTGCGTAACGCAAATGGATAACGTAAAAGCAATGCTTTTTGATGTGTACATTGATACTGCCGATCATAAAATATGAAAAACTACAGGTTATTTAATGACTGAAACGTAATTGAAAAATATTCATTGATATTAAAAAAACTTGTAGTACAAGCCAACTCGTAATGTCACAACGAAATCGCAATGAGCAAAATCTATTCCTTATCTGGTTTATATACATAATTTACATGTTATACTATCGTTGATGCAACGCGATATACGAAAGTCTTTGCCTCTTCTGAATATTCAAGAAAGTTACTTTGAGAATGGAGGTCACATTGGATTTATTAGAATTGCGCGCAAATTGGATTTATTAAGCAAATAAACATGTTTATTTTATGTGTTGTATGTGTATTGTTATACGTGTATATATTTATCATATATTTATATAAGCAATTACAAGAAATTGTTTTCTGAAGTTAGACGTAAAAAAATAAAGAAATTGTAATAAACTTGATAAACTTGGTGAATTTTAAAGAAAATCATTTAAGTAATTGATATTTGTCAGTAGAAAGTGTCTCTGCATTATTTAATTAATTTATGTAGTATTTTGTTGAAATTGCTTTCTAAAAATATGAAATGAAATTAAAATTCTGTCAAATTAAGAAAATATAGTCGCTTGCAGCAAGCTGTTTAAATAAAAAGCTCATATTATTTATATGATGTAAATAGTTAGATTTTAATAAAACATGATCAAAGATACGAGTCAAAATAAGGTCGGAAAAGTGACAACTTTATTTATTCTTAAACAGATGAATAAAAAAGGAAAAAATAAAAAGGAATAAAATATTACGAACGTTTCGTATTAAATTTTCTTCAGCACATCTAACAATCTCGGTGAAGAAAGTAGAGAAATAAATGCAAAAGAAATTAATAATAATATGAGTTAGAACAAAGAGAGAGAACGAAGCATAATAACGGTAACGATTCAACAAAATGATAAATTAAAATATAAAGAATAAAGATATAAATAAATTAAAAAAATATAGGATCTATAGTTTGGTGTAAGTTAAATTTCGGTCTCGCAGAATGATCTCGCAGATCAAACCAAAGTGTAATAGCTTGATGTTTAATAAAAATGATAGTTTAAACGTAGGAACGATAAAAGGAGATTTTAACGTCTGTTTCAATGAGATATATAGTATAAACCAGCGTAAGAAGCACTCAGTAAAATTGCGCGTTTTAATCTATCGTCCCTTCTCATTCTGGTAGTTTATGTACGAAGTGCACATTCGTAAAGAAGACGATAAATTCTTATTACGATTGATCAAAATACAGAAAAAAAACAAAGTGAACGTACTATGTTGCCGTCGTCGTATCGTTGCCTGAGAAAGAAAAAAAGCAGTAAAAATACGCAATGCTACTATTGAAATTTCCAGTGCAAAGGGGATAATTGCAAACTTTTTATTGGCTTAACTGCTTTGAAAATTGCATAAACGATACTTAAGCGTAGATTTATAAAATATCTTTTTATTGGCGACGTGAACGTTAAGATGCTAACAGTTAACGAAAAGACATCATGTATTTTAAAATGCTAGTAAACCAGATTTTTCGTCGTTAGCTAACGCGTTAATCAAGTTAAGATATTTCAACTTTGCAAATTGTTGAAAACAAGTTTTCTAGCATGCTTTAAAACAAGCATGCTATATTACTATCGGAAGTACATTGTGTAAATTAGACTTTAGAAGTACCTTATACAGTTTGTAATAATTGATTTCTGAAAAAATTCTACGAAAAGCAGAAAGATAAAAGGACAGATAAAAATCTATTTTTATATTTTAATATATATTTATTATTATATTTAATTAATGATTATACGTATATACTTTATTATATGTATTTAATATTATATTATAAAATGTAATAATAACATAATTTATTGTTCTAAAATAAGTACAAGTTTAAAGTTTAATTTAGACAATTTATTATTTGTGTATTATACATTTTCATATATTTAATTAATTTAATTTAATCTATACATATTTTGGATTCAAATTCTTTAATTATTTTTTATATCGCAAGTTACATAAAATTATAAGTAAGATTCTATCCTAAATGATGACATAAATTATCTAAAGTGGGCTTAAAGTATAATTCAATACATGACAGAAATCCAATAAATTTGCTGTATGCTTTTTAATCATCTATGCAAAAGAAAGAGCGTTGAGGATAATAAATTGTTTGCTCCTCGTTCTTACAATCTCTCGGTACTTTTATTGGACATTGATTGAAGAAGGCGATGGAGTGCCATTACAGCGGAAAACAGTTCTCTGCAGCCAGAGATATTACTGGATAGGACGTTATTGTGGCGATGTATCAGACATTTGATAACAGCGCGGTTAAATGATCTGTAAAGAAGTGCGAAAAGGAGGCAAAAGGGAAGAAGAAGAATTAACAATTTCGGTTGGTTGGGAAAGAGACCGATCTCCTTGTGTTAAGTCATTAAAGTGAATTAAGGACATTCTCAAGTGGATTTTCTACTACATCATGTGATATCCTGATTGTACATTTTCTTGACACAGTAATAATATCTGCACGTAAGATAATAATAACGCTAACATTTCGATGTTTTATTTGGCTTTCTAAGAATAATAATTGGTATTAGCTAATCAATCAGATTTCAAATGAAATTATATTCATCTTAAGAGATATCGCATACAAAAGTAATTACACGAAAGAACGATTTTTTTGAAGTAATAAAGGAATCTAAATTGCAGCTAGCTGCAAATTCGACAATAATTTTGTTTGGGTCAAAATAATTATGTAGAATGCTTAAATTGATTGCTAAAATGTTAAAACTTTTTGCAACAAATATTCTTATATAATTATTTTGACTAACAAAATTATTTTCAGATCTGTATATTAATTAAATTTTAAGTACTTCAGTAAAGTCTTTTTTTTTTCATGTATAGATCATTGAAAGATCTATTGCCAAATTTTTGAACTTTCATGCTGTATTCATTGTAACTCATTCATTGTACTCGATAAAAAATTTATCGTTTTTAAACAGTATTTTTTAACAAATAGCCACTCAAGTATGCAGTAACCGATCGTCAATTCTTATTAAAGCGACATATATTGCAACAGAACTGTTGCAATAATAATTATCGTAGGTGTATTTATAACCGCCGCATACGTGAAACGTCACTTGGGAAATCTAGGCGTTGAAACTAGCATTCTATTATTAATTTATTTATCTACAGGCACGAGCTTTACTCTCATCTGTCGACAATCTAACTTGTACTCCTTCGTGCTTATTGAGATGCATTTCATTCTATATTGCATTACTGCTTAATTTTACAGAATTAACTTGCGTCAACACGCTTTGTATTAATAATTGAAATGTTCAAAGTCTTTATCGGAGAACACATTGCAAATATAATATGAACTATTTCTTCGTCGTATTTTAGAGGAGAAATCAGAGAAGATATTCTTCAAAAGGTCAAAGGTCCATCATGACCATCTATAGCTCCGTAAACTGATACCGATGGGATGCGATGCAATTAGATGTTGAGTGCAAGACGACACCTATGGCTGATGCCATGCTACTACAATTATTAAAAGGACAACAGATGAAGTTAGATGCTACTTTCACCAAAGCCTTAGTGAAACGTGAATATCATCTTAAATTTATCTTGGTGTTCTAAATTTGTCTTTGTAACGATGATGACCCTTTATAACCAATAGTTAGTATCATTTCCCATCATTTTCTGAGTTCACTAATTGCATGGTTTACTAATTTGATTCCTTTATGTTACGTCGAAAATACAATCAATCAGAATTTTGTAACAATATGTAGAAGCATTTATTTGGAAAGCAAAAAAAGAAGATTCTTTAACATTCAACTTATATTTTAAAATAATAAGATAACTGATCTTGATACTAGATCCTGTATTGCTTAAGATCCAATTTGTTATTCGGAAATGTTTCCTCTTTTAAATCTAACCATTAGTTTTTAATTTTAGAAAATTAAATTTAGTAAAAAAATTAAAAAATTGCAAAATTTTAGATAGATAGAGTCCATCTTATTTTTTATAGAAAATTGACAATCTTGTATACAATAAAACATTTGTTTATGTATAAGTTATAATAAATATTAATTTTGTAAAATAACATTTAAAATTCTATTAAAAAAATAGAAAATTCATTCTATATTTAACAGAATTTATTTTTCACAAAAGAATTATCTTCTGCAAAAATATTGTTTCTCTATCTATAATTGTTTATTTTATTATTGTTACTAATAATAGCAGTATCATTATTTATATTTCTTTTTTTAAATGTTTTTATCGTGCTTTTGTACATACAAGAAAACTCGAAACTTATGAAGATTTTAATCTGATATTACTAGACACTTTCCTATCCTGAGAAAGCTAAAAACGATTATAAGTTAGCACGGGCTTCAATAGCATTCGCCTTTGCGAGACGTGGAATAAATACTTTGTCAGGCGAGAAGGGGTCAAAAGGGAGCAGCCCTCGACCTTCTGCTACCAACAGATAATAACTTTGAATCCCCAACGACCCCGCCCCCATCTTAAGATGCCCGACTGTCCTCTGTCGAAGCTTGAACTTCTCGGGAACTTCGAGACTTAGTCGACTAGCTAGATAGGTACATCCGGAACTTTTGAGGCGAACGCGAGCCCGAGTAAAACGGCGAATTCTGGTTTTGAAGAAATCCAATTTTACATCTTTTATTATAATAAGTCTCCTCGAATCCTGGCATATCCCCAACCATTTGCAATATTACATTAAAGTGTAATGTATATATAAGTATTACTAAATTGTATAACATAATAAAAGATTTACTTTGCGAATCGAAGCAAAAAAAATATTTTTTACATATTTATTATCAATTTAATGGAAAGCATTGTATTTATGAAATATTGCAATCTTAAAATATACATTTAGTCTTAAGGTAGACAGTTTGCAAAAAATAACTTATTAAGAAACAGGAATTAAATTAGTCGATTTTAAAATTAACTGGAACATATGTTAATATTATGTATCAATATATTATGGAGATTTTTTGGTATTAAATGTTAAATGTCAATTAACGAAACATAATTACATGAAACATTTTATGTGAAGAATCATTTAACTTTAAATTAATTCGCAGCGTGTAATGTACAACTTGTCAAGAAGAATTTTGTCATCGAAGAATTTTGAAGTACCAAATCATTTTAGTCACGTATCAACTTTTTTTATTTGCCGTTTACGACCTAAATTGGAAGCATAGAACATCTCTCAACAAGGATTCAGTGTGATACAGTGAATCATTACGTCTTTGTTGTTTGCTAACGTTAAACTCTCATAATCTCAAATGATATAAATCACATCTATCGATTTATTTAAAAAAAATCGACGCAAAATTACATTTATCTTAATTCTCAGAAAGTATCACGACGTAATTAATAAGGTATCGATGACCAATCGCGATTTTACTCTCGTACTTACGAAATTGAAGTAGTTGCGATCGTCATTAAAACTTAAGGAACTGTTGGAGGAACGAGTAACTCCGACGTGGTTGCAGACAATATCTCTTCGAAATTCGATCGAAATGACGTATTGTGTCAAAGAGATCGTGCCATCGCAGTCACAACCGGTTTAAACGACAGAACAACGGATAAAGTTACAATCTTCTAAATATCCTGGACTCTCAGATCGCTACATGTTGATCTTTGTAGAGGCTTTGAAGAAGCTTTTATAATACCAGGATGAAACGTCCTTCTTGTCTTAGACGTAACTGCCAATATAATTTTTGAAATGTTAAGATAAAAAATTTTTCATTGTGAAACCTTCATGTATTATGTAATAAATATAATATATTTCTAATCGTGTATCAAAATATATTATATCATTGCATTATACAATAAATAAATATATCACGTAAATATATTCTTCATACATTTTAGAACTTTTATGTTTTTATCAATCAAAGAATATTAAATTCGAATATTAAATATGCATGTAATATACTTGATTTCAGTAGCGCACAGCAAATTACATTTTATATTAACGGATATTATATTAAAGGAGCTCTTATAATACAGAAAATAAAATGTCTTTCTCTTAAATGTATCTGTCAATATAACTCTCGCGTGAAATATTAAAAAGAAAATTTTTCGTTGTAAAACCTTTATGTATTATACAATAAATAAAATTATGCATAAAAAATATATTATATTATTACATAATACAATAAATAAATATCATATTTTTTAGAGCATTTGCGTTTTTTATCATGTCGAAATGGTGATTAATATTAATGCATACAGTGTGCTTGATTTCAGTAATGCATTGCAAATTATTTTTTATACTAACGATATTAAATTTCAAATTAAATACGGGTTAACTATATAAGAGCCAAACATGTGTGAAGAAATCAGAAAACTTACTCTCACTACCACACTGCAATGCATTGTCAAGAGCAATAAAACGCATTTAATGCGATTATAACATATAATAGGCTGATTAAAAGCGCATGTACGGAACAGAAAGGAGACGAAGGATATTTATCGTTCGACCTCTGGGTTTTCATGCGAATGGAATTTGCGCGCAATTAAAAGGCGTTTAACGAAATGTGACGCGTACGTACGTGTCGCTAACGATCGTCAGATACGATGCATCGAGGCGACACGATGGTGTGCATTTTAACGAATCGCGACAACAAGCGTGTCGGGAAACACACGCACATCGGCGCGTGTTATTACGCGAAAACGCCGCGCCAGAATAACAGCGATCGAACGAGACGAATCCACATCGCGAATCTTTTTGAGTTTGATTTATGAACGGCCTCTTATCGAAAAACGTTGTTACTCCTGAAGAATTTGCGGATCGGGAAGTGGTGTTTCCACGACCGCGGGAAAAATGGTTTTACGCCTCCTCATTCTCTTCCCTCGAGCTTCTCTCGTACACGACGTTGACTTTATTCAGGCGACCGAACTTTTTGCAGTTTTGGCGAGGCGCCAATTTCGTGGGAGAAATTAACGCCAGATTTACGAGGTGTTACGAGAATAGGATTTACGTATTTGTTAACCCGCCGCATATAGTCGTATTGCTATTACGCCTCTTTGGTGCGATATTTCATTCGCGCGTGGCGATCGGTAACATTTTCACCATATTTTGTTTTCGCAGAAATAGAGTGTAATATACTTAAAATATCGATTGAAGTTTGGCGCGATTACCTCAAGGAGTGTAATTATCCCAAGGTATATTATCCATGGCGCGCTACTTGTGCTCAGAACACACATTTTAGCAAACATTGTTAGTCATAATTAGTAGAATTGCTACGGTTATTACTCGCGATGAGATAGGACGGGCATGATCACCAAATCCGTACGATCGAGCCCAATTTAACGTTCATTACATTGAAACTTTGAACGTTCAAGTACTTTCGCTTATCGGTACTTTATGCAAACGAATATTATTTCTTAAATCAGTCGATTTCGTCTGATTAATTTCTATCTACTTACATTGTCTGAAAAAGACGTTCTTCCAACACATACTGTGGTTATTGTGATAAATATCATATACTTTAGTGATATACGAATTGATTAAAGACTCTCAAATATATGAAAAGAATGAAACGTGTAAAAATTTAGCTAGATACATATCTGAAAATAATTTTGTTAGACTATCAAAATAATTATGTAAAACTGATTGTTAGAATATCATAATTTTTTGTAGCATTAGTCATTATGTTTGAAAATTGTTTTGATGGTCCATTAAAATTATTTTCAAATCTGTTTCTAGTTAAATTTTTTAATACTTTAGCAAAATTGTTATTTCTATATAAGAATCTGATCACTCATCTTTTCACGAGACAACAATGCAGTGTTGCAGAACGTACAGACTGAACATCGTACATTATGTAAAGCTTATGAAAACCTATATTCTTCAATATAAAGCCAATCATTGTCTCGAACGATTAGATTCTTATGTGAGATCTCTAAAATTGGTAAAATGCCAGTTACGAAATATATCGAGGTCCAAGTTTCCAAATCCTAAGTGGGATATTTTTTACAATAAATTCCTTATAGTTTTATATAACAGAGATTTTTCAAGGGACGTCCTAACAATTCTTAGGACGTCCCTGAAGTAAAGTATATTGTGAGGGATATTTTAAGATGCTTATTAGCATCAATATTATTAAATTGCTTGTCAATTTAATTTGTGATGCTATTATACGTTCTCTAGCTTCAGTTTAGAACTTCAGCTTCAACTTAGGACCGATTTTAAGGATCGACAAATATTTAGCGCGCAATTTGCTTGAATTAGAATGAATTGTAAAAATATTATTAGGCACCAACATTCGTTTTGACCGAATATGGCTTTCTTCGTTTATTTGTATTAACTTCTATTTGTTGGAATTCTATTTGTCTGTATTAACGCATTATCGGATAAGGCTAGATTTCATGGTGTATATTATCGATCTGGAGGATCCTTTATAATGCAGAATAGCTGCAATAGCGCAACGAACACAACGCAAACGTACAGTTAGAATGGGCGTACAGTTAGAATATGATTTAACGTAGTGACGCTTTCCTTATCGGAACTGAAACATGACTTTCCCTGTCCCAAAACTGGAGTGTCGATCCGACACTGATTCTTCTTTGGTCCTTATGAAAAATGAGAAATGATCATTGAATTTTTATCGCGACGTGTTATTTATGTTTTCCTATTCTTCCGAGGTATAACTCGATTCGAAAGATATCGAAATGTTTTATTCAAAGCGTTGTCCCACGAGAGAAGATGGAGTTTCTGTAATACATCATCGTCTACGTAACACCATAGAACAATATTATACGGAGTGTCGCGCGACAAGATGCTCGAAGTTCAACTGCATCCCCTCAGGATCAAGAATATTTCAAGTTGAAATGTCAAGTGAACTTTCGATTATGGCTCCGACTTGAGAACTAAGCTTGAGAACTAAGCTTTTGGCAGATGCAGAACGCATCTGATAGTTTCGAAATTATTTGAATTTAACTTCTGAAGCTGATATCTTTTGGACCTACTCAATTATGAACATTTTTGTCCAAAATGTTAAATATTTCAATTTTCTTTAGGTTACATCTGGAAATTTGCATTATTCTTCTCAAAATATACTAGTATTTATTCTTAATATTTATTCAAATATTTATTCTTCATATTTTTTTTTTATAAAATTTATGTCATTTTGATTTCTTGAAATTAGCAACTGTCATAAAGTATGACTAAATCATAGATTTCTATGGGTTTTGATCATTTATATGGAGAAATGGGCTATGTGCTCTTCGAGATTTGTACGACGGATCGACGAATGCGCAACTGATAGGAAACGATCGTCGCGGTGAACCGGAAGTACATCCGTGTTTGCACGTCCGCCAACCGCACACCCGTCCTCCCGTTGATTACATAGTTTTGCGCTCGGTGCATTGCACCTCTGATGGAAATCTCACTGATGCATTATGAAAATTATGCAAACGTTGTGATATGGCATAGTTGTGCGGTTAAAACAATAATTTCTAAGATGAAGCGAGAGAATTGCGATATGTTGAAGTTGGCACGACATACCTATTCTTCCTATTTCTTCCTTTTTGTATTTAAATTGCTAGTCATTTAACTCTAACTATTATATATTATATTGCGATAGTTTAGTAGAGTTTACGTTTCAAGACCAAAAAATCATTTCAGTTTAAAGAACTATATGTAGTATATAAATTTACACAGAATCCACTTAAGATCCACTTAAGATCCAGCTAAGCTAAAAATTTGTGCTCTCGTATGTACGGTCGAATAAGATTCAATATTTAATTTATTTTTATATTTGTTCCTTGTAAATTCTATTTTAGCTAATAAATACAATGAATACAAAATCTGTGTTAATTATAACGTAACAACTCGGATTAGAGGACTCAAACTAATCATGATAGATAATAATAACAAAAAATGATGATAATAATAATAATAATAAACAATTGGAAAGAGATTTATTTAACTTGTTTCCTCCGTTGGTTCAGACTTTCACATTTATAAGATTTATTATAGTTTTCCTTAAGCATCGCGGTGGTGCGTGTTGTAAACAGGAATCGATTATCCTATTTCTCAAACGATCGGTCTTGATATCATGCACCGATTTCTCTGACACGCTTCCGCGGTCATCATTCACGTTGGAAATTGATCCGCCGTGGGGGCCGTTGATCGCGAAGACACTGTTTACTCAGCACGTTGACAGGATGTACTCTGTCCTCGTATCCGATATGAGGCTCGTGCATCACGCATGTACAGATATGAGCAAATTGGACTTACTTCCGCGCGTATATAACCCGCCTATTCAGGAATTCATTACGGTCGATTCTACGTTCGCATAAGATTTGCCGGATACGGACTATCTCTCGAAGTGCTACCGAGTGAATCAGGTATTTCGAATTCGTCGAAAACGATCCACGTTCCGATGTATGATGAATATGTCTAAATAAAGGCCGGAAAGATGAGGATTTCTTATAAATCGACTTGTATTATTAATGAAAGAACTTGTACTCTTCTTCTTTTGTTCAGGAAATTGTTCTGTTGCTACTTAAGTAGAGTAGGTCAAACGCTAATACGTTCCTTAATATCTAAATATTCAATATCTCTCTCTCTCTCT